>NW_027135940.1:947169-1262893 GCF_039906515.1 Pseudorca crassidens
ACCGAACCTCACCAATCCTATCACTGCTGCGTTTATGCCGCTGTACACATGCTTGATTCTCTTTCGGAGACATATAAATCCATAGGTTTTAAGATTCTTACTAGTCAGGTATATTCTTAGGCGTTTAATATGGGGTGTTGTGTCCACTTCGTTGAGCAAGCAGTAGCTCTTGTCTATTACATATTTGGCTTATGGAAAGGTATCTGTGTTAATTTCAATCTCTGGTTTTATGCAGCACCCCAACTCACCTTTCCCCTTAAGCAAGCATTAGTTGGTTTTCTGCATTTGAGACCGTGTTCTGTTTTGTAATTCAGTTCCTGTGTAGCCAAGCTTACATTCCGTGTATTAGTGATACCTTATGATGTTTCTTTTTCTGTGTGACTTATTTCACTTAGAATCATCGTACCTGAATCCACTCATTATCCTGCTATGGGCCTGATGACATAGATTTCATTGCTGAGTGATATTGCATTGTACGTTAGTACCACAACATCTTTATCCATTTTTCGCTTTCTCTGATATTGAACTTGTACCGTAAATGAGGTTCTTGTAAACAGATCCGTCCCAAATTTTGTGGTGGCTGTGTCTGTTTGATTTTAATTTCCCTAAGCTATAGGACCATAAGTGGAAGTACCCTAGGCTCTGTTGCTTTGTTTTTTAGATGTTTCAGGAAACACCATACACTTCTCCAGAGTGGCTGTTGGCAATTTACATCACGCCCATCAGCATAACAAGGCTCCCAGTTCTCCATGGCCTGTCCTGCCTTTCTGGATTTTACACTTTTTTCAGATGGCCCTTTTGACCGGGGGGCAGTGAGACTTCATTGTAGTGCAGATTTCCTTTGCAAGCTTGCTTGGTTGGCCAAAAAGTGCGTATGCGTTTTTTCCTGAATATATTCAGGAAAAAATGCATACGCCCTTTTTGGCCAAGTGCATCATTGTGGACGTTCTGCCTCTTTTCCTATGCTTTACATGCAATTCCAGTCTACCTCCTGAAATCGGTTTCCTGCAATTCTGCCCCGCTTTCAAGTCCTCTTGGCAGCCTTACTTCAATATATTTTTGGACGATAGCTGTCATTTAGAACTGTGCAGTTGTATGAATTACAGGGCCCCTGAGATCCTTTCTTCAACTCGCTTTCTTGTGAGCTGGCCGCAACACCGCAGGATTGCTTCAGGCCCTAGTGTGGTTCCGGCATGGCTCGCTGAGCCTTTGGTTAATTCCTCTTCCTGTTGGGAAATGAGAGTTAAATTTGCCCGTCCAGACTCCTCCAGCTAGTCTCTCATTGGTTCTCCCTATTCCTGTTCATTTTCCGCAGAAATTGCAAACTGGACCAAACAGGAGGTTAAAGGCACTGACTCTCCAAGTGGGGAGAGTGTTAGTAAAGCGTCTGGAATGTTGCACCCGAGTACCAGGGGACGAAAACTGAGACACATTTGAACACGTTTCCCGATCACATGGTGGATCATACTCTGGGTTCAACATGCATGTTTTAGCTGAAGGAAGAATCCCTTAAACCTGGAGAGTTGAGACCCATGGAATGGGTACCATGAAATATGACTTCAAAGGGTCTGCGTTTGCTCACCGAACCTCACCAATCCTATCACTGCTGAGTTTATGCCGCTGTACACACGCTGGTTTCTCTTTCGGAGACATATAAATCCATAGGTTTTAAGATTCTTACTAGTCAGGTATATTCTTAGGCGTTTAATATGGGGTGTTGGGTCCACTTCGTTGAGCAAGGAGTAGCTCTTGTTTATTACATATTTGGCTTATGGAACGGTATCTGTGCTAATTTCTATCTCTGGTTTTATGCACCACCCCAACTCACCTTTCCCCTTAAGCAAGCGTAAGTTGGTTTTCTACATTTGAGATCCTATTCTGTTTTGTAATTCAGTTCCTGTGTAGCCAAGTTTACATTCCATGTATTAGTGATACCTTATGATGTTTCTTTTTCTGTGTGACTTATTTCACTTAGAATTATCGTACCTGAATCCACTCATTATGCTGCTACTGGCCTGATGACATAGATTTCATTGCTGAGTGATATTGCAGTGTACGTAAGTACCACAACTTCTTTATCCATTTTTCGCTTTCTGTGATATGGAACTCTTACCGTAAACGAGGTTCTTGTAAACAGAGCCGTCCCAAACATTGGGGTGGCTGTGTCTTTTTGATTTTAATTTCCCTAATCTATAGGACCATAAGTGGAAGTGCCCTAGACTCTGTTGCTTTGTTTTTTAGATGTTTCAGGAAACACCATACACTTCTCCAGAGTGGCTGTTGGCAATTTACATCCCGCCCATCAGCATAACAAGGCTCCCAGTTCTCCATGGCCTGTCCTGCCTTTCTGGATTTTACACTTTTTTCAGATGGCCCTTTTGACCGGGGGGCAGTGAGACTTCATTGTAGTGCAGATTTCCTTTGCAAGCTTGCTTGGTTGGCCAAAAAGGGCGTATGCGTTTTTTCCTGAATATATTCAGGAAAAAACGCATACGCCCTTTTTGGCCAAGTGCATCATTGTGGACATTCTGCCTCTTTTCCTATGCTTTACATGCAATTCCAGTCTACCTCCTGAAATCGGTTTCCTGCAATTCTGCCCCACTTTCAAGTCCTCTTGTCAGCCTTACTTCAATATATTTTTGGACGATAGCTGTCATTTAGAACTCTGCAGGTGTGTGAATTACAGGGCCCCTGAGCTCCTTTCTTCAACTCGTTTTCTTGTGAGCTGGCTGCAACACCGCAGGATTGCTTCAGGCCCTAGTGTGGTTCCGTCATGGCTCGCTGAGCCTTTGGTTAATTCCTCTTCTTGGTGGGGAATGAGAGTTAAATTTACCCGTCCAGACACCTCCAGCTAGTCTCTCATTGGTTCTCCCTATTCCTGTTCATTTTCCTCAGAAATTGCAAACTGGGCCAAACAGGAGGTTAAAGGCGCTGACTCTCCAAGTGGGGAGAGTGTTAGTAAAGCGTCTGGAATGTTGCACCCGAGTACCAGGGGACGAAAATTGAGACACATTTTAACACGTTTCCCGATCACATGGTGGATCATACTCTGGGTTCCACATGCATGTTTTAGCTGAAGGAAGAATCCCTTACACCTGGAGAGTTGAGACCCATGGAATGGGTACCATGAAATATGACTTCAAAGGGTCTGCGTTTGCTCACCGAACCTCACCAATCCTATCACTGCTGAGTTTATGCCGCTGTACACACGCTGGTTTCTCTTTCGGAGACATATAAATCCATAGGTTTTAAGATTCTTACTAGTCAGGTATATTCTAAGGCGTTTAATATGGGGTGTTGGGTCCACTTCGTTGAGCAAGGAGTAGCTCTTGTTTATTACATATATGGCTTATGGAACGGTATCTGTGCTAATTTCTTTCTCTGGTTTTATGCACCACCCCAACTCACCTTTCCCCTTAAGCAAGCATAAGTTGGTTTTCTACATTTGAGACCCTGTTCTGTTTTGTAATTCAGTTCCTGTGTAGCCAAGTTTACATTCCATGTATTAGTGATACCTTATGATGTTTCTTTTTCTGTGTGACTTATTTCACTTAGAATTATCGTACCTGAATCCACTCATTATGCTGCTACTGGCCTGATGACATAGATTTCATTGCTGAGTGATATTGCAGTGTACGTAAGTACCACAACTTCTTTATCCATTTTTCGCTTTCTGTGATATTGAACTTGTACCGTAAACGAGGTTCTTGTAAACAGAGCTGTCCCAAACTTTGGGGTGGCTGTGTCTTTTTGATTTCAATTTCCCTAAGCTATAGGACCATAAGTGGAAGTGCCCTAGGCTCTGTTGCTTTGTTTTTTAGATGTTTCAGGAAACACCATACACTTCTCCAGAGTGGCTGTTGGCAATTTACATCCCGCCCATCAGCATAACAAGGTTCCCAGTTCTCCATGGCCTGTCCTGCCTTTCTGGATTTTACACTTTTTTCAGATGGCCCTTTTGACCGGGGGGCAGTGAGACTTCATTGTAGTGCAGATTTCCTTTGCAAGCTTGCTTGGTTGGCCAAAAAGGTCGTATCGGTTTTTTCCTGAATATATTCAGGAAAAAACGCATACGCCCTTTTTGGCCAAGTGCATCAATGTGGACGTTCTGCCTCTTTTCCTATGCTTTACATGAAATTCCTGTCTACCCCCTGAAATCGGTTTCCTGCAATTCTGCCCAACTTTCAAGTCCTCTTGGCTGCCTTACTTCAATATATTTTTTGACGATAGCTGTCATTTATAACTCTGAAGGTTTGTGAATTACAGTGCCCCTGAGCTCCTTTCTTCAACTCGTTTTCTTGTGAGCTGGCCGCAACACCGCAGGATTGCTTCAGGCCCTAGTGTGGTTCCGGCATGGCACGCTGAGCCTTTGGTTAATTCCTCTTCTTGGTGGGAAATGAGAGTTAAATTTGCCCGTCCAGACACCTCCAGCTAGTCTCTCATTGGTTCTCCCTATTCCTGTTCATTTTCCGCAGAAATTGCAAACTGGGCCAAACAGGAGGTTAAAGGCACTGACTCTCCAAGTGGGGAGAGTGTTAGTAAAGCATCTGGAATGTTGCACCCGAGTACCAGGGGACGAAAACTGAGACACATTTGAACACGTTTCCCGATCACATGGTGGATCATACTCTGGGTTCAACATGCATGTTTTAGCTGAAGGAAGAATCCCTTAAACCTGGAGAGTTGAGACCCATGGAATGGGTACCATGAAATATGACTTCAAAGGGTCTGCGTTTGCTCACCGAACCTCACCAATCCTATCACTGCTGAGTTTATGCCGCTGTACACACGCTGGTTTCTCTTTCGGAGACATATAAATCCATAGGTTTTAAGATTCTTACTAGTCAGGTATATTCTTAGGCGTTTAATATGGGGTGTTGGGTCCACTTCGTTGAGCAAGGAGTAGCTCTTGTTTATTACATATTTGGCTTATGGAACGGTATCTGTGCTAATTTCTATCTCTGGTTTTATGCACCACCCCAACTCACCTTTCCCCTTAAGCAAGCGTAAGTTGGTTTTCTACATTTGAGATCCTATTCTGTTTTGTAATTCAGTTCCTGTGTAGCCAAGTTTACATTCCATGTATTAGTGATACCTTATGATGTTTCTTTTTCTGTGTGACTTATTTCACTTAGAATTATCGTACCTGAATCCACTCATTATGCTGCTACTGGCCTGATGACATAGATTTCATTGCTGAGTGATATTGCAGTGTACGTAAGTACCACAACTTCTTTATCCATTTTTCGCTTTCTGTGATATGGAACTCTTACCGTAAACGAGGTTCTTGTAAACAGAGCCGTCCCAAACATTGGGGTGGCTGTGTCTTTTTGATTTTAATTTCCCTAATCTATAGGACCATAAGTGGAAGTGCCCTAGACTCTGTTGCTTTGTTTTTTAGATGTTTCAGGAAACACCATACACTTCTCCAGAGTGGCTGTTGGCAATTTACATCCCGCCCATCAGCATAACAAGGCTCCCAGTTCTCCATGGCCTGTCCTGCCTTTCTGGATTTTACACTTTTTTCAGATGGCCCTTTTGACCGGGGGGCAGTGAGACTTCATTGTAGTGCAGATTTCCTTTGCAAGCTTGCTTGGTTGGCCAAAAAGGGCGTATGCGTTTTTTCCTGAATATATTCAGGAAAAAACGCATACGCCCTTTTTGGCCAAGTGCATCATTGTGGACATTCTGCCTCTTTTCCTATGCTTTACATGCAATTCCAGTCTACCTCCTGAAATCGGTTTCCTGCAATTCTGCCCCACTTTCAAGTCCTCTTGTCAGCCTTACTTCAATATATTTTTGGACGATAGCTGTCATTTAGAACTCTGCAGGTGTGTGAATTACAGGGCCCCTGAGCTCCTTTCTTCAACTCGTTTTCTTGTGAGCTGGCTGCAACACCGCAGGATTGCTTCAGGCCCTAGTGTGGTTCCGTCATGGCTCGCTGAGCCTTTGGTTAATTCCTCTTCTTGGTGGGGAATGAGAGTTAAATTTACCCGTCCAGACACCTCCAGCTAGTCTCTCATTGGTTCTCCCTATTCCTGTTCATTTTCCTCAGAAATTGCAAACTGGGCCAAACAGGAGGTTAAAGGCGCTGACTCTCCAAGTGGGGAGAGTGTTAGTAAAGCGTCTGGAATGTTGCACCCGAGTACCAGGGGACGAAAATTGAGACACATTTTAACACGTTTCCCGATCACATGGTGGATCATACTCTGGGTTCCACATGCATGTTTTAGCTGAAGGAAGAATCCCTTACACCTGGAGAGTTGAGACCCATGGAATGGGTACCATGAAATATGACTTCAAAGGGTCTGCGTTTGCTCACCGAACCTCACCAATCCTATCACTGCTGAGTTTATGCCGCTGTACACACGCTGGTTTCTCTTTCGGAGACATATAAATCCATAGGTTTTAAGATTTTTACTAGTCAGGTATATTCTAAGGCGTTTAATATGGGGTGTTGGGTCCACTTCGTTGAGCAAGGAGTAGCTCTTGTTTATTACATATATGGCTTATGGAACGGTATCTGTGCTAATTTCTTTCTCTGGTTTTATGCACCACCCCAACTCACCTTTCCCCTTAAGCAAGCATAAGTTGGTTTTCTACATTTGAGACCCTGTTCTGTTTTGTAATTCAGTTCCTGTGTAGCCAAGTTTACATTCCATGTATTAGTGATACCTTATGATGTTTCTTTTTCTGTGTGACTTATTTCACTTAGAATTATCGTACCTGAATCCACTCATTATGCTGCTACTGGCCTGATGACATAGATTTCATTGCTGAGTGATATTGCAGTGTACGTAAGTACCACAACTTCTTTATCCATTTTTCGCTTTCTGTGATATTGAACTTGTACCGTAAACGAGGTTCTTGTAAACAGAGCTGTCCCAAACTTTGGGGTGGCTGTGTCTTTTTGATTTCAATTTCCCTAAGCTATAGGACCATAAGTGGAAGTGCCCTAGGCTCTGTTGCTTTGTTTTTTAGATGTTTCAGGAAACACCATACACTTCTCCAGAGTGGCTGTTGGCAATTTACATCCCGCCCATCAGCATAACAAGGTTCCCAGTTCTCCATGGCCTGTCCTGCCTTTCTGGATTTTACACTTTTTTCAGATGGCCCTTTTGACCGGGGGGCAGTGAGACTTCATTGTAGTGCAGATTTCCTTTGCAAGCTTGCTTGGTTGGCCAAAAAGGTCGTATCGGTTTTTTCCTGAATATATTCAGGAAAAAACGCATACGCCCTTTTTGGCCAAGTGCATCAATGTGGACGTTCTGCCTCTTTTCCTATGCTTTACATGAAATTCCTGTCTACCCCCTGAAATCGGTTTCCTGCAATTCTGCCCAACTTTCAAGTCCTCTTGGCTGCCTTACTTCAATATATTTTTTGACGATAGCTGTCATTTATAACTCTGAAGGTTTGTGAATTACAGTGCCCCTGAGCTCCTTTCTTCAACTCGTTTTCTTGTGAGCTGGCCGCAACACCGCAGGATTGCTTCAGGCCCTAGTGTGGTTCCGGCATGGCACGCTGAGCCTTTGGTTAATTCCTCTTCTTGGTGGGAAATGAGAGTTAAATTTGCCCGTCCAGACACCTCCAGCTAGTCTCTCATTGGTTCTCCCTATTCCTGTTCATTTTCCGCAGAAATTGCAAACTGGGCCAAACAGGAGGTTAAAGGCACTGACTCTCCAAGTGGGGAGAGTGTTAGTAAAGCATCTGGAATGTTGCATCCAAGTACCAGGGGACGAAAACTGAGACACATTTGAACACGTTTCCCAATCACACGGTGGATCATACTCTGGGTTCCACATGCATGTTTTAACTGAAGGAAGAATCCCTTAAACCTGGAGAGTTGAGAACCATGGAATGGGTACCATGCAATATGACTTCAAAGGGTCTGCATTTGCTCACCGAACCTCACCAATCCTATCACTGCTGCTTTTATGTCACTGTACACACGCTGGATTCTCTTTTCGAGACATATAAATCCATAGGTTTTAAGATTCTTACTAGTCAGGTATATTCTTAGGCGTATAATATGGGGAGTTGAGTCCACTTCGTTGAGCAAGGAGTAGCTCTTGTCTATTACATATTTGGCTTATGGAAAGGTATCTGTGTTAATTTCAATCTCTGGTTTTATGCAGCATCCCAACTCACCTTTCCCCTTAAGCAAGCATAAGTTGGTTTTCTACATTTGAGACCCTATTCTGTTTTGTAATTCAGTTCCTGTGTAGCCAAGTTTACATTCCGTGTATTAGTGATATCTTATGATGTTTCTTTTTCTGTGTGACTTATTTCACTTAGAATCATCGTACCTGAATCCACTCATTATGCTGCTACTGGCCTGATGACATAGATTTCATTGCTGAGTGATATTGCATTGTACGTAAGTACCACAACTTCTTTATCCATTTTTCGCTTTCTGCGATATTGAACTTGTACCGTAAACGAGGTTCTTGTAAACAGAGCTGTCCCAAACTTTGGGGTGGCTGTGTCTTTTTGATTTTAATTTCCCTAATCTATAGGACCATAAGTGGAAGTGCCCTAGGCTCTGTTGCTTTGTTTTTTAGATGTTTCAGGAAACACCATACACTTCCCCAGAGTGGCTGTTGGCAATTTACATCCCGCCCATCAGTCTAACTAGGCTCCCAGTTCTCCATGGCCTGTCCTGCCTTTATGGATTTTACACTTTTTTCAGATGGCCCTTTTGACCGGGGGGCAGTGAGACTTCATTGTAGTGCAGATTTCCTTTGCAAGCTTGCTTGGTTGGCCAAAAAGTGCATATGAGTTTTTTCCTGAGTATATTCAGGAAAAAACGCATACGCCCTTTTTGGCCAAGTGCATCATTGTGGACGTTCTGCCTCTTTTCCTATGCTTTACATGCAATTCCAGTCTACCTCCTGAAATCGGTTTCCTGCAATTCTGCCCAGCTTAAAAGTCCTCTTGGCAGCCTTACTTCAATATATTTTTGGATGATAGCTGTCATTTATAACTCTGCAGGTGTGTGAATTACTGGGCCCCTGAGCTCCTTTCTTCAACTCGCTTTCTTGTGAGCTGGCCGCAACACCGCAGGATTGCTTCAGGCCCTAGTGTGGTTCCGGCATGGCTCGCTGAGCCTTTGGTTAATTCCTCTTCCTGTTGGGAAATGAGCATTAAATTTGCCCGTCCAGACTCCTCCAGCTAGTCTCTCATTGGTTCTCCCTATTCCTGTTCATTTTCCGCAGGAATTGCAAACTGGGCCAAACAGGAGGTTAAAGGCACTGACTCTCCAAGTGGGGAGAGTGTTAGTAAAGCATCTGGAATGTTGCACCCGAGTACCAGGGGACGAAAACTGAGACAGATTTCAATACGTTTCCCGATCACACGGTGGATCATCCTCTGGGTTCCACATGCATGTTTTAGCTGAAGGAAGAATCCCTTAAACCTGGAGAGTTGAGAACCATGGAATGGGTACCATGCAATATGACTTCAAAGGGTCTGCATTTGCTCACCGAACCTCACCAATCCTATCACTGCTGCGTTTATGCCGCTGTACACACGCTTGATTCTCTTTCGGAGACATATAAATCCATAGGTTTTAAGATTCTTACTAGTCAGGTATATTCTTAGGCGTTTAATATGGGGTGTTGAGTCCACTTCGTTGAGCAAGCAGTAGCTCTTGTCTATTACATATTTGGCTTATGGAAAGGTATCTGTGCTAATTTCAATCTCTGGTTTTATGCAGCACCCCAACTCACCTTTCCCCTTAAGCAAGCATAAGTTGGTTTTCTACATTTGAGACCCTATTCTGTTTTGTAATTCAGTTCCTGTGTAACCAAGTTTACATTCCGTGTATTAGTGATATCTTATGATGTTTCTTTTTCTGTGTGACTTATTTCACTTAGAATCATCGTACCTGAATCCACTCATTATCCTGCTATGGGCCTGATGACATAGATTTCATTGCTGAGTGATATTGCATTGTACGTAAGTACCACAACTTCTTTATCCATTTTTCGCTTTCTGCGATATTGAACTTGTACCGTAAACGAGGTTCTTGTAAACAGAGCCGTCCCAAACTTTGGGGTGGCTGTGTCTTTTTTATTTTAATTTCCCTAATCTATAGGACCATAAGTGGAAGTGCCCTAGGCTCTGTTGCTTTGTTTTTTAGATGTTTCAGGAAACACCATACACTTCTCCAGAGTGGCTGTTGGCAATTTACATCCCGCCCATCAGCATAACAAGGCTCCCAGTTCTCCATGGGCTGTCCTGCCTTTCTGGATTTTACACTTTTTTCAGATGTCCCTTTTGACCGGGGGGCAGTGAGACTTCATTGTAGTGCAGATTTCCTTTGCAAGCTTGCTTGGTTGCCCAAAAAGGGCGTATGCGTTTTTTCCTGAATATATTCAGGAAAAAACGCATACGCCCTTTTTGGCCAAGTGCATCATTGTGGACGTTCTGCCTCTTTTCCTATGCTTTACATGCAATTCCAGTCTACCTCCTGAAATCGGTTTCCTGCAATTCTGCCCCGCTTTCAAGTCCTCTTGGAAGCCTTACTTCAATATATTTTTGGACGATAGCTGTCATTTATAACTCTGCAGGTGTGTGAATTACAGGGCCCCTGAGCTCCTTTCTTCAACTCGCTTTCTTGTGAGCTGGCCGCAACACCGCAGGATTGCTTCAGGCCCTAGTGTGGTTCCGGCATGGCTCGCTGAGCCTTTGGTTAATTCCTCTTCTTGGTGGGAAATGAGAGTTAAATTTACCCATCCAGACACCTCCAGCTAGTCTCTCGTTGGTTCTCCCTATTCCTGTTCATTTTCCGCAGAAATTGCAAACTGGGCCAAACAGGAGGTTAAAGGCGCTGACTCTCCAAGTGGGGAGAGTGTTAGTAAAGCGTCTGGAATGTTGCACCCGAGTACCAGGGGACGAAAACTGAGACACATTTGAACACGTTTCCCGATCACATGGTGGATCATACTCTGGGTTCCACATGCATGTTTTAGCTGAAGGAAGAATCCCTTAAACCTGGAGAGTTGAGAACCATGGAATGGGTACCATGCAATATGACTTCAAAGGGTCTGCATTTGCTCACCGAACCTCACCAATCCTATCACTGCTGCGTTTATGCCGCTGTACACACGCTTGATTCTCTTTCGGAGACATATAAATCCATAGGTTTTAAGATTCTTACTAGTCAGGTATATTCTTAGGCGTTTAATATGGGGTGTTGAGTCCACTTCGTTGAGCAAGCAGTAGCTCTTGTCTATTACACATTTGGCTTATGGAAAGGTATCTGTGCTAATTTCAATCTCTGGTTTTATGCAGCACCCCAACTCACCTTTCCCCTTAAGCAAGCATTAGTTGGTTTTCTGCATTTGAGACCGTGTTCTGTTTTCTAATTCAGTTCCTGTGTAGCCAAGCTTACATTCCGTGTATTAGTGGTATCTTATGATGTTTCTTTTTCTGTGTGACTTATTTCACTTAGAATCATCGTACCTGAATCCACTCATTATCCTGCTATGGGCCTGATGACATAGATTTCATTGCTGAGTGATATTGCATTGTACGTTAGTACCACAACTTCTTTATCCATTTTTCGCTTTCTCTGATATTGAACTTGTACCGTAAATGAGGTTCTTGTAAACAGAGCCGTCCCAAATTTTGTGGTGGCTGTGTCTGTTTGATTTTAATTTCCCTAAGCTATAGGACCATAAGTGGAAGTACCCTAGGCTCTGTTGCTTTGTTTTTTAGATGTTTCAGGAAACACCATACACTTCTGCAGAGTGGCTGTTGGCAATTTACATCCCGCCCATCAGCCTAACTAGGCTCCCAGTTCTCCATGGCCTGTCCTGCCTTTCTGGATTTTACACTTTTTTCAGATGGCCCTTTTGACCCGGGGGCAGTGAGACTTCATTGTAGTGCAGATTTCTTCTGCAAGCTTGCCTGGTTGGCCAAAAAGTGCGTATGTGTTTTTTCCTGAATATATTCAGGAAAAAACGTATACGCCCTTTTTGGCCAAGTGCATCATTGTGGACGTTCTGACTCTTTTCCTATGCTTTACATGGAATTCCAGTCTACCTCCTGAAATCGGTTTCCTGCAATTCTGCCCCGCTTTCAAGTCCTCTTGGAAGCCTTACTTCAATATATTTTTGGACGATAGCTGTCATTTAGAACTCTGCAGGTTTGTGAATTACAGTGCCCCTGAGCTCCTTTCTTCAACTCGCTTTCTCGTGAGCTGGCCGCAACAGTGCAGGATTGCTTCAAGCTCTAGTTTGGTACTGGCATGGCACGCTGAGCCTTTGGTTAATTCCTCTTCTTGGTGGGAAATGAGAGTTAAATTTGCCCGTCCAGACACCTACAGCTAGTCTCTCATTGGTTCTCCCTATTCCTGTTCATTTTCTGCAGAAATTGCAAACTGGGCCAAACAGGAGGTTAAAGGCACTGACTCTCCAAGTGGGGAGAGTGTTAGTAAAGCGTCTGGAATGTTGCACCCGAGTACCAGGGGACGAAAACTGAGACACATTTGAACACGTTTCCCGATTACATGTTGGATCATACTCTGGGTTCCACATGCATGTTTTAGCTGAAGGAAGAATCCCTTAAACCTGGAGAGTTGAGAACCATGGAATGGGTACCATGCAATATGACTTCAAAGGGTCTGCATTTGTTCACCGAACCTCAAGAATCCTTTCTCTGCTGTGTTTATGCCGCTGTACACACGCTTGATTCTCTTTCGGAGACATATAAATCCATAGGTTTTAAGATTCTTACTAGTCAGGTATATTCTTAAGCGTTTAATATGGGGTGTTGAGTCCACTTCGTTGAGCAAGCAGTAGCTCTTGTCTATTACATATTTGTCTTATGGAAAGGTATCTGTGCTAATTTCAATCTCTGGTTTTATGCAGCACCCCAACTCACCTTTCCCCTTAAGCAAGCATAAGTTGGTTTTCTACATTTGAGACCCTATTCTGTTTTGTACTTCAGTTCCTGTGTAGCCAAGTTTACATTCCGTGTATTAGTGATATCTTATGATGTTTCTTTTTCTGTGTGACTTATTTCACTTAGAATCATCGTACCTGAATCCACTCATTATCCTGCTATGGGCCTGATGACATAGATTTCATTGCTGAGTGATATTGCATTGTACGTAAGTACCACAACTTCTTTATCCATTTTTCGCTTTCTGCGATATTGAACTTGTACCGTAAACGAGGTTCTTGTAAACAGAGCCGTCCCAAACTTTGGGGTGGCTGTGTCTTTTTTATTTTAATTTCCCTAATCTATAGGACCATAAGTGGAAGTGCCCTAGGCTCTGTTGCTTTGTTTTTTAGATGTTTCAGGAAACACCATACACTTCTCCAGAGTGGCTGTTGGCAATTTACATCCCGCCCATCAGCATAACAAGGCTCCCAGTTCTCCATGGGCTGTCCTGCCTTTCTGGATTTTACACTTTTTTCAGATGTCCCTTTTGACCAGGGGGCAGTGAGACTTCATTGTAGTGCAGATTTCCTTTGCAAGCTTGCTTGGTTGCCCAAAAAGGGCGTATGCGTTTTTTCCTGAATATATTCAGGAAAAAACGCATACGCCCTTTTTGGCCAAGTGCATCATTGTGGACGTTCTGCCTCTTTTCCTATGCTTTACATGCAATTCCAGTCTACCTCCTGAAATCGGTTTCCTGCAATTCTGCCCCGCTTTCAAGTCCTCTTGGAAGCCTTACTTCAATATATTTTTGGACGATAGCTGTCATTTATAACTCTGCAGGTGTGTGAATTACAGGGCCCCTGAGCTCCTTTCTTCAACTCGCTTTCTTGTGAGCTGGCCGCAACACCGCAGGATTGCTTCAGGCCCTAGTGTGGTTCCGGCATGGCTCGCTGAGCCTTTGGTTAATTCCTCTTCTTGGTGGGAAATGAGAGTTAAATTTACCCATCCAGACACCTCCAGCTAGTCTCTCGTTGGTTCTCCCTATTCCTGTTCATTTTCCGCAGAAATTGCAAACTGGGTCAAACAGGAGGTTTAAGGCACTGACTCTCCAAGTGGGGAGAGTGTTAGTAAAGCGTCTGGAATGTTGCACCCGAGTGCCAGGGGACGAAAACTGAGACACATTTGAACATGTTTCCCGATCACACGGTGGATCATCCTCTGGGTTCCACATGCATGTTTTAGCTGAAGGAAGAATCCCTTAAACCTGGAGAGTTGAGAACCATGGAATGGGTACCATGCAATATGACTTCAAAGGGTCTGCATTTGCTCACCGAACCTCACCAATCCTATCACTGCTGCGTTTATGCCGCTGTACACATGCTTGATTCTCTTTCGGAGACATATAAATCCATAGGTTTTAAGATTCTTACTAGTCAGGTATATTCTTAGGCGTTTAATATGGGGTGTTGAGTCCACTTCTTTGAGCAAGCAGTAGCTCTTGTCTATTACATATTTGTCTTATGGAAAGGTATGTGTGCTAATTTCAATCTCTGGTTTTATGCAGCACCCCAACTCACCTTTCCCCTTAAGCAAGCATAAGTTGGTTTTCTACATTTGAGACCCTATTCTGTTTTGTAATTCAGTTCCTGTGGAGCCAAGTTTACATTCCGTGTATTAGTGATATCTTATGATGTTTCTTTTTCTGTGTGACTTATTTCACTTAGAATCATCGTACCTGAATCCACTCATTATCCTGCTATGGGCCTGATGACATAGATTTCATTGCTGAGTGATATTGCATTGTACGTAAGTACCACAACTTCTTTATCCATTTTTCGCTTTCTGCGATATTGAACTTGTACCGTAAACGAGGTTCTTGTAAACAGAGCTGTCCCAAACTTTGGGGTGGCTGTGTCTTTTTTATTTTAATTTCCCTAATCTATAGGACCATAAGTGGAAGTGCCCTAGGCTCTGTTGCTTTGTTTTTTAGATGTTTCAGGAAACACCATACACTTCTCCAGAGTGGCTGTTGGCAATTTACATCCCGCCCATCAGCATAACAAGGCTCCCAGTTCTCCATGGGCTGTCCTGCCTTTCTGGATTTTACACTTTTTTCAGATGTCCCTTTTGACCGGGGGGCAGTGAGACTTCATTGTAGTGCAGATTTCCTTTGCAAGCTTGCTTGGTTGGCCAAAAAGGGCGTATGCGTTTTTTCCTGAATATATTCAGGAAAAAACGCATACGCCCTTTTTGGCCAAGTGCATCATTGTGGACGTTCTGCCTCTTTTCCTATGCTTTACATGCAATTCCAGTCTACCTCCTGAAATCGGTTTCCTGCAATTCTGCCCCGCTTTCAAGTCCTCTTGGCAGCCTTACTTCAATATATTTTTGGACGATAGCTGTCATTTATAACTCTGCAGGTTTGTGAATTACAGGGCCCCTGAGCTCCTTTCTTCAACTCGCTTTCTTGTGAGCTGGCCGCAACACCGCAGGATTGCTTCAGGCCCTAGTGTGGTTCCGGCATGGCTCGCTGAGCCTTTGGTTAATTCCTCTTCTTGGTGGGAAATGAGAGTTAAATTTGCCCGTCCAGACACCTCCAGCTAGTCTCTCATTAGTTCTCCCTATTCCTGTTCATTTTCCGCAGAAATTGCAAACTGGGCCAAACAGGAGGTTAAAGGCGCTGACTCTCCAAGTGGGGAGAGTGTTAGTAAAGCGTCTGGAATGTTGCACCCGAGTACCAGGGGACGAAAACTGAGACACATTTGAACACGTTTCCCGATCACATGGTGGATCATACTCTGGGTTCCACATGCATGTTTTAGCTGAAGGAAGAATCCCTTAAACCTGGAGAGTTGAGACCCATGGAATGGGTACCATGCAATATGACTTCAAAGGGTCTGCATTTGCTCACCGAACCTCACCAATCCTATCACTGCTGCGTTTATGCCGCTGTACACACGCTTGATTCTCTTTCGGAGACATATAAATCCATAGGTTTTAAGATTCTTACTAGTCAGGTATATTCTTAGGCGTTTAATATGGGGTGTTGAGTCCACTTCGTTGAGCAAGCAGTAGCTCTTGTCTATTACACATTTGGCTTATGGAAAGGTATCTGTGCTAATTTCAATCTCTGGTTTTATGCAGCACCCCAACTCACCTTTCCCCTTAAGCAAGCATTAGTTGGTTTTCTGCATTTGAGACCGTGTTCTGTTTTCTAATTCAGTTCCTGTGTAGCCAAGCTTACATTCCGTGTATTAGTGGTATCTTATGATGTTTCTTTTTCTGTGTGACTTATTTCACTTAGAATCATCGTACCTGAATCCACTCATTATCCTGCTATGGGCCTGATGACATAGATTTCATTGCTGAGTGATATTGCATTGTACGTTAGTACCACAACTTCTTTATCCATTTTTCGCTTTCTCTGATATTGATCTTGTACCGTAAATGAGGTTCTTGTAAACAGAGCCGTCCCAAATTTTGTGGTGGCTGTGTCTGTTTGATTTTAATTTCCCTAAGCTATAGGACCATAAGTGGAAGTACCCTAGGCTCTGTTGCTTTGTTTTTTAGATGTTTCAGGAAACACCATACACTTCTGCAGAGTGGCTGTTGGCAATTTACATCCCGCCCATCAGCCTAACTAGGCTCCCAGTTCTCCATGGCCTGTCCTGCCTTTCTGGATTTTACACTTTTTTCAGATGGCCCTTTTGACCGGGGGGCAGTGAGACTTCATTGTAGTGCAGATTTCTTCTGCAAGCTTGCCTGGTTGGCCAAAAAGTGCGTATGTGTTTTTTCCTGAATATATTCAGGAAAAAACGTATACGCCCTTTTTGGCCAAGTGCATCATTGTGGACGTTCTGACTCTTTTCCTATGCTTTACATGGAATTCCAGTCTACCTCCTGAAATCGGTTTCCTGCAATTCTGCCCCGCTTTCAAGTCCTCTTGGAAGCCTTACTTCAATATATTTTTGGACGATAGCTGTCATTTAGAACTCTGCAGGTTTGTGAATTACAGTGCCCCTGAGCTCCTTTCTTCAACTCGCTTTCTCGTGAGCTGGCCGCAACAGTGCAGGATTGCTTCAAGCTCTAGTTTGGTACTGGCATGGCACGCTGAGCCTTTGGTTAATTCCTCTTCTTGGTGGGAAATGAGAGTTAAATTTGCCCGTCCAGACACCTACAGCTAGTCTCTCATTGGTTCTCCCTATTCCTGTTCATTTTCTGCAGAAATTGCAAACTGGGCCAAACAGGAGGTTAAAGGCACTGACTCTCCAAGTGGGGAGAGTGTTAGTAAAGCGTCTGGAATGTTGCACCCGAGTACCAGGGGACGAAAACTGAGACACATTTGAACACGTTTCCCGATTACATGTTGGATCATACTCTGGGTTCCACATGCATGTTTTAGCTGAAGGAAGAATCCCTTAAACCTGGAGAGTTGAGAACCATGGAATGGGTACCATGCAATATGACTTCAAAGGGTCTGCATTTGTTCACCGAACCTCAAGAATCCTTTCTCTGCTGTGTTTATGCCGCTGTACACACGCTTGATTCTCTTTCGGAGACATATAAATCCATAGGTTTTAAGATTCTTACTAGTCAGGTATATTCTTAAGCGTTTAATATGGGGTGTTGAGTCCACTTCATTGAGCAAGCAGTAGCTCTTGTCTATTACATATTTGTCTTATGGAAAGGTATCTGTGCTAATTTCAATCTCTGGTTTTATGCAGCACCCCAACTCACCTTTCCCCTTAAGCAAGCATAAGTTGGTTTTCTACATTTGAGACCCTATTCTGTTTTGTACTTCAGTTCCTGTGTAGCCAAGTTTACATTCCGTGTATTAGTGATATCTTATGATGTTTCTTTTTCTGTGTGACTTATTTCACTTAGAATCATCGTACCTGAATCCACTCATTATCCTGCTATGGGCCTGATGACATAGATTTCATTGCTGAGTGATATTGCATTGTACGTAAGTACCACAACTTCTTTATCCATTTTTCGCTTTCTGCGATATTGAACTTGTACCGTAAACGAGGTTCTTGTAAACAGAGCCGTCCCAAACTTTGGGGTGGCTGTGTCTTTTTTATTTTAATTTCCCTAATCTATAGGACCATAAGTGGAAGTGCCCTAGGCTCTGTTGCTTTGTTTTTTAGATGTTTCAGGAAACACCATACACTTCTCCAGAGTGGCTGTTGGCAATTTACATCCCACCCATCAGCATAACAAGGCTCCCAGTTCTCCATGGGCTGTCCTGCCTTTCTGGATTTTACACTTTTTTCAGATGTCCCTTTTGACCGGGGGGCAGTGAGACTTCATTGTAGTGCAGATTTCCTTTGCAAGCTTGCTTGGTTGGCCAAAAAGGGCGTATGCGTTTTTTCCTGAATATATTCAGGAAAAAACGCATACGCCCTTTTTGGCCAAGTGCATCATTGTGGACGTTCTGCCTCTTTTCCTATGCTTTACATGCAATTCCAGTCTACCTCCTGAAATCGGTTTCCTGGAATTCTGCCCCGCTTTCAAGTCCTCTTGGCAGCCTTACTTCAATATATTTTTGGACGATAGCTGTCATTTAGAACTCTGCAGGTGTGTGAATTACAGGGCCCCTGAGCTCCTTTCTTCAACTCGCTGTCTTGTGAGCTGGCCGCAACACTGCAGGATTGCTTCAGGCCCTAGTGTGGTTCCGGCATGGCTCGCTGAGCCTTTGGTTAATTCCTCTTCCTGGTGGGAAATGAGAGTTAAATTTGCCCGTCCAGACACCTACAGCTAGTCTCTCATTGGTTCTCCCTATTCCTGTTCATTTTCCTCAGAAATTGCAAACTGGGCCAAACAGGAGGTTAAAGGCACTGACTCTCCAAGTGGGGAGAGTGTTAGTAAAGCGTCTGGAATGTTGCACCCGAGTACCAGGGGTCGAAAACTGAGACACATTTGAACACGTTTCCCGATCACACGGTGGATCATACTCTGGGTTCCACATGCATGTTTTAGCTGAAGGAAGAATCCCTTAAACCTGGAGAGTTGAGACGCATGGAATGTGTACCATGCAATATGACTTCAAAGGGTCTGCATTTGCTCACCGAACCTCACCAATCCTATCACTGCTGCATTTATTCCGCTGTACACACGCTTGATTCTCTTTCGGAGACATATAAATGCATAGGTTTTAAGATTCTTACTAGTCAGGTATATTCTTAGGCGTTTAATATGGGGTGTTGGGTCCACTTTGTTGAGCCAGGAGTAGCTCTTGTCTATTACATATTTGGCTTATGGAAAGGTATCTGTGTTAATTTCAATCTCTGGTTTTATGCAGCACCCCACCTCACCTTTCCCCTTAAGCAAGCATAAGTTGGTTTTCTACATTTGAGACCCTATTCTGTTTTGTAATTCAGTTCCTGTGTAGCCAAGTTTACATTCCGTGTATTAGTGATATCTTATGATGTTTCTTTTTCTGAGTGACTTATTTCACTTAGAATCATTGTAGCTGAATCCACTCATTATGCTGCTACGGGCCTGCTTACATAGATTTCATTGCTGAGTGATATTGCATTGTACATAAGTACCACAACTTCTTTATCCATTTTTCGCTTTCTGCGATATTGAACTAGTACCGTAAACGAGGTTCTTGTAAACAGAGCCGTCCCAAACTTTGGGGTGGCTGTGTCTTTTTGATTTTAATTTCCCTAAGCTATAGGACCATAAGTAGAAGTGCCCTAGGCTCTGTTGCTTTGTTTTTTAGATGTTTCAGGAAACACCATACACTTCTCCAGAGTGGCTGTTGGCAATTTACATCCCGCTCATCAGCATAAGAAGGCTCCCAGTTCTCCATGGCCTGTCCTGCCTTTCTGGATTTTACACTTTTTTCAGATGTCCCTTTTGACCGTGGAGCAGTGAGACTTCATTGTAGTGCAGATTTCCTTTGCAAGCTTGCTTGGTTGGCCAAAAAGGGCGTATGCGTTTTTTCCTGAATATATTCAGGAAAAAACGCATATGCCCTTTTTGGCCAAGTGCATCATTGTGGACGTTCTGCCTCTTTTCCAATGCTTTACATGCAATTCCAGTCTACCTCCTGAAATCGGTTTCCTGCAATTCTGCCCCACATTCAAGTCCTCTTGGCAGCCTTACTTCAATAAATTTTTGGACGATAGCTGTCATTTATAACTCTGCAGGTTTGTGAATGACAGTGCCCCTGAGCTTCTTTCTTCAACTCGCTTTCTTGTGAGCTGGCCGCAACACCGCAGGATTGCTTCAGGCCCTAGTGTGGTTCCGGCATTTCTCGCTGAGCCTTTGGTTAATTCCTCTTCCTGGTGGGAAATGAGAGTTAAATTTGCCCGTCCAGACACCTCCAGCTAGTCTCTCATTGGTTCTCCCTATTCCTGTTCATTTTCCGCAGAAATTGCAAACTGGGCCAAACAGGAGGTTAAAGGCACTGACTCTCCAAGTGGGGAGGGTGTTAGTAAAGCGTCTGGAAAGTTGCACCCGAGTACCAGGGGACGAAAACTGAGACACATTGGAACACGTTTCCCGATCACATGGTGGATCATACTCTGGGTTCCAAATGCATGTTTACCTGAAGGAAGAATCCTTTAATCCAGCAGAGTTGAGAACCATGGAATGGGTACCATGCAATATGACTTCAAAGGGTCTGCATTTGCTCACCGAACCTCACCAATCCTATCACTGCTGCGTTTATGCCGCTGTACACACGCTTGATTCTCTTTCGGAGACATATAAATCCATAGGTTTTAAGATTCTTACTAGTCAGGTATATTCTTAGGCGTTTAATATGGGGTGTTGAGTCCACTTCGTTGAGCAAGCAGTAGCTCTTGTCTATTACATATTTGGCTTATGGAAAGGTATCTGTGCTAATTTCAATCTCTGGTTTTATGCAGCACCCCAACTCACCTTTCCCCTTAAGCAAGCATAAGTTGGTTTTCTACATTTGAGACCCTATTCTGTTTTGTACTTCAGTTCCTGTGTAGCCAAGTTTACATTCCGTGTATTAGTGATACCTTATGATGTTTCTTTTTCTGTTTGACTTATTTCTCTTAGAATCATCGCACCTAAATCCCCTCATTATGCTGCTACTGGCCTGATGACATAGATTTCATTGCTGAGTGATATTGCATTGTACGTAAGTACCACAACTTCTTTATCCATTTTTCGCTTTCTGCGATATTGAACTTGTACCGTAAACGAGGTTCTTGTAAACAGAGCCGTCCCAAACTTTCAGGTGGCTGTGTCTTTTTGATTTTAATTTCCCTAATCTATAGGACCATAAGTGGAAGTGCCCTAGGCTCTGTTGCTTTGTTTTTTAGATGTTTCAGGAAACACCATACACTTCTCCAGAGTGGCTGTTGGCAATTTACATCCCGCCCATCAGCATAACAAGGCTCCCAGTTCTCCATGGCCTGTCCTGCCTTTCTGGATTTTACACTTTTTTCAGATGGCCCTTTTGACCGGGGGGCAGTGAGACTTCATTGTAGTGCAGATTTCCTTTGCAAGCTTGCTTGGTTGGCCAAAAAGTGCGTATGCGTTTTTTCCTGAATATATTCAGGATAAAACGCATACGCCCTTTTGGCCAAGTGCATCATTGTGGACGTTCTGCCTCTTTTCCTATGCTTTACATGCAATTCCAGTCTACCTCCTGAAATCGGTTTCCTGCAATTCTGCCCCGCTTTCAAGTCCTCTTGGGAGCCTTACTTCAATATATTTTTGGACGATAGCTGTCATTTATAACTCTGCAGTTTTGTGAATGACAGTGCCCCTGAGCTCCTTTCTTCAACTCGCTTTCTTGTGAGCTGGCCGCAACACCGCAGGATTGCTTCAGGCCCTAGTGTGGTTCCGGCATATCTCAGTGAGCCTTTGGTTAATTCCTCTTCCTGGTGGGAAATGAGAGTTAAATTTGCCCGTCCAGACACCTCCAGCTAGTCTCTCATTGGTTCTCCCTATTCCTGTTCATTTTCCACAAAAATTGCAAACTGGGCCAAACAGGAGGTTAAAGGCACTGACTCTCCAAGTGGGGAGAGTGTTAGTAAAGCATCTGGAATGTTGCACCCGAGTACCAGGGGACGAAAACTGAGACACATTTGAACACGTTTCCCGATCACATGGTGGATCATACTCTGGGTTCCACATGCATGTTTTAGCTGAAGGAAGAATCCCTTAAACCTGGAGAGTTGAGACCCATGGAATGGGTACCAGGCAATATGATTTCAAAGGGTCTGCATTTGCTCACCGAACCTCACCAATCCTATCACTGCTGCGTTTATGCCGCTGTACACACGCTGGATTCTCTTTCGGAGACATATAAATCCATCGGTTTTAAGATTCTTACTAGTCAGGTATATTCTTAGGCGTTTAATATGGGGTGTTGAGTCCACTTCGTTGAGCAAGCAGTAGCTCTTGTCTATTACATATTTGGCTTATGGAAAGGTATCTGTGTTAATTTCAATCTCTGGTTTTATGCAGCACCCCAACTCACCTTTCCCCTTAAGCAAGCATAAGTTGGTTTTCTACATTTGAGACCCTATTCTGTTTTGTAATTCAGTTCCTGTGTAGCCAAGTTTACATTCCGTGTATTAGTGATACCTTATGATGTTTCTTTTTCTGTGTGACTTATTTCACTTAGAATCATCGTACCTGAATCCACTCATTATGCTGCTACTGGCCTGATGACATAGATTTCATTGCTGAGTGATATTGCATTGTACGTAAGTACCACAACTTCTTTATCCATTTTTCGCTTTCTGCGATATTGAACTTGTACCGTAAACGAGGTTCTTGTAAACAGAGCTGTCCCAAACTTTGGGGTGGCTGTGTCTTTTTGATTTTAATTTCCCTAATCTATAGGACCAAAAATGGAAGTGCCCTAGGCTCTGTTGCTTTGTTTTTCAGATGTTTCAGGAAACACCATACACTTCTCCAGAGTGGCTGTTGGCAATTTACATCCCGCCCATCAGCCTAAGTAGGCTCCCAGTTCTCCATGGTCTGTCCTGACTTTCTGGATTTTACACTTTTTTCAGATGACCCTTTTGACCGGGGGGCAGTGAGACTTCATTGTAGTGCAGATTTCCTTTGCAAGCTTGCTTGGGTGGCCAAAAAGGGCGTATGCGTTTTTTCCTGAATATATTCAGGAAAAAACGCATACGCCCTTTTTGGCCAAGTGCATCATTGTGGACGTTCTGCCTCTTTTCCTATGCTTTACATGCAATTCCAGTCTACCTCCTTAAATCGGTTTCCTGCAATTCTGCCCCGCTTTCAAGTCCTCTTGGCAGCCTTACTTCAATATATTTTTGGACGATAGCTGTCATTTAGAACTCTGCAGGTGTGTGAATTACAGGGTCCCTGAGCTCCTTTCTTCAACTCGCTTTCTTGTGAGCTGGCCGCAACACCGCAGGATTGCTTCAGGCCCTAGTGTGGTTCCTGCATGGCTCGCTGAGCCTTTGGTTAATTCCTCTTCTTGGTGGGAAATGAGAGTTAAATTTACCTGTCCAGACACCTCCAGCTAGTCTCTCATTGGTTCTCCCTATTCCTGTTCATTTTCCGCAGAAATTGCAAACTGGGCCAAACAGGAGGTTAAAGGCACTGACTCTCCAAGTGGGGAGAGTGTTAGTAAAGCGTCTGGAATGTTGCACCTGAGTACCAGGGGACGAAAACTGAGACACATTTGAACACGTTTCCCGATCACACGGTAGATCATCCTCTGGGTTCCACATGCATGTTTTAGCTGAAGGAAGAATCCCTTAAACCTGGAGAGTTGAGACCCATGGAATGGGTACCATGCAATATGACTTCAAAGGGTCTGCATTTGCTCACTGAACCTCACCAATCCTATCACTGCTGCGTTTATGCCGCTGTACACATGCTTGATTCTCTTTCGGAGACATATAAATCCATAGGTTTTAAGTTTCTTACTAGTCAAGTATATTCTTAGGCGTTTAATATGGGGTGTTGTGTCCACTTCGTTGAGCAAGCAGTAGCTCTTGGCTATTACATATTTGGCTTATGGAAAGGTATCTGTGCTAATTTCAATCTCTGGTTTTATGCAGCACCCCAACTCACCTTTCCCCTTAAGCAAGCATAAGTTGGTTTTCTACATTTGAGACACTATTCTGTTTTGTAATTCAGTTCCTGTGTAGCCAAGTTTACATTCCGTGTATTAGTGATATCTTATGATGTTTCTTTTTCTGTGTGACTTATTTCACTTAGAATCATCGTACCTGAATCCACTCATTATGCTGCTATGGGCCTGATGACAGAGATTTCATTGCTGAGTGATATTGCATTGTACGTTAGTACCACAACTTCTTTATCCATTTTTCGCTTTCTGCGATATTGAACTTGTACCGGAAACGAGGTTCTTGTAAACAGAGCCGTCCCAAACATTGGGGTGGCTGTGTCTTTTTGATTTTAATTTCCCTAAGCTATAGGACCATAAGTGGAAGTGCCCTAGGCTCTGTTGCTTTGTTTTTTAGATGTTTCAGGAAACACCATACACTTCTCCAGAGTGGCTGTTGGCAATTTACATCACGCCCATCAGCATAACAAGGCTCCCAGTTCTCCATGGCCTGTCCTGTCTTTCTGGATTTTACACTTTTTTCAGATGTCCCTTTTGACCGGGGGGCAGTGAGACTTCATTGTAGTGCAGATTTCCTTTGCAAGCTTGCTTGGTTGGCCAAAAAGGGCGTATGCGTTTTTTCCTGAATATATTCAGGAAAAAACGCATACGCCCTTTTTGGCCAAGTGCATCATTGTGGACGTTCTGCCTCTTTTCCTATGCTTTACATGCAATTCCTGTCTACCTCCTGAAATCGGTTTCCTGCAATTCTGCCCCACTTTCAAGTCCTCCTGGCAGCCTAACTTCAATATATTTTTGGACGATAGCTGTCATTTATAATTCTGCAGGTGTGTGAATTACAGTGCCCCTGAGCTCCTTTCTTCAACTCGCTTTCTTGTGAGCTGGCCGCAACACCGCAGGATTGCTTCAGGCCCTAGTGTGGTTCCTGCATGGCTCGCTGAGTCTTTGGTTAATTCCTCTTCTTGGTGGGAAATGAGAGTTAAATTTGCCCGTCCAGACTCCTCCAGCTAGTCTCTCATTGGTTCTCCCTATTCCTGTTCATTTTCCGCAGAAATTGCAAACTGGGCCAAACAGGAGGTTAAAGGCACTGACTCTCCAAGTGGGGAGAGTGTTAGTAAATCGTCTGGAATGTTGCACCCGAGTACCAGGGGACGAAAACTGAGACACATTTGAACACGTTTCCCGATCACACGGTGGATTATCCTCTGGGTTCCACATGCATGTTTTAGCTGAAAGAAGAATCCCTTAAACCTGGAGAGTTGAGAACCATGGAATGGGTACCATGCAATATGACTTCAAAGGGTCTGCATTTGCTCACCGAACCTCACCAATCCTATCACTGCTGCATTTATGCCGCTGTACACACGCTTGATTCTCTTTCGAAGACATATAAATCCATAGGTTTTAAGATTCTTACTAGTCAGGTATATTCTTAGGCGTTTAATATGGGGTGTTGAGTCCACTTCGTTGAGCAAGCAGTAGCTCTTGTCTATTACATATTTGGCTTATGGAAAGGTATCTGTGGTAATTTCAACCTCTAGTTTTATGCAGCACCCCAACTCACCTTTCCCCTTAAGCAAGCATAAGTTGGTTTTCTACATTTGAGACCCTATTCTGTTTTGTAATTCAGTTCCTGTGTAGCCAAGTTTACATTCCGTGTATTAGTGATATCTTATGATGTTTCTTTTTCTGTGTGACTTATTTCACTTAGAATCATCGTACCTGAATCCACTCATTATGCTGCTACTGGCCTGATGACATAGATTTCATTGCTGAGTGATATTGCATTGTACATAAGTACCACAACTTCTTTATCCATTTTTCGCTTTCTGCGATATTGAACTTGTACCGTAAACGAGGTTCTTGTAAACAGAGCCGTCCCAAACTTACTGGTGGCTGTGTCTTTTTGATTTTAATTTCCCTAATCTATAGGACCATAAGTGGAAGTGCCCTAGGCTCTGTTGCTTTGTTTTTTAGGTGTTTCAGGAAACACCATACACTTCTCCAGAGTGGCTGTTGGCAATTTACATCATGCCCATCAGCATAACAAGGCTCCCAGTTCTCCATGGCCTGTCCTGCCTTTCTGGATTTTACACTTTTTTCAGATGGCCCTTTTGACCGGGGGGCAGTGAGACTTCATTGTAGTGCAGATTTCCTTTGCAAGCTTGCTTGGTTGGCCAAAAAGGGCGTATGCGTTTTTTCCTGAATATATTCAGGAATAAACGCATACGCCCTTTTTGGCCAAGTGCATCATTGTGGACGTTCTGCCTCTTTTCCTATGCTTTACATGCAATTCCAGTCTACCTCCTGAAATCGGTTTCCTGCAATTCTGCCCCGCTTTCAAGTCCTCTTGGCAGCCTTACTTCAATATATTTTTGGACGATAGCTGTCATTTAGAACTCTGCAGGTGTGTGAATTACAGGGCCCCTGAGCTCCTTTCTTCAACTCGCTTTCTTGTGAGCTGGCCGCAACACCGCAGGATTGCTTCAGGCCCTAGTGTGGTTCCGGCATGGCTCGCTGAGCCTTTGGTTAATTCCTCTTCTTGGTGGGAAATGAGAGTTAAATTTACCTGTCCAGACACCTCCAGCTAGTCTCTCATTGGTTCTCCCTATTCCTGTTCATTTTCCGCAGAAATTGCAAACTGGGCCAAACAGGAGGTTAAAGGCACTGACTCTCCAAGTGGGGAGAGTGTTAGTAAATCGTCTGGAATGTTGCACCCGAGTACCAGGGGACGAAAACTGAGACACATTTGAACACGTTTCCCGATCACACGGTGGATTATCCTCTGGGTTCCACATGCATGTTTTAGCTGAAAGAAGAATCCCTTAAACCTGGAGAGTTGAGAACCATGGAATGGGTACCATGCAATATGACTTCAAAGGGTCTGCATTTGCTCACCGAACCTCACCAATCCTATCACTGCTGCATTTATGCCGCTGTACACACGCTTGATTCTCTTTCGAAGACATATAAATCCATAGGTTTTAAGATTCTTACTAGTCAGGTATATTCTTAGGCGTTTAATATGGGGTGTTGAGTCCACTTCGTTGAGCAAGCAGTAGCTCTTGTCTATTACATATTTGGCTTATGGAAAGGTATCTGTGGTAATTTCAACCTCTGGTTTTATGCAGCACCCCAACTCACCTTTCCCCTTAAGCAAGCATAAGTTGGTTTTCTACATTTGAGACCCTATTCTGTTTTGTAATTCAGTTCCTGTGTAGCCAAGTTTACATTCCGTGTATTAGTGATATCTTATGATGTTTCTTTTTCTGTGTGACTTATTTCACTTAGAATCATCGTACCTGAATCCACTCATTATCCTGCTACTGGCCTGATGACATAGATTTCATTGCTGAGTGATATTGCATTGTACATAAGTACCACAACTTCTTTATCCATTTTTCGCTTTCTGCGATATTGAACTTGTACCGTAAACGAGGTTCTTGTAAACAGAGCCGTCCCAAACTTACTGGTGGCTGTGTCTTTTTGATTTTAATTTCCCTAATCTATAGGACCATAAGTGGAAGTGCCCTAGGCTCTGTTGCTTTGTTTTTTAGATGTTTCAGGAAACACCATACACTTCTCCAGAGTGGCTGTTGGCAATTTACATCATGCCCATCAGCCTAAGTAGGCTCCCAGTTCTCCATGGCCTGTCCTGCCTTTCTGGATTTTACACTTTTTTCAGATGGCCCTTTTGACCGGGGGGCAGTGAGACTTCATTGTAGTGCAGATTTCCTTTGCAAGCTTGCTTGGTTGGCCAAAAAGGGCGTATGCGTTTTTTCCTGAATATATTCAGGAATAAACGCATACGCCCTTTTTGGCCAAGTGCATCATTGTGGACGTTCTGCCTCTTTTCCTATGCTTTACATGCAATTCCAGTCTACCTCCTGAAATCGGTTTCCTGCAATTCTGCCCCGCTTTCAAGTCCTCTTGGCAGCCTTACTTCAATATATTTTTGGACGATAGCTGTCATTTAGAACTCTGCAGGTGTGTGAATTACAGGGCCCCTGAGCTCCTTTCTTCAACTCGCTTTCTTGTGAGCTGGCCGCAACACCGCAGGATTGCTTCAGGCCCTGGCTCGCTGTGGTTCCGGCATGGCTCGCTGAGCCTTTGGTTAATTCCTCTTCTTGGTGGGAAATGAGAGTTAAATTTACCTGTCCAGACACCTCCAGCTAGTCTCTCATTGGTTCTCCCTATTCCTGTTCATTTTCCACAGAAATTGCAAACTGGGCCAAACAGGAGGTTAAAGGCACTGACTCTCCAAGTGGGGAGAGTGTTAGTAAAGCGTCTGGAATGTTGCACCCGAGTACCAGGGGACGAAAACTGAGACACATTTGAACACGTTTCCCGATCACACGGTAGATCATCCTCTGGGTTCCACATGCATGTTTTAGCTGAAGGAAGAATCCCTTAAACCTGGAGAGTTGAGACCCATGGAATGGGTACCATGCAATATGACTTCAAAGGGTCTGCATTTGCTCACTGAACCTCACCAATCCTATCACTGCTGCGTTTATGCCGCTGTACACATGCTTGATTCTCTTTCGGAGACATATAAATCCATAGGTTTTAAGTTTCTTACTAGTCAAGTATATTCTTAGGCATTTAATATGGGGTGTTGTGTCCACTTCGTTGAGCAAGCAGTAGCTCTTGGCTATTACATATTTGGCTTATGGAAAGGTATCTGTGCTAATTTCAATCTCTGGTTTTATGCAGCACCCCAACTTACCTTTCCCCTTAAGCAAGCATAAGTTGGTTTTCTACATTTGAGACCCTATTCTGTTTTGTAATTCAGTTCCTGTGTAGCCAAGTTTACATTCCGTGTATTAGTGATATCTTATGATGTTTCTTTTTCTGTGTGACTTATTTCACTTAGAATCATCGTACCTGAATCCACTCATTATGCTGCTATGGGCCTGATGACAGAGATTTCATTGCTGAGTGATATTGCATTGTACGTTAGTACCACAACTTCTTTATCCATTTTTCGCTTTCTGCGATATTGAACTTGTACCGGAAACGAGGTTCTTGTAAACAGAGCCGTCCCAAACTTTGGGGTGGCTGTGTCTTTTTGATTTTAATTTCCCTAAGCTATAGGACCATAAGTGGAAGTGCCCTAGGCTCTGTTGCTTTGTTTTTTAGATGTTTCAGGAAACACCATACACTTCTCCAGAGTGGCTGTTGGCAATTTACATCACGCCCATCAGCATAACAAGGCTCCCAGTTCTCCATGGCCTGTCCTGCCTTTCTGGATTTTACACTTTTTTCAGATGGCCCTTTTGACCGGGGGGCAGTGAGACTTCATTGTAGTGCAGATTTCCTTTGCAAGCTTGCTTGGTTGGCCAAAAAGGGCGTATGCGTTTTTCCCTGAATATATTCAGGAAAAAACGCATACGCCCTTTTTGGCCAAGTGCATCATTGTGGACGTTCTGCCTCTTTTCTATGCTTTACGTGCAATTCCAGTCTACCTCCTGAAATCGGTTTCCTGCAATTCTGCCCCGCTTTCAAGTCCTCTTGGCAGCCTTACTTCAATATATTTTTGGACGATAGCTGTCATTTAGAACTCTGCAGGTGTGTGAATTACAGGGCCCTTGAGCTCCTTTCTTCAACTCGCTTTCTTGTGAGCTGGCCGCAACACCGCAGGATTGCTTCAGGCCCTAGTGTGATTCCGGCATGGCTCGCTGAGCCTTTGGTTAATTCCTCTTCCTGTTGGGAAATGAGAGTTAAATTTGCCCGTCCAGACTCCTCCAGCTAGTCTCTCATTGGTTCTCCCTATTCCTGCTCATTTTCTGCAGAAATTGCAAACTGGGCCAAACAGGAGGTTAAAGGCACTGACTCTCCAAGTGGGGAGAGTGTTAGTAAAGCGTCTGGAATGTTGCACCCGAGTACCAGGGGACGAAAACTGAGACACATTTGAACACGTTTCCCGATCACACGGTGGATCATCCTCTGGGTTCCACATGCATGTTTTAGCTGAAGGAAGAATCCCTTAAACCTGGAGAGTTGAGACCCATGGAATGGGTACCATGCAATATGACTTCAAAGGGTCTGCATTTGCTCACGGAACCTCACCAATCCTATCACTGCTGCGTTTATGCCACTGTACACACGCTTGATTCTCTTTCGAAGACATATAAATCCATAGGTTTTAAGATTCTTACTAGTCAGGTATATTCTTAGGCGTTTAATATGGGGTGTTGAGTCCACTTCATTGAGCAAGCAGTAGCTCTTGTCTATTACATATTTGGCTTATGGAAAGGTATCTGTGCTAATTTCAATCTCTGGTTTTATGCAGCACCCCAACTCACCTTTCCCCTTAAGCAAGCATAAGTTGGTTTTCTACATTTGAGACCCTATTCTGTTTTGTAATTCAGTTCCTGTGTAGCCAAGTTTACATTCCGTGTATTAGTGATATCTTATGATGTTTCTTTTTCTGTGTGACTTATTTCACTTAGAATCATCGTACCTGAATCCACTCATTATGCTGCTACTGGCCTGATGACATAGATTTCATTGCTGAGTGATATTGCATTGTACGTAAGTACCACAACTTCTTTATCCATTTTTCGCTTTCTGCGATATTGAACTTGTACCATAAACGAGGTTCTTGTAAACAGAGCCGTCCCAAACTTACTGGTGGCTGTGTCTTTTTGATTTTAATTTCCCTAATCTATAGGACCATAAGTGGAAGTGCCCTAGGCTCTGTTGCTTTGTTTTTTAGATGTTTCAGGAAACACCATACACTTCTCCAGAGTGGCTGTTGGCAATTCACATCATGCCCATCAGCATAACAAGGCTCCCAGTTCTCCATGGCCTGTCCTGCCTTTCTGGATTTTACACTTTTTTCAGATGGCCCTTTTGACCGGGGGGCAGTGAGACTTCATTGTAGTGCAGATTTCCTTTGCAAGCTTGCTTGGTTGGCCAAAAAGGGCGTATGCGTTTTTTCCTGAATATATTCAGGAAAAAACGCATACGCCCTTTTTGGCCAAGTGCATCATTGTGGACGTTCTGCCTCTTTTCCTATGCTTTACATGCAATTCCAGTCTACCTCCTGAAATCGGTTTCCTGCAATTCTGCCCCGCTTTCAAGTCCTCTTGGCAGCCTTACTTCAATATATTTTTGGACGATAGCTGTCATTTAGAACTCTGCAGGTGTGTGAATTACAGGGCCCCTGAGCTCCTTTCTTCAACTCGCTTTCTTGTGAGCTGGCCGCAACACCGCAGGATTGCTTCAGGCCCTAGTGTGGTTCCGGCATGGCTCGCTGAGCCTTTGGTTAATTCCTCTTCTTGGTGGGAAATGAGAGTTAAATTTACCTGTCCAGACACCTCCAGCTAGTCTCTCATTGGTTCTCCCTATTCCTGTTCATTTTCCGCAGAAATTGCAAACTGGGCCAAACAGGAGGTTAAAGGCACTGACTCTCCAAGTGGGGAGAGTGTTAGTAAAGCGTCTGGAATGTTGCACCCGAGTACCAGGGGACGAAAACTGAGACACATTTGAACACGATTCCCGATCACACGGTAGATCATACTCTGGGTTCCACATGCATGTTTTAGCTGAAGGAAGAATCCCTTAAACCTGGAGAGTTGAGACCCATGGAATGGGTACCATGCAATATGACTTCAAAGGGTCTGCATTTGCTCACTGAACCTCACCAATCCTATCACTGCTGCGTTTATGCCGCTGTACACATGCTTGATTCTCTTTCGGAGACATATAAATCCATAGGTTTTAAGTTTCTTACTAGTCAAGTATATTCTTAGGCGTTTAATATGGGGTGTTGTGTCCACTTCGTTGAGCAAGCAGTAGCTCTTGTCTATTACATATTTGGCTTATGGAAAGGTATCTGTGCTAATTTCAATCTCTGGTTTTATGCAGCACCCCAACTCACCTTTCCCCTTAAGCAAGCATAAGTTGGTTTTCTACATTTGAGACCCTATTCTGTTTTGTAATTCAGTTCCTGTGTAGCCAAGTTTACATTCCGTGTATTAGTGATATCTTATGATGTTTCTTTTTTGTGTGACATATTTCACTTAGAATCATCGTACCTGAATCCACTCATTATGCTGCTATGGGCCTGATGACAGAGATTTCATTGCTGAGTGATATTGCATTGTACGTTAGTACCGCAACTTCTTTATCCATTTTTCACTTTCTGCGATATTGAACTTGTACCGTAAACGAGGTTCTTGTAAACAGAGCCGTCCCAAACTTTGGGGTGGCTGTGTCTTTTTGATTTTAATTTCCCTAAGCTATAGGACCATAAGTGGAAGTGCCCTAGGCTCTGTTGCTTTGTTTTTTAGATGTTTCAGGAAACACCATACACTTCTCCAGAGTGGCTGTTGGCAATTTACATCCCGCCCATCATCATAACAAGGCTCCCAGTTCTCCATGGCCTGTCCTGCCTTTCTGGATTTTACACTTTTTTCAGATGGCCCTTTTGACCGGGGGGCAGTGAGACTTCATTGTAGTGCAGATTTCCTTTGCAAGCTTGCTTGGTTGGCCAAAAAGGGCGTATGCGTTTTTTCCTGAATATATTCAGGAAAAAACGCATACGCCCTTTTTGGCCAAGTGCATCATTGTGGACGTTCTGCCTCTTTTCCTATGCTTTACATGCAATTCCAGTCTACCTCCTGAAATCGGTTTCCTGCAATTCTGCCCCGCTTTCAAGTCCTCTTGGCAGCCTTACTTCAATATATTTTTGGACGATAGCTGTCATTTAGAACTCTGCAGGTGTGTGAATTACAGTGCCCCTGAGCTCCTTTCTTCAACTCGCTTTCTTGTGAGCTGGCCGCAACACCGCAGGATTGCTTCAGGCCCTAGAGTGGTTCCGGCATGTCTCGCTGAGCCTTTGGTTAATTCCTCTTCCTGGTGGGAAATGAGAGTTAAATTTGCCCGTCCAGACTCCTCCAGCTAGTCTCTCATTGGTTCTCCCTATTCCTGTTCATTTTCCGCAGAAATTGCAAACTGGGCCAAACAGGAGGTTAAATGCACTGACTCTCCAAGTGGGGAGAGTGTTAGTAAAGCGTCTGGAATGTTGCACCCGAGTACCAGGGGATGAAAACTGAGACACATTTGAACACGTTTCCCGATCACACGGTGGATCATCCTCTGGGTTCCACATGCATGTTTTAGCTGAAGGAAGAATCCCTTAAACGTGGAGAGTTGAGACCCATGGAATGGGTACCATGCAATATGACTTCAAAGGGTCTGCATTTGCTCACCGAACCTCACCAATCCTATCACTGCTGCGTTTATGCCGCTGTACACATGCTTGATTCTCTTTCGGAGACATATAAATCCATAGGTTTTAAGATTCTTACTAGTCAAGTATATTCTTAGGCGTTTAATATGTGGTGTTGAGTCCACTTCGTTGAGCAAGCAGTAGCTCTTGGCTATTACATATTTGGCTTATGGAAAGGTATCTGTGCTAATTTCAATCTCTGGTTTTATGCAGCACCCCAACTCACCTTTCCCCTTAAGCAAGCATAAGTTGGTTTTCTACATTTGAGACCCTATTCTGTTTTGTAATTCAGTTCCTGTGTAGCCAAGTTTACATTCCGTGTATTAGTGATATCTTATGATGTTTCTTTTTCTGTGTGACTTATTTCACTTAGAATCATCGTACCTGAATCCACTCATTATGCTGCTATGGGCCTGATGACAGAGATTTCATTGCTGAGTGATATTGCATTGTACGTTAGTACCACAACTTCTTTATCCATTTTTCGCTTTCTGCGATATTGAACTTGTACCGGAAACGAGGTTCTTGTAAACAGAGCCGTCCCAAACTTTGGGGTGGCTGTGTCTTTTTGATTTTAATTTCCCTAAGCTATAGGACCATAAGTGGAAGTGCCCTAGGCTCTGTTGCTTTGTTTTTTAGATGTTTCAGGAAACACCATACACTTCTCCAGAGTGGCTGTTGGCAATTTACATCACGCCCATCAGCATAACAAGGCTCCCAGTTCTCCATGGCCTGTCCTGTCTTTCTGGATTTTACACTTTTTTCAGATGGCCCTTTTGACCGGGGGGCAGTGAGACTTCATTGTAGTGCAGATTTCCTTTGCAAGCTTGCTTGGTTGGCCAAAAAGGGCGTATGCGTTTTTTCCTGAATATATTCAGGAAAAAACGCATATGCCCTTTTTGGCCAAGTGCATCATTGTGGACGTTCTGCCTCTTTTCCTATGCTTTACATGCAATTCCTGTCTACCTCCTGAAATCGGTTTCCTGCAATTCTGCCCCACTTTCAAGTCCTCCTGGCAGCCTAACTTCAATATATTTTTGGACGATAGCTGTCATTTAGAACTCTGCAGGTGTGTGAATTACAGTGCCCCTGAGCTCCTTTCTTCAACTCGCTTTCTTGTGAGCTGGCCGCAACACCGCAGGATTGCTTCAGGCCCTAGTGTGGTTCCTGCATGGCTCGCTGAGTCTTTGATTAATTCCTCTTCCTGGTGGGAAATGAGAGTTAAATTTGCCCGTCTAGACTCCTCCAGCTAGTCTCTCATTGGTTCTCACTATTCCTGTTCATTTTCCGCAGAAATTGCAAACTGGGCCAAACAGGAGGTTAAAGGCACTGACTCTCAAATGGGGAGAGTGTTAGTAAAGCATCTGGAATGTTGCACCCGAGTACCAGGGGACGAAAACTGAGACACATTTGAACACGTTTCCCGATCACACGGTGGATCATACTCTGGGTTCCACATGCATGTTTTAGCTGAAGGAAGAATCCCTTAAACCTGGAGAGTTGAGAACCATGGAATGGGTACCATGCAATATGACTTCAAAGGGTCTGCATTTGCTCACCGAACCTCACCAATCCTATCACTGCTGCGTTTATGCCGCTGTACACACGCTTGATTCTCTTTCGGAGACATATAAATCCATAGGTTTTAAGATTCTTACTAGTCAGGTATATTCTTAGGCAGTTAATATGGGGTGTTGAGTCCACTTCGTTGAGGAAGCAGTAGCTCTTGTCTATTACATATTTGGCTTATGGAAAGTTATCTGTGCTAATTTCAATCTCTGGTTTTATGCAGCACCCCAACTCACCTTTCCCCTTAAGCAAGCATAAGTTGGTTTTCTACATTTGAGACCCTATTCTGTTTTGTAATTCAGTTCCTGTGTAGCCAAGTTTACATTCCGTGTATTAGTGATATCTTATGATGTTTCTTTTTCTGTGTGACTTATTTCACTTAGAATCATCGTACCTGAATCCACTCATTATGCTGCTACTGACCTGATGACATAGATTTCATTGCTGAGTGATATTGCATTGTACGTAAGTACCACAACTTCTTTATCCATTTTTCGCTTTCTGCGATATTGAACTTGTACCGTAAACGAGGTTCTTGTAAACAGAGACGTCCCAAACTTACTGGTGGCTGTGTCTTTTTGATTTTAATTTCCCTAATCTATAGGACCATAAGTGGAAGTGCCCTAGGCTCTGTTGCTTTGTTTTTTAGATGTTTCAGGAAACACCATACACTTCTCCAGAGTGGCTGTTGGCAATTTACATCATGCCCATCAGCATAACAAGGCTCCCAGTTCTCCATGGCCTGTCCTGCCTTTCTGGATTTTACACTTTTTTCAGATGGCCCTTTTGACCGGGGGGCAGTGAGACTTCATTGTAGTGCAGATTTCCTTTGCAAGCTTGCTTGGTTGGCCAAAAAGTGCGTATGCGTTTTTTCCTGAATATATTCAGGAAAAAACGCATACGCCCTTTTTGGCCAGGTGCATCATTGTGGACGTTCTGCCTCTTTTCCTATGCTTTACATGCAATTCCAGTCTACCTCCTGAAATCGGTTTCCTGCAATTCTGCCCCGTTTTCAAGTCCTCTTGGCAGCCTTACTTCAATATATTTTTGGACGATAGCTGTCATTTAGAACTCTGCAGGTGTGTGAATTACAGGGCCCTTGAGCTCCTTTCTTCAACTCGCTTTCTTGTGAGCTGGCCGCAACACCGCAGGATTGCTTCAGGCCCTAGTGTGGTTCCTGCATGGCTCGCTGAGTCTTTGGTTAATTCCTCTTCCTGGTGGGAAATGAGAGTTAAATTTGCCCGTCTAGACTCCTCCAGCTAGTCTCTCATTGGTTCTCACTATTCCTGTTCATTTTCCGCAGAAATTGCAAACTGGGCCAAACAGGAGGTTAAAGGCACTGACTCTCAAGTGGGGAGAGTGTTAGTAAAGCGTCTGGAATGTTGCACCCGAGTACCAGGGGACGAAAACTGAGACATATTTGAACACGTTTCCCGATCACACGGTGGATCATACTCTGGGTTCCACATGCATGTTTTAGCTGAAGGAAGAATCCCTTAAACCTGGAGAGTTGAGAACCATGGAATGGGTACCATGCAATATGACTTCAAAGGGTCTGCATTTGCTCACCGAACCTCACCAATCCTATCACTGCTGCGTTTATGCCGCTGTACACACGCTTGATTCTCTTTCGGAGACATATAAATCCATAGGTTTTAAGATTCTTACTAGTCAGGTATATTCTTAGGCAGTTAATATGGGGTGTTGAGTCCACTTCGTTGAGGAAGCAGTAGCTCTTGTCTATTACATATTTGGCTTATGGAAAGTTATCTGTGCTAATTTCAATCTCTGGTTTTATGCAGCACCCCAACTCACCTTTCCCCTTAAGCAAGCATAAGTTGGTTTTCTACATTTGAGACCCTATTCTGTTTTGTAATTCAGTTCCTGTGTAGCCAAGTTTACATTCCGTGTATTAGTGATATCTTATGATGTTTCTTTTTCTGTGTGACTTATTTCACTTAGAATCATCGTACCTGAATCCACTCATTATGCTGCTACTGACCTGATGACATAGATTTCATTGCTGAGTGATATTGCATTGTACGTAAGTACCACAACTTCTTTATCCATTTTTCGCTTTCTGCGATATTGAACTTGTACCGTAAACGAGGTTCTTGTAAACAGAGACGTCCCAAACTTACTGGTGGCTGTGTCTTTTTGATTTTAATTTCCCTAATCTATAGGACCATAAGTGGAAGTGCCCTAGGCTCTGTTGCTTTGTTTTTTAGATGTTTCAGGAAACACCATACACTTCTCCAGAGTGGCTGTTGGCAATTTACATCATGCCCATCAGCATAACAAGGCTCCCAGTTCTCCATGGCCTGTCCTGCCTTTCTGGATTTTACACTTTTTTCAGATGGCCCTTTTGACCGGGGGGCAGTGAGACTTCATTGTAGTGCAGATTTCCTTTGCAAGCTTGCTTGGTTGGCCAAAAAGTGCGTATGCGTTTTTTCCTGAATATATTCAGGAAAAAACGCATACGCCCTTTTTGGCCAGGTGCATCATTGTGGACGTTCTGCCTCTTTTCCTATGCTTTACATGCAATTCCAGTCTACCTCCTGAAATCGGTTTCCTGCAATTCTGCCCCGCTTTCAAGTCCTCTTGGCAGCCTTACTTCAATATATTTTTGGACGATAGCTGTCATTTAGAACTCTGCAGGTGTTTGAATTACAGGGCCCTTGAGCTCCTTTCTTCAACTCGCTTTCTTGTGAGCTGGCCGCAACACCGCAGGATTGCTTCAGGCCCTAGTGTGATTCCGGCATGGCTCGCTGAGCCTTTGGTTAATTCCTCTTCCTGTTGGGAAATGAGAGTTAAATTTGCCCGTCCAGACTCCTCCATCTAGTCTCTCATTAGTTCTCCCTATTCCTGTTCATTTTCCGCAGAAATTGCAAACTGGGCCAAACAGGAGGTTAAAGGCACTGACTCTCCAAGTGGGGAGAGTGTTAGTAAAGCGTCTGGAATGTTGCACCCGAGTACCAGGGGACGAAAACTGAGACACATTTGAACACGTTTCCTGATCACACGGTGGATCATCCTCTGGGTTCCACATGCATGTTTTAGCTGAAGGAAGAATCCCTTAAACCTGGAGAGTTGAGAACCATGGAATGGGTACCATGCAATATGACTTCAAAGGGTCTGCATTTGCTCACCGAACCTCACCAATCCTATCACTGCTGCGTTTATGCCACTGTACACACGCTTGATTCTCTTTCGAAGACATATAAATCCATAGGTTTTAAGATTCTTACTAGTCAGGTATATTCTTAGGGGTTTAATATGGGGTGTTGAGTCCACTTCATTGAGCAAGCAGTAGCTCTTGTCTATTACATATTTGGCTTATGGAAAGGTATCTGTGGTAATTTCAATCTCTGGTTTTATGCAGCACCCCAACTCACCTTTCCCCTTAAGCAAGCATAAGTTGGTTTTCTACATTTGAGACCCTATTCTGTTTTGTAATTCAGTTCCTGTGTAGCCAAGTTTACATTCCGTGTATTAGTGATATCTTATGATGTTTCTTTTTCTGTGTGACTTATTTCACTTAGAATCATCGTACCTGAATCCACTCATTATGCTGCTACTGGCCTGATGACATAGATTTCATTGCTGAGTGATATTGCATTGTACGTAAGTACCACAACTTCTTTATCCATTTTTCGCTTTCTGCGATATTGAACTTGTACCGTAAACGAGGTTCTTGTAAACAGAGCCGTCCCAAACTTACTGGTGGCTGTGTCTTTTTGATTTTAATTTCCCTAATCTATAGGACCATAAGTGGAAGTGCCCTAGGCTCTGTTGCTTTGTTTTTTAGATGTTTCAGGAAACACCATACACTTCTCCAGAGTGGCTGTTGGCAATTTACATCATGCCCATCAGCATAACAAGTCTCCCAGTTCTCCATGGCCTGTCCTGCCTTTCTGGATTTTACACTTTTTTCAGATGGCCCTTTTGACCGGGGGGCAGTGAGACTTCATTGTAGTGCAGATTTCCTTTGCAAGCTTGCTTGGTTGGCCAAAAAGGGCGTATGCGTTTTTTCCTGAATATATTCAGCAATAAACGCATACGCCCTTTTTGGCCAAGTGCATCATTGTGGACGTTCTGCCTCTTTTCCTATGCTTTACATGCAATTCCAGTCTACCTCCTGAAATCGGTTTCCTGCAATTCGGCCACGCTTTCAAGTCCTCTTGGCAGCCTTACTTCAATATATTTTTGGACGATAGCTGTCATTTAGAACTCTGCAGGTGTGTGAATTACAGGGCCCCTGAGCTCCTTTCTTCAACTCGCTTTCTTGTGAGCTGGCCGCAAAACCGCAGGATTGCTTCAGGCTCTAGTGTGGTTCCGGCATGGCTCGCTGAGCCTTTGGTTAATTCCTCTTCTTGGTGGGAAATGAGAGTTAAATTTGCGCGTCCAGACACCTCCAGCTAGTCTCTCATTGGTTCTCCCTATTCCTGTTCATTTTCCGCAGAAATTGCAAACTGGGCCAAACAGGAGGTTAAAGGCACTGACTCTCCAAGTGGGGAGAGTGTTAGTAAAGCGTCTGGAATGTTGCACCCGAGTACCAGGGGACGAAAACTGAGACACATTTGAACACGTTTCCCGATCACATGGTAGATCATCCTCTGGGTTCCACATGCATGTTTTAGCTGAAGGAAGAATCCCTTAAACCTGGAGAGTTGAGAACCATGGAATGGGTACCATGCAATATGACTTCAAAGGGTCTGCATTTGCTCACTGAACCTCACCAATCCTATCACTGCTGCGTTTATGCCGCTGTACACATGCTTGATTCTCTTTCGGAGACATATAAATCCATAGGTTTTAAGTTTCTTACTAGTCAAGTATATTCTTAGGCGTTTAATATGGGGTGTTGTGTCCACTTCGTTGAGCAAGCAGTAGCTCTTGGCTATTACATATTTGGCTTATGGAAGGGTATCTGTGCTAATTTCAATCTCTGGTTTTATGCAGCACCCCAACTCACCTTTCCCCTTAAGCAAGCATAAGTTGGTTTTCTACATTTGAGACCCTATTCTGTTTTGTAATTCAGTTCCTGTGTAGCCAAGTTTACATTCCGTGTATTAGTGATATCTTATGATGTTTCTTTTTCTGTGTGACTTATTTCACTTAGAATCATCGTACCTGAATCCACTCATTATGCTGCTATGGGCCTGATGACAGAGATTTCATTGCTCAGTGATATTGCATTGTACGTTAGTACCACAACTTCTTTATCCATTTTTCGCTTTCTGCGATATTGAACTTGTACCGGAAATGAGGTCCTTGTAAACAGAGCCGTCCCAAACTTTGGGGTGGCTGTGTCTTTTTGATTTTAATTTCCCTAAGCTATAGGACCATAAGTGGAAGTGCCCTAGGCTCTGTTGCTTTGTTTTTTAGATGTTTCAGGAAACACCATACACTTCTCCAGAGTGGCTGTTGGCAATTTACATCCCGCCCATCAGCATAACAAGGCTCCCAGTTCTCCATGGCCTGTCCTGCCTTTCTGGATTTTACACTTTTTTCAGATGGCCCTTTTGACCGGGGGGCAGTGAGACTTCATTGTAGTGCAGATTTCCTTTGCAAGCTTGCTTGGTTGGCAAAAAAGGGTGTATGCGTTTTTTCCTGAATATATTCAGGAAAAAACGCATACGCCCTTTTTGGCCAAGTGCATCATTGTGGACGTTCTGCCTCTTTTCCTATGCTTTACATGCAATTCCAGTCTACCTCCTGAAATCGGTTTCCTGCAATTCTGCCCTGCTTTCAAGTCCTCTTGGCAGCCTTACTTCAATATATTTTTGGACGATAGCTGTCATTTATAACTCTGCAGGTGTGTGAATTACAGGGCCCCTGAGCTCCTTTCTTCAACTCGCTTTCTTGTGAGCTGGCCGCAACACCGCAGGATTGCTTCAGGCCCTAGTGTGTTTCCGGCATGGCTCGCTGAGCCTTTGGTTAATTCCTCTTCCTGGTGGGAAATGAGAGTTAAGTTTGCCCGTCCAGACTCCTCCAGCTAGTCTCTCATTGGTTCTCCCTATTCCTGTTCATTTTCCGCAGAAATTGCAAACTGGGCCAAACAGGAGGTTAAAGGCACTGACTCTCCAAGTGGGGAGAGTGTTAGTAAAGCGTCTGGAATGTTGCACCCGAGTACCAGGGGACGAAAACTGAGACACATTTGAACACGTTTCCCGATCACACGGTGGATCATCCTCTGGGTTCCACATGCATGTTTTAGCTGAAGGAAGAATCCCTTAAACGTGGAGAGTTGAGACCCATGGAATGGGTCCCATGCAATATGACTTCAAAGGGTCTGCATTTGCTCACCGAACCTCACCAATCCTATCACTGCTGCGTTTATGCCGCTGTACACATGCTTGATTCTCTTTCAAAGACATATAAATCCATAGGTTTTAAGATTCTTACTAGTCAAGTACATTCTTAGGCGTTTAATATGGGGTGTTGAGTCCACTGCGTTGAGCAAGCAGTAGCTCTTGGCTATTACATATTTGGCTTATGGAAAGGTATCTGTGCTAATTTCAATCTCTGGTTTTATGCAGCACCCCAACACACCTTTCCCCTTAAGCAAGCATAAGTTGGTTTTCTACATTTGAGACCCTATTCTGTTTTGTAATTCAGTTCCTGTGTAGCCAAGTTTACATTCCGTGTATTAGTGATATCTTATGATGTTTCTTTTTCTGTGTGACTTATTTCACTTAGAATCATCGTACCTGAATCCACTCATTATGCTGCTATGGGCCTGATGACATAGATTTCATTGCTGAGTGATATTGCATTGTACGTTAGTACCACAACTTCTTTATCCATTTTTCGCTTTCTGTGATATTGAACTTGTACCGGAAACGAGGTTCTTGTAAACAGAGCCGTCCCAAACTTTGGGGTGGCTGTGTCTTTTTGATTTTAATTTCCCTAAGCTATAGGACCATAAGTGGAAGTGCCCTAGGCTCTGTTGCTTTGTTTTTTAGATGTTTCAGGAAACACCATACACTTCTCCAGAGTGGCTGTTGGCAATTTACATCCCGCCCATCAGCATAACAAGGCTCCCAGTTCTCCATGGCCTGTCCTGCCTTTCTGGATTTTACACTTTTTTCAGATGGCCCTTTTGACCAGGGGGCAGTGAGACTTCATTGTAGTGCAGATTTCCTTTTCAAGCTTGGTTGGTTGGCCAAAAAGGGCGTATGCGGTTTTTCCTGAATATATTCAGGAAAAAACGCATACGCCCTTTTTGGCCAAGTGCATCATTGTGGACGTTCTGCCTCTTTTCCTATGCTTTACATGCAATTCCAGTCTACCTCCTGAAATCGGTTTCCTGCAATTCTGCCCCGCTTTCAAGTCCTCTTGGCAGCCTTACTTCAATATATTTTTGGACGATAGCTGTCATTTAGAACTCTGCAGGTGTGTGAATTACAGGGCCCCTGAGCTCCTTTCTTCAACTCGCTTTCTTGTGAGCTGGCCGCAACACCGCAGGATTGCTTCAGGCCCTAGAGTGGTTCCGGCATGGCTCGCTGAGCCTTTGGTTAATTCCTCTTCCTGTTGGGAAATGAGAGTTAAATTTGCCCGTCCAGACTCCTCCAGCTAGTCTCTCATTGGTTCTCCCTATTCCTGTTCATTTTCCGCAGAAATTGCAAACTGGGCCAAACAGGAGGTTAAAGGCACTGACTCTCCAAGTGGGGAGAGTGTTAGTAAAGCGTCTGGAATGTTGCACCCGAGTACCAGGGGACGAAAACTGAGACACATTTGAACACGTTTCCCGATCACACGGTGGATCATACTCTGGGTTCCACATGCATGTTTTAGCTGAAGGAAGAATCCCTTAAACCTGGAGAGTTGAGAACCATGGAATGGGTACCATGCAATATGACTTCAAAGGGTCTGCATTTGCTCACCGAACCTCACCAATCCTATCACTGCTGCGTTTATGCCGCTGTACACACGCTTGATTCTCTTTTGGAGACATATAAATCCATAGGTTTAAAGATTCTTACTAGTCAGGTATATTCTTAGGCGTTTAATATGGGGTGTTGAGTCCACTTCGTTGAGCAAGCAGTAGCTCTTGTCTATTACATATTTGGCTTATGGAAAGGTATCTCTGCTAATTTCAATCTCTGGTTTTATGCAGCACCCCAACTCACCTTTCCCCTTAAGCAAGCATAAGTTGGTTTTCTACATTTGAGACCCTATTCTGTTTTGTAATTCAGTTCCTGTGTAACCAAGTTTATATTCCATGTATTAGTGATAACTTATGATGTTTCTTTTTCTGTGTGACTTATTTAACTTAGAATTATCGTACCTGAATCCACTCATTATGCTGTTACTGGCCTGATGACATAGATTTCATTGCTGAGTGATATTGCATTGTACGTAAGTACCACAACTTCTTTATCCATTTTTCGCTTTCTGTGATATTGAACTTGTACCGTAAACAAGGTTCTTGTAAACAGAGCCGGCCCAAACTTTGGGGTGGCTGTGTCTTTTTGATTTCAATTTCCCTAAGCTATAGGACCATAAGTGGAAGTGCCCTAGGCTCTGTTGCTTTGTTTTTAGATGTTTCAGGAAACACCATACACTTCTCCAGAGTGGCTGTTGGCAATTTACATCACGCCCATCAGCATAACAAGGTTCCCAGTTCTCCATGGCCTGTCCTGCCTTTCTGGATTTTACACTTTTTTCAGATGGCCCTTTTGACCGGGGGGCAGTGAGACTTCATTGTAGTGCAGATTTCCTTTGCAAGCTTGCTTGGTTGGTCAAAAAGGTCGTATGGGTTTTTTCCTGAATATATTCAGGAAAAAACGCATACGCCCTTTTTGGCCAAGTGCATCATTGTGGACGTTCTGCCTCTTTTCCTATGCTTTACATGAAATTCCTGTCTACCTCCTGAAATCGGTTTCCTGCAATTCTGCCCAACTTTCAAGTCCTCTTGGCTGCCTTACTTCAATATATTTTTGGACGATAGCTGTCATTTATAACTCTGCAGGTTTGTGAATTACAGTGCCCCTGAGCTCCTTTCTTCAACTCGTTTTCTTGTGAGCTGGCCGCAACACCGCAGGATTGCTTCAGGCCCTAGTGTGGTTCCTGCATGGCACGCTGAGCCTTTGGTTAATTCCTCTTCTTGGTGGGAAATGAGAGTTAAATTTGCCCGTCCAGACACCTCCAGCTAGTCTCTCATTGGTTCTCCCTATTCCTGTTCATTTTCTGCAGAAATTGCAAACTGGGCCAAACAGGAGGTTAAAGGCACTGACTCTCCAAGTGGGGAGAGTGTTAGTAAAGCGTCTGGAATGTTGCACCCAAGTACCAGGGGACGAAAACTGAGACACATTTGAACACGTTTCCCAATCACATGGTGGATCATACTCTGGGTTCCACATGCATGTTTTAACTGAAGGAAGAATCCCTTAAACCTGGAGAGTTGAGAACCATGGAATGGGTACCATGCAATATGACTTCAAAGGGTCTGCATTTGCTCACCGAACCTCACCAATCCTATCACTGCTGCTTTTATGTCACTGTACACACGCTGGATTCTCTTTTGGAGACATATAAATCCATAGGTTTTAAGATTCTTACTAGTCAGGTATATTCTTAGGCGTTTAATATGGGGTGTTGAGTCCACTTCGTTGAGCAAGGAGTAGCTCATGTCTATTACATATTTGGCTTATGGAAAGGTATCTGTGTTAATTTCAATCTCTGGTTTTATGCAGCACCCCAACTCACCTTTCCCCTTAAGCAAGCATAAGTTGGTTTTCTACATTTGAGACCCTATTCTGTTTTGTAATTCAGTTCCTGTGTAGCCAAGTTTACATTCCGTGTATTAGTGATATCTTATGATGTTTCTTTTTCTGTGTGACTTATTTCACTTAGAATCATCGTACCTGAATCCACTCATTATGCTGCTACTGGCCTGATGACATAGATTTCATTGCTGAGTGATATTACATTGTACGTAAGTACCACAACTTCTTTATCCATTTTTTGCTTTCTGCGATATTGAACTTGTACCATAAACGAGGTTCTTGAAAACAGAGCCGTCCCAAACTTTGGGGTGGCTGTGTCTTTTTGATTTTAATTTCCCTAAGCTATAGGACCATAAGTGGAAGTGCCCTAGGCTCTGTTGCTTTGTTTTTTAGATGTTTCAGGAAACACCATACACTTCTCCAGAGTGGCTGTTGGCAATTTACATCACGCCCATCAGCATAACAAGGCTCCCAGTTCTCCATGGCCTGTCCTGCCTTTCTGGATTTTACACTTTTTTCAGATGGCCCTTTTGACCGGGGGGCAGTGAGACTTCATTGTAGTGCAGATTTCCTTTGCAAGCTTGCTTGGTTGGCCAAAAAGGGCGTATGCGTTTTTTCCTGAATATATTCAGGAAAAAACGCATACGCCCTTTTTGGCCAAGTGCATCATTGTGGACGTTCTGCCTCTTTTCCTATGCTTTACATGCAATTCCAGTCTACCTCCTGAAATCGGTTTCCTGCAATTCTGCCCTGCTTTCAAGTCCTCTTGGCAGCCTTACTTCAATATATTTTTGGACGATAGCTGTCATTTAGAACTCTGCAGGTGTGTGAATTACAGGGCCCCTGAGCTCCTTTCTTCAACTCGCTTTCTTGTGAGCTGGCCGCAACACCGCAGGATTGCTTCAGGCCCTAGTGTGGTTCCGGCATGGCTCGCTGAGCCTTTGGTTAATTCCTCTTCCTGGTGGGAAATGAGAGTTAAGTTTGCCCGTCCAGACTCCTCCAGCTAGTCTCTCATTGGTTCTCCCTATTCCTGTTCATTTTCCGCAGAAATTGCAAACTGGGCCAAACAGGAGGTTAAAGGCACTGACTCTCCAAGTGGGGAGAGTGTTAGTAAAGCGTCTGGAATGTTGCACCCGAGTACCAGGGGACGAAAACTGAGACACATTTGAACACGTTTCCCGATCACACGGTGGATCATCCTCTGGGTTCCACATGCATGTTTTAGCTGAAGGAAGAATCCCTTAAACGTGGAGAGTTGAGACCCATGGAATGGGTCCCATGCAATATGACTTCAAAGGGTCTGCATTTGCTCACCGAACCTCACCAATCCTATCACTGCTGCGTTTATGCCGCTGTACACATGCTTGATTCTCTTTCGGAGACATATAAATCCATAGGTTTTAAGATTCTTACTAGTCAAGTATATTCTTAGGCGTTTAATATGGGGTGTTGAGTTCACTTCGTTGAGCAAGCAGTAGCTCTTGGCTATTACATATTTGGCTTATGGAAAGGTATCTGTGCTAATTTCAATCTCTGGTTTTATGCAGCACCCCAACTCACCTTTCCCCTTAAGCAAGCATAAGTTGGTTTTCTACATTTGAGACCCTATTCTGTTTTGTAATTCAGTTCCTGTGTAGCCAAGTTTACATTCCGTGTATTAGTGATATCTTATGATGTTTCTTTTTCTGTGTGACTTATTTCACTTAGAATCATCGTACCTGAATCCACTCATTATGCTGCTATGGGCCTGATGACATAGATTTCATTGCTGAGTGATATTGCATTGTACGTTAGTACCACAACTTCTTTATCCATTTTTCGCTTTCTGTGATATTGAACTTGTACCGTAACCGAGGTTCTTGTAAACAGAGCCGTCCCAAACTTTGGGGTGGCTGTGTCTTTTTGATTTTAATTTCCCTAAGCTATAGGACCATAAGTGGAAGTGCCCTAGGCTCTGTTGCTTTGTTTTTTAGATGTTTCAGGAAACACCATACACTTCTCCAGAGTGGCTGTTGGCAATTTACATCCCGCCCATCAGCATAACAAGGCTCCCAGTTCTCCATGGCCTGTCCTGCCTTTCTGGATTTTACACTTTTTTCAGATGGCCCTTTTGACTGGTGGGCAGTGAGACTTCATTGTAGTGCAGATTTCCTTTTCAAGCTTGCTTGGTTGGCCAAAAAGGGCGTATGCGTTTTTTCCTGAATATATTCAGGAAAAAACGCATACGCCCTTTTTGGCCAAGTGCATCATTGTGGACGTTCTGCCTCTTTTCCTATGCTTTACATGCAATTCCAGTCTACCTCCTGAAATCGGTTTCCTGCAATTCTGCCCCGCTTTCAAGTCCTCTTGGCAGCCTTACTTCAATATATTTTTGGACGATAGCTGTCATTTAGAACTCTGCAGGTGTGTGAATTACAGGGCCCCTGAGCTCCTTTCTTCAACTCGCTTTCTTGTGAGCTGGCCGCAACACCGCAGGATTGCTTCAGGCCCTAGAGTGGTTCCGGCATGGCTCGCTGAGCCTTTGGTTAATTCCTCTTCCTGTTGGGAAATGAGAGTTAAATTTGCCCGTCCAGACTCCTCCAGCTAGTCTCTCATTGGTTCTCCCTATTCCTGTTCATTTTCCGCAGAAATTGCAAACTGGGCCAAACAGGAGGTTAAAGGCACTGACTCTCCAAGTGGGGAGAGTGTTAGTAAAGCGTCTGGAATGTTGCACCCGAGTACCAGGGGACGAAAACTGAGACACATATGAACACGTTTCCCGATCACACGGTGGATCATCCTCTGGGTTCCACATGCATGTTTTAGCTGAAGGAAGAATCCCTTAAACCTGGAGAGTTGAGAACCATGGAATGGGTACCATGCAATATGACTTCAAAGGGTCTGCATTTGCTCACCGAACCTCACCAATCCTATCACTGCTGCGTTTATGCCGCTGTACACACGCTTGATTCTCTTTTGGAGACATATAAATCCATAGGTTTAAAGATTCTTACTAGTCAGGTATATTCTTAGGCGTTTAATATGGGGTGTTGAGTCCACTTCGTTGAGCAAGCAGTAGCTCATGTCTATTACATATTTGGCTTATGGAAAGGTATCTGTGTTAATTTCAATCTCTGGTTTTATGCAGCACCCCAACTCACCTTTCCCCTTAAGCAAGCATAAGTTGGTTTTCTACATTTGAGACCCTATTCTGTTTTGTAATTCAGTTCCTGTGTAGCCAAGTTTACATTCCGTGTATTAGTGATATCTTATGATGTTTCTTTTTCTGTGTGACTTATTTCACTTAGAATCATCGTACCTGAATCCACTCATTATCCTGCTATGGGCCTGATGACATAGATTTCATTGCTGAGTGATATTGCATTGTACGTAAGTACCACAACTTCTTTATCCATTTTTCGCTTTCTGCGATATTGAACTTGTACCATAAACGAGGTTCTTGTAAACAGAGCCGTCCCAAATTTTGGGGTGGCTGTGTGTTTTTGATTTTAATTTCCCTAATCTATAGGACCATAAGTGGAAGTGCCCTAGGCTCTGTTGCTTTGTTTTTTAGATGTTTCAGGAAACACCATACACTTCTCCAGAGTGGCTGTTGGCAATTTACATCCCGCCCATCAGTCTAACTAGGCTCCCAGTTCTCCATGGCCTGTCCTGCCTTTCTGGATTTTACACTTTTTTCAGATGGCCCTTTTGACCGGGGGGCAGTGAGACTTCATTGTAGTTCAGATTTCCTTTGCAAGCTTGCTTGGTTGGCCAAAAAGTGCATATGAGTTTTTTCCTGAGTATATTCAGGAAAAAACGCATACGCCCTTTTTGGCCAAGTGCATCATTGTGGACGTTCTGCCTCTTTTCCTATGCTTTACATGCAATTCCAGTCTACCTCCTGAAATCGGTTTCCTGCAATTCTGCCCCGCTTTCAAGTCCTCTTGGCAGCCTTACTTCAATATATTTTTGGATGATAGCTGTCATTTATAACTCTGCAGGTGTGTGAATTACAGGGCCCCTGAGCTCCTTTCTTCAACTCGCTTTCTTGTGAGCTGGCCGCAACACCGCAGGATTGCTTCAGGCCCTAGTGTGGTTCCGTCATGGCTCGCTGAGCCTTTGGTTAATTCCTCTTCTTGGTGGGGAATGAGAGTTAAATTTACCCGTCCAGACACCTCCAGCTAGTCTCTCATTGGTTCTCCCTATTCCTGTTCATTTTCCGCAGAAATTGCAAACTGGGCCAAACAGGAGGTTAAAGGCGCTGACTCTCCAAGTGGGGAGAGTGTTAGTAAAGCGTCTGGAATGTTGCACCCGAGTACCAGGGGACGAAAACTGAGACACATTTGAACACGTTTCCCGATCACATGGTGGATCATCCTCTGGGTTCCACATGCATGTTTTAGCTGAAGGAAGAATCCCTTAAACCTGGAGAGTTGAGAACCATGGAATGGGTACCATGCAATATGACTTCAAAGGGTCTGCATTTGCTCACCGAACCTCACCAATCCTATCACTGCTGCATTTATGCCGCTGTACACACGCTTGATTCTCTTTCGAAGACATATAAATCCATAGGTTTTAAGATTCTTACTAGTCAGGTATATTCTTAGGCGTTTAATATGGGGTGTTGAGTCCACTTCGTTGAGCAAGCAGTAGCTCTTGTCTATTACATATTTGGCTTATGGAAAGGTATCTGTGCTAATTTCAATCTCTGGTTTTATGCAGCACCCCAACTCACCTTTCCCCTTAAGCAAGCATAAGTTGGTTTTCTACATTTGAGACCCTATTCTGTTTTGTAATTCAGTTCCTGTGTAGCCAAGTTTACATTCCGTGTATTAGTGATATCTTATGATGTTTCTTTTTCTGTGTGACTTATTTCACTTAGAATCATCGTACCTGAATCCACTCATTATGCTGCTACTGGCCTGATGACATAGATTTCATTGCTGAGTGATATTGCATTGTACGTTAGTACCACAACTTCTTTATCCATTTTTCGCTTTCTGCGATATTGAACTTGTACTGGAAATGAGGTCCTTGTAAACAGAGCCGTCCCAAACTTTGGGGTGGCTGTGTCTTTTTGATTTTAATTTCCCTAAGCTATAGGACCATAAGTGGAAGTGCCCTAGGCTCTGTTGCTTTGTTTTTTAGATGTTTCAGGAAACACCATACACTTCTCCAGAGTGGCTGTTGGCAATTTACATCACGCCCATCAGCATAACAAGGCTCCCAGTTCTCCATGGCCTGTCCTGCCTTTCTGGATTTTACACTTTTTTCAGATGGCCCTTTTGACCGGGGGGCAGTGAGACTTCATTGTAGTGCAGATTTCCTTTGCAAGCTTGCTTGGTTGGCCAAAAAGGGCGTATGCGTTTTTTCCTGAATATATTCAGGAAAAAACGCATACGCCCTTTTTGGCCAAGTGCATCATTGTGGACGTTCTGCCTCTTTTCCTATGCTTTACATGCAATTCCAGTCTACCTCCTGAAATCGGTTTCCTGCAATTCTGCCCCGCTTTAAAGTCCTCTTGGCAGCCTTACTTCAATATATTTTTGGACGATAGCTGTCATTTAGAACTCTGCAGGTGTGTGAATTACAGGGCCCCTGAGCTCCTTTCTTCAACTCGCTTTCTTGTGAGCTGGCCGCAACACCGCAGGATTGCTTCAGGCCCTAGAGTGGTTCCGGCATGGCTCGCTGAGCCTTTGGTTAATTCCTCTTCCTGTTGGGAAATGAGAGTTAAATTTGCCCGTCCAGACTCCTCCAGCTAGTCTCTCATTGGTTCTCCCTATTCCTGTTCATTTTCCGCAGAAATTGCAAACTGGGCCAAACAGGAGGTTAAAGGCACTGACTCTCCAAGTGGGGAGAGTGTTAGTAAAGCGTCTGGAATGTTGCACCCGAGTACCAGGGGACGAAAACTGAGACACATTTGAACACGTTTCCCGATCACACGGTGGATCATCCTCTGGGTTCCACATGCATGTTTTAGCTGAAGGAAGAATCCCTTAAACCTGGAGAGTTGAGAACCATGGAATGGGTACCATGCAATATGACTTCAAAGGGTCTGCATTTGCTCACCGAACCTCACCAATCCTATCACTGCTGCGTTTATCCCGCTGTACACATGCTTGATTCTCTTTCGGAGACATATAAATCCATAGGTTTTAAGATTCTTACTAGTCAAGTATATTCTTAGGCGTTTAATATGGGGTGTTGAGTCCACTTCGTTGAGCAAGCAGTAGCTCTTGTCTATTACATATTTGTCTTATGGAAAGGTATCTGTGTTAATTTCAATGTCTGGTTTTATGCAGCACCCCAACTCACCTTTCCCCTTAAGCAAGCATTAGTTGGTTTTCTGCATTTGAGACCGTGTTCTGTTTTCTAATTCAGTTCCTGTGTAGCCAAGCTTACATTCCGTGTATTAGTGATATCTTATGATGTTTCTTTTTCTGTGTGACTTATTTCACTTAGAATTATCGTACCTGAATCCACTCATTATGCTGTTACTGGCCTGATGACATAGATTTCATTGCTGAGTGATATTGCATTGTACGTAAGTACCACAACTTCTTTATCCATTTTTCGCTTTCTGTGATATTGAACTTGTACCGTAAACAAGGTTCTTGTAAACAGAGCCGGCCCAAACTTTGGGGTGGCTGTGTCTTTTTGATTTCAATTTCCCTAAGCTATAGGACCATAAGTGGAAGTGCCCTAGGCTCTGTTGCTTTGTTTTTTAGATGTTTCAGGAAACACCATACACTTCTCCAGAGTGGCTGTTGGCAATTTACATCACGCCCATCAGCATAACAAGGTTCCCAGTTCTCCATGGCCTGTCCTGCCTTTCTGGATTTTACACTTTTTTCAGATGGCCCTTTTGACCGGGGGGCAGTGAGACTTCATTGTAGTGCAGATTTCCTTTGCAAGCTTGCTTGGTTGGTCAAAAAGGTCGTATGGGTTTTTTCCTGAATATATTCAGGAAAAAACGCATACGCCCTTTTTGGCCAAGTGCATCATTGTGGACGTTCTGCCTCTTTTCCTATGCTTTACATGCAATTCCAGTCTACCTCCTGAAATCGGTTTCCTGCAATTCTGCCCCGCTTTCAAGTCCTCTTGGCAGCCTTACTTCAATATATTTTTGGATGATAGCTGTCATTTATAACTCTGCAGGTGTGTGAATTACAGGGCCCCTGAGCTCCTTTCTTCAACTCGCTTTCTTGTGAGCTGGCCGCAACACCGCAGGATTGCTTCAGGCCCTAGTGTGGTTCCGTCATGGCTCGCTGAGCCTTTGGTTAATTCCTCTTCTTGGTGGGGAATGAGAGTTAAATTTACCCGTCCAGACACCTCCAGCTAGTCTCTCATTGGTTCTCCCTATTCCTGTTCATTTTCCGCAGAAATTGCAAACTGGGCCAAACAGGAGGTTAAAGGCGCTGACTCTCCAAGTGGGGAGAGTGTTAGTAAAGCGTCTGGAATGTTGCACCCGAGTACCAGGGGACGAAAACTGAGACACATTTGAACACGTTTCCCGATCACATGGTGGATCATACTCTGGGTTCCACAAGCATGTTTTAGCTGAAGGAAGAATCCCTTAAACCTGGAGAGTTGAGAACCATGGAATGGGTACCATGCAATATGACTTCAAAGGATCTGCATTTGCTCACCGAACCTCACCAATCCTATCACTGCTGCGTTTATGCCACTGTACACACGCTTGATTCTCTTTCGGAGACATATAAATCCATAGGTTTTAAGATTCTTACTAGTCAGGTATATTCTTAGGCGGTTAATATGGGGTGTTGAGTCCACTTCGTTGAGCAAGCAGTAGCTCTTGTCTATTACATATTTGGCTTATGGAAAGGTATCTGTGCTAATTTCAATATCTGGTTTTATGCAGCACCCCAACTCACCTTTCCCCTTAAGCAAGCATAAGTTGGTTTTCTACATTTGAGACCCTATTGTGTTTTGTAATTCAGTTCCTGTGTAGCCAAGTTTACATTCCGTGTATTAGTGATATCTTATGATGTTTCTTTTTCTGTGTGACTTATTTCACTTAGAATCATCGTACCTGAATCCACTCATTATGCTGCTACTGGCCTGATGACATAGATTTCATTGCTGAGTGATATTGCATTGTACGTAAGTACCACAACTTCTTTATCCATTTTTCGCTTTCTGCGATATTGAACTTGTACCGTAAACGAGGTTCTTGTAAACAGAGCCGTCCCAAACTTTGGGGTGGCTGTGTCTTTTTGATTTTAATTTCCCTAATCTATAGGACCATAAGTGGAAGTGCCCTAGGCTCTGTTGCTTTGTTTTTTAGATGTTTCAGGAAACACCATACACTTCTCCAGAGTGGCTGTTGGCAATTTACATCCCGCCCATCAGCATAACAAGGCTCCCAGTTCTCCATGGCCTGTCCTGCCTTTCTGGATTTTACACTTTTTTCAGATGTCCCTTTTGACTGGGGGGCAGTGAGACTTCATTGTAGTGCAGATTTCCTTTGCAAGCTTGCTTGGTTGGCCAAAAAGGGCGTATGCGTTTTTTCCTGAATATATTCAGGAAAAAACGCATACGCCCTTTTTGGCCAAGTGCATCATTGTGGACGTTCTGCCTCTTTTCCTATGCTTTACATGCAATTCCAGTCTACCTCCTGAAATCGGTTTCCTGCAATTCTGCCCCGCTTTCAAGTCCTCTTGGCAGCCTTACTTCAATATATTTTTGGACGATAGCTGTCATTTATAACTCTGCAGGTGTGTGAATTACAGGGCCCCTGAGCTCCTTTCTTCAACTCGCTTTCTTGTGAGCTGGCCGCAACACCGCAGGATTGCTTCAGGCCCTAGTGTGGTTCCGGCATGGCTCGCTGAGCCTTTGGTTAATTCCTCTTCTTGGTGGGAAATGAGAGTTAAATTTACGCATCCAGACACCTCCAGCTAGTCTCTCGTTGGTTCTCCCTATTCCTGTTCATTTTCCGCAGAAATTGCAAACTGGGCCAAACAGGAGGTTTAAGGCACTGACTCTCCAAGTGGGGAGAGTGTTAGTAAAGCGTCTGGAATGTTGCACCCGAGTTCCAGGGGACGAAAACTGAGACACATTTGAACATGTTTCCCGATCACATGGTGGATCATCCTCTGGGTTCCACATGCATGTTTTAGCTGAAGGAAGAATCCCTTAAACCTGGAGAGTTGAGAACCATGGAATGGGTACCATGCAATATGACTTCAAAGGGTCTGCATTTGCTCACCGAACCTCACCAATCCTATCACTGCTGCGTTTATCCCGCTGTACACATGCTTGATTCTCTTTCGGAGACATATAAATCCATAGGTTTTAAGATTCTTACTAGTCAAGTATATTCTTAGGCGTTTAATATGGGGTGTTGAGTCCACTTCGTTGAGCAAGCAGTAGCTCTTGTCTATTACATATTTGTCTTATGGAAAGGTATCTGTGTTAATTTCAATGTCTGGTTTTATGCAGCACCCCAACTCACCTTTCCCCTTAAGCAAGCATTAGTTGGTTTTCTGCATTTGAGACCGTGTTCTGTTTTCTAATTCAGTTCCTGTGTAGCCAAGCTTACATTCCGTGTATTAGTGATATCTTATGATGTTTCTTTTTCTGTGTGACTTATTTCACTTAGAATCATCGTACCTGAATCCACTCATTATCCTGCTATGGGCCTGATGACATAGATTTCATTGCTGAGTGATATTGCATTGTACGTTAGTACCACAACTTCTTTATCCATTTTTCGCTTTCTCTGATATTGAACTTGTACCGTAAATGAGGTTCTTGTAAACAAGCCGTCCCAAATTTTGTGGTGGCTCTGTCTGTTTGATTTTAATTTCCCTAAGCTATAGGACCATAAGTGGAATTACCCTAGGCTCTGTTGCTTTGTTTTTAAGATGTTTCAGGAAACACCATACACTTCTGCAGAGTGGCTGTTGGCAATTTACATCCCGCCCATCAGCCTAACTAGGCTCCCAGTTCTCCATGGCCTGTCCTGCCTTTCTGGATTTTACACTTTTTTCAGATGGCCCTTTTGACCGGGGGGCAGTGAGACTTCATTGTAGTGCAGATTTCCTCTGCAAGCTTGCTTGGTTGGCCAAAAAGTGCGTATGTGTTTTTTCCTGAATATATTCAGGAAAAAACGTATACACCCTTTTTGGCCAAGTGCATCATTGTGGACGTTCTGACTCTTTTCCTATGCTTTACATGGAATTCCAGTCTACCTCCTGAAATCGGTTTCCTGCAATTCTGCCCCGCTTTCAAGTCCTCTTGGCAGCCTTACTTCAATATATTTTTGGACGATAGCTGTCATTTAGAACTCTGCAGGTTTGTGAATTACAGTGCCCCTGAGCTCCTTTCTTCAACTCGCTTTCTCGTGAGCTGGCCGCAACAGTGCAGGATTGCTTCAGGCTCTAGTTTGGTACTGGCATGGCACGCTGAGCCTTTGGTTAATTCCTCTTCCTGTTGGGAAATGAGAGTTAAATTTGCCCGTCCAGACACCTCCAGCTAGTCTCTCATTGGTTCTCCCTATTCCTGTTCATTTTCCGCAGAAATTGCAAACTGGGCCAAACAGGAGGTTAAAGGCACTGACTCTCCAAGTGGGGAGAGTGTTAGTAAAGCGTCTGGAATGTTGCACCCGAGTACCAGGGGACGAAAACTGAGACACATTTGAACACATTTCCCGATCACACGGTGGATCATACTCTGGGTTCCACATGCATGTTTTAGCTGAAGGAAGAATCCCTTAAACCTGGAGAGTTGAGAACCATGGAATGGGTACCATGCCATATGACTTCAAAGGGTCTGCATTTTCTCACCGAACCTCAACAATCCTTTCTCTGCTGCGTTTATGCCGCTGTACACACGCTTGATTCGCTTTCGGAGACATATAAATCCATAGGTTTTAAGATTCTTACTAGTCAGGAATATTCTTAGGCGTTTAATATGTGGTGTTGAGTGTCCTTCGTTGAGCAAGGAGTAGCTCTTGTCTATTACATATTTGGCTTATGGAAAGGTATCTGTGTTAATTTCAATCTCTGGTTTTATGCAGCACCCCAACTCACCTTTCCCCTTAAGCAAGCATAAGTTGGTTTTCTACATTTGAGACCCTATTCTGTTTTGTAATTCAGTTCCTGTGTAGCCATGTTTACATTCCGTGTATTAGTCATACCTTATGATGTTTCTTTTTCTGTGTGACTTAAATCACTTAGAATCATCGTACCTGAATCCACTCATTATGATTCTATGGGCCTGATGACATAGATTTCATTGCTGAGTGATATTGCATTGTACGTAAGTTCCACAACTTCTTTATCCATTTTTCGCTTTCTGAGATATTGAACTTGTACCGTAAATGAGGTTCTTGTAAACAGAGCCGTCCCAAACTTTGGGGTGGCTGTGTCTTTTTGATTTTAATTTCCCTAAGCTATAGGACCATAAGTAGAAGTGCCCTAGGCTCTGTTGCTTTGTTTTATAGATGCTTCAGGAAACACCATACACTTCTCCAGAGTGGCTGTTGACAATTTACATCCCGCCCATCAGCATAACAAGGCTGCCAGTTCTCCATGGCCTGTCCTGCCTTTCTGGATTTTACACTTTTTTCAGATGGCCGTTTTGAACGGGGAGCAGTGAGACTTCATTGTACTGCAGATTTCCATTGCAAGCTTGCTTGGTTGGCCAAAAAGGGCGTATGCGTTTTTTCCTGAATATATTCAGGAAAAAACGCATACGCCCTTTTTGGCTAAGTGCATCATTGTGGACGTTCTGCCTCTTTTCCTAGGCTTTACATGCAATTCCCCTCTGCCTCCTGAAATTGGTTTCCTACAATTCTGCCTCGCTTTCAAGTCCTCTTGGCAGCCTTACTTCAATATATTTTTGGACGATAGCTGTCATTTATAACTCTGCAGGTTTGTGAAATACAGTGCCCCTGAGCTTCTTTCTTAAAGTCGCTTTCTTGTGAGCTGGCCGCAACACCGCAGGATTGCTTCAGGCCCTAGTGTGGTTCCGGCATATCTCACTGAGCCTTTGGTTAATTCCTCTTCCTGGTGGGAAATGAGAGTTAAATTTGCCCGTCCAGACACCTCCAGCTAGTCTCTCATTGGTTCTCCCTATTCCTGTTCATTTTCCGCAGAAATTGCAAACTGGGCCAAACAGGAGGTTAAAGGCACTGACTCTCCAAGTGGGGAGAGTGTTAGTAAAGCGTCTGGAAAGTTGCACCCGAGTACCAGGGGACGAAAACTGAGACACATTGGAACACGTTTCCCGATCACACGGTGGATCATACTCTGGGTTCCAAATGCATGTTTTAGCTGAAGGAAGAATCCTTTAATCCAGGAGAGTTGAGAACCATGGAATGGGTGCCATGCAATATGACTTCAAAGGGTCTGCATTTGCTCACCGAACCTCACCAATCCTATCACTGCTGCGTTTATGCCGCTGTACACACGCTTGATTCTCTTTCGGAGACATATAAATCCATAGGTTTTAAGATTCTTGCTAGTCAGGTATATTCTTAGGCGTTTAATATGGGGTGTTGAGTCCACTTCGTTGAGCAAGCAGTAGCTCTTGTCTATTACATATTTGGCTTATGGAAAGGTATCTGTGCTAATTTCCATCTCTGGTTTTATGCAGCACCCCAACTCACCTTTCCCCTTAAGCAAGCATAAGTTGGTTTTCTACATTTGAGACCCTATTCTGTTTTGTACTTCAGTTCCTGTGTAGCCAAGTTTACATTCCGTGTATTAGTGATACCTTATGATGTTTCTTTTTCTGTTTGACTTATTTCTCTTAGAATCATCGCACCTAAATCCACTCATTATGCTGCTACTGGCCTGATGACATAGATTTCATTGCTGAGTGATATTGCATTGTACGTAAGTACCACAACTTCTTTATCCATTTTTCGCTTTCTGTGATATTGAACTTGTACCGTAAACGAGGTTCTTGTAAACAGAGCCGTCCCAAACTTTGGGGTAGCTGTGTCTTTTTGATTTTAATTTCCCTAAGCTATAGGACCATAAGTGGAAGTGCCCTAGGCTCTGTTGCTTTGTTTTTTAGATGTTTCAGGAAACACCATACACTTCTCCAGAGTGGCTGTTGGAAATTTACATCCCGCGCATCAGCATAAGAAGGCTCCCAGTTCTCCATGGCCTGTCCTGACTTTCTGGATTTTACACTTTTTTCAGATGTCCCTTTTGACCGGGGGGCAGTGAGACTTCATTGTAGTGCAGATTTCCTTTGCAAGCTTGCTTGGGTGGCCAAAAAGGGCGTATGCGTTTTTTCCTGAATATATTCAGGATAAAACGCATACGCCCTTTTGGCCAAGTGCATCATTGTGGACGTTCTGCCTCTTTTCCTATGCTTTATATGCAATTCCAGTCTACCTCCTGAAATCGGTTTCCTGCAATTCTGCCACGCTTTCAAGTCCTCTTGGCAGCCTTACTTCAATATATTTTTGGACGATAGCTGTCATTTATAACTCTGCAGGTTTGTGAATGACAGTGCCCCTGAGCTCCTTTCTTCAACTCGCTTTCTTGTGAGCTGGCCGCAACACCGCAGGATTGCTTCAGGCCCTAGTGTGGTTCCGGCATATTTCAGTGAGCCTTTGGTTAATTCCTCTTCCTGGTGGGAAATGAGAGTTAAATTTGCCCGTCCAGACACCTCCAGCTAGTCTCTCATTGGTTCTCCCTATTCCTGTTCATTTTCCACAAAAATTGCAAACTGGGCCAAACAGGAGGTTAAAGGCACTGACTCTCCAAGTGGGGAGAGTGTTAGTAAAGCATCTGGAATGTTGCACCCGAGTACCAGGGGACGAAAACTGAGACACATATGAACACGTTTCCCGATCACACGGTGGATCATACTCTGGGTTCCACATGCATGTTTTAGCTGAAGGAAGAATCCCTTAAACCTGGAGAGTTGAGACCCATGGAATGGGTACCATGCAATATGACTTCAAAGGGTCTGCATTTGCTCACCGAACCTCACCAATCCTATCACTGTTGCGTTTATGCCGCTGTACACACGCTGGATTCTCTTTCGGAGACATATAAATCCATAGGTCTTAAGATTCTTACTAGTCAGGTATATTCTTAGGCGTTTAATATGGGGTGTTGAGTCCACTTCGTTGAGCAAGCAGTAGCTCTTGTCTATTACATATTTGGCTTATGGAAAGGTATCTGTGTTAATTTCAATCTCTGGTTTTATGCAGCACCCCAACTCACCTTTCCCCTTAAGCAAGCATAAGTTGGTTTTCTACATTTGAGACCCTATTCTGTTTTGTAATTCAGTTCCTGTGTAGCCAAGTTTACATTCCGTGTATTAGTGATACCTTATGATGTTTCTTTTTCTGTGTGACTTATTTCACTTAGAATCATCGTACCTGAATCCACTCATTATGCTGCTACTGGCCTGATGACATAGATTTCATTGCTGAGTGATATTGCATTGTACGTAAGTACCACAACTTCTTTATCCATTTTTCGCTTTCTGCAATATTGAACTTGTACCGTAAACGAGGTTCTTGTAAACAGAGCTGTCCCAAACTTTGGGGTGGCTGTGTCTTTTTGATTTTAATTTCCCTAATCTATAGGACCAAAAATGGAAGTGCCCTAGGCTCTGTTGCTTTGTTTTTCAGATGTTTCAGGAAACACCATACACTTCTCCAGAGTGGCTGTTGGCAATTTACATCCCGCCCATCAGCCTAAGTAGGCTCCCAGTTCTCCATCGTCTGTCCTGCCTTTCTGGATTTTACACTTTTTTCAGATGGCCCTTTTGACCGGGGGGCAGTGAGACTTCATTGTAGTGCAGATTTCCTTTGCAAGCTTGCTTGGTTGGCCAAAAAGGGCGTATGCGTTTTTTCCTGAATATATTCAGGAATATATTCAGGAAAAAACGCATACGCCCTTTTTGGCCAAGTGCATCATTGTGGACGTTCTGCCTCTTTTCCTATGCTTTACATGCAATTCCAGTCTACCTCCTGAAATCGGTTTCCTGCAATTTTGCCCCACTTTCAAGTCCTCTTGGCAGCCTTACTTCAATATATTTTTGGACGATAGCTGTCATTTAGAACTCTGAAGGTTTGTGAATGACAGTGCCCCTGAGCTCCTTTCTTCAACTCGCTTTCTTGTGAGCTGGCCACAACACCGCAGGATTGCTTCAGGCCCTAGTGTGGTTCCGGCATGGCTCGCTGAGCCTTTGGTTAATTCCTCTTCCTGGTGGGAAATGAGAGTAAAATTTGCCCGTCCAGACACCTCCAGCTAGTCTCTCATTGGTTCTCCCTATTCCTGTTCATTTTCCGCAGAAATTGCAAACTGGGCCAAACAGGAGTTTAAAGGCACTGACTCTCCAAGTGGGGAGAGTGTTAGTAAAGCATCTGGAATGTTGCACCCAAGTACCAGGGGACGAAAACTGAGACACATTTGAACACGTTTCCCGATCACACGGTGGATCATACTCTGGGTTCCACATGCATGTTTTAGCTGAAGGAAGAATCCCTTAAACCTGGAGAGTTGAGACCCATGGAATGGGTACCATGCAATATGACTTGAAAGGGTCTGCATTTGCTCACCGAACCTCACCAATCCTATCACTGCTGCGTTTATGCCGCTGTACACACGCTGGATTCTCTTTCGGAGACATATAAATCCATAGGTTTTAAGATTCTTACTAGTCAGGTATATTCTTAGGCGTTTAATATGGGGTGTTGAGTCCACTTCGTTGAGCTAGCAGTAGCTCTTGTCTATTACATATTTGGCTTATGGAAAGGTATCTGTGCTAATTTCAATCTCTGGTTTTATGCAGCACCCCAACTCACCTTTCCCCTTAAGCAAGCATAAGTTGGTTTTCTACATTTGAGACCCTATTCTGTTTTGTAATTCAGTTCCTGTGTAGCCAAGTTTACATTCCGTGTATTAGTGATATCTTATGATGTTTCTTTTTCTGTGTGACATATTTCACTTAGAATCTTCGTACCTGAATCCACTCATTATGCTGCTACTGGCCTGATGACATAGATTTCATTGCTGAGTGGTATTGCATTGTACGTAAGTACCACAACTTCTTTATCCATTTTTCGCTTTCTCTGATATTGAACTTGTACCGTAAATGAGGTTCTTGTAAACAGAGCCGTCCCAAACTTTGGGGTGGCTGTGTCTTTTTGATTTTAATTTCCCTAAGCTATAGGACCATAAGTGGAAATTCCCTAGGCTCTGTTGCTTTGTTTTTTAGATGTTTCAGGAAACACCATACACTTCTCCAGAGTGGCTGTTGGCAATTTACATCCCGCCCATCAGTCTAACTAGGCTCTCAGTTCTCCATGGCCTGTCCTGCCTTTCTGGATTTTACACTTTTTTCAGATGGCCCTTTTGACCGGGGGGCAGTGAGACTTCATTGTAGTGCAGATTTCCTTTGCAAGCTTGCTTGGTTGGCCAAAAAGGGCGTATGCGTTTTTTCCTGAATATATTCAGGAAAAAACGCATACGTCCTTTTTGGCCAAGTGCATCATTGTGGACGTTCTGCCTCTTTTCCTATGCTTTTCATGCAATTCCAGTCTACCTCCTGAAATCGGTTTCCTACAATTCTGCCCCACTTTCAAGTCCTCTTGGCAGCCTTACTTCAATATATTTTTGGACGATAGCTGTCATGTATAACTCTGCAGGTTTGTGAATGACAGTGCCCCTGAGCTCCTTTCTTCAACTCGCTTTCTTGTGAGCTGGCCGCAACACCGCAGGATTGCTTCAGGCCCTAGTGTGGTTTCGGCATGGCTCGCTGAGCCTTTGGTTAATTCCTCTTCCTGGTGGGAAATGAGAGTTAAATTTGCCCGTCCAGACACCTCCAGCTAGTCTCTCATTGGTTCTCCCTATTCCTGTTCATTTTCCACAGAAATTGCAAACTGGGCCAAACAGGAGTTTAAAGGCACTGACTCTGCAAGTGGGGAGAGTGTTAGTAAAGCGTCTGGAATGTTGCACCCGAGTACCAGGGGACGAAAACTGAGACACATTTGAACACGTTTCCCGATCACACGGTGGATCATACTCTGGGTTCCACATGCATGTTTTAGCTGAAGGAAGAATCCCTTACCTGGAGAGTTGAGACGCATGGAATGGGTACCATGCAATATGACTTCAAAGGGTCTGCATTTGCTCACCGAACCTCACCAATCCTATCACTGCTGCGTTTATGCCGCTGTACACACGCTTGATTCTCTTTCGGAGACATATAAATCCATAGGTTTTAAGATTCTTACTAGTCAGGTATATTCTTAGGCGTTTAATATGGGGTGTTGAGTCCACTTCATTGAGCAAGCAGTAGCTCTTGTCTATTACATATTTGGCTTATGGAAAGGTATCTGTGGTAATTTCAATCTCTGGTTTTATGCAGCACCCCAACTCACCTTTCCCCATAAGCAAGCATAAGTTGGTTTTCTACATTTGAGACCCTATTCTGTTTTGTAATTCAGTTCCTGTGTAGCCAAGTTTACATTCCGTGTATTAGTGATATCTTATGATGTTTCTTTTTCTGTGTGACTTATTTCACTTAGAATCATCGTACCTGAATCCACTCATTATGCTGCTACTGGCCTGATGACATAGATTTCATTGCTGAGTGATATTGCATTGTACGTAAGTACCACAACTTCTTTATCCATTTTTCGCTTTCTGCGATATTGAACTTGTACCGTAAACGAGGTTCTTGTAAACAGAGCCGTCCCAAACTTTGGGGTGGCTGTGTCTTTTTGAATTTAATTTCCCTAATCTATAGGACCATAAGTGGAAGTGCCCTAGGCTCTGTTGCTTTGTTTTTTAGATGTTTCAGGAAACACCATACACTTCTCCAGAGTGGCTGTTGGCAATTTACATCATGCCCATCAGCATAACAAGGCTCCCAGTTCTCCATGGCCTGTCCTGCCTTTCTGGATTTTACACTTTTTTCAGATGGCCCTTTTGACCGGGGGGCAGTGAGACTTCATTGTAGTGCAGATTTCCTTTGCAAGCTTGCTTGGTTGGCCAAAAAGGGCGTATGCGTTTTTTCCTGAATATATTCAGGAAAAAACGCATATGCCCTTTTTGGCCAAGTGCATCATTGTGGACGTTCTGCCTCTTTTCCTATGCTTTACATGCAATTCCAGTCTACCTCCTGAAATCGGTTTCCTGCAATTCTGACCCGCTTTCAAGTCCTCTTGGCAACCTTACTTCAATAAATTTTTGGACGATAGCTGTCATTTACAACTCTGCAGGTTTGTGAATTACAGGGCCCCTGAGCTCCTTTCTTCAACTCGCTTTTTTGTGAGCTGGCCGCAACACCGCAGGATTGCTTCAGGCCCTAGTGTGGTTCCGGCATGGCTCACTGAGCCTTTGGTTAATTCCTCTTCCTGGTGGGAAATGAGAGTTAAATTTGCCCGTCCAGACACCTCCAGCTAGTCTCTCATTGGTTCTCCCTATTCCTGTTCATTTTCCGCAGAAATTGCAAACTGGGCCAAACAGGAGGTTAAAGGCACTGACTCTCCAAGTGGGGAGAGTGTTAGTAAAGCGTCTGGAATGTTGCACCCGAGTACCAGGGGACGAAAACTGAGACACATTTGAACACGTTTCCCTATCACACGGTGGGTCATACTCTGGGTTCCACATGCATGTTTTAGCTGAAGGAAGAATCCCTTAAACCTGGAGAGTTGAGACCCATGGAATGGGTACCATGCAATACGACTTCAAAGGGTCTGCATTTGCTCACCGAACCTCACCAATCCTATCACTGCTGCGTTTATGCCGCTGTACACACGCTTGATTCTCTTTCGGAGACATATAAATCCATAGGTTTTAAGATTCTTACTAGTCAGGTATATTCTTAGGCTTTTAATATGGGGTGTTGAGTCCACTTCGTTGAGCAAGGAGTAGTTCTTGTCTATTACATATTTGGCTTATGGAAAGGTATCTGTGCTAATTTCAATCTCTGGTTTTATGCAGCACCCCAACTCACCTTTCCCCTTAAGCAAGCATAAGTTGGTTTTCTACATTTGAGACCCTATTCTGTTTTGTAATTCAGTTCCTGTGTAGCCAAGTTTACATTCCTTGTATTAGTGATATCTTATGATGTTTCTTTTTCTGTGTGACTTATTTCACTTAGAATCATCGTACCTGAATCCACTCATTATGCTGCTACTGGCCTGATGACATAGATTTCATTGCTGAGTGATATTGCATTGTACGTAAGTACCACAACTTCTTTATCCATTTTTCGCTTTCTGAGATATTGAACTTGTACCCTAAACGAGGTTCTTGTAAACAGAGCTGTCCCAAACTTTGGGGTGGCTGTGTCTTTATTTTAATTTCCCTAAGCTATAGGACCATAAGTGGAAGTGCCCTAGGCTCTGTTGCTTTGTTTTTTAGATGTTTCAGGAAACACCATACACTTCTCCAGAGTGGCTGTTGGCAATTTACATCATGCCCATCAGCATAACAAGGCTCCCAGTTCTCCATGGCCTGTCCTGCCTTTCTGGATTTTACACTTTTTTCAGATGGCCCTTTTGACCGGGGGGCAGTGAGACTTCATTGTAGTGCAGATTTCCTTTGCAAGCTTGCTTGGTTGGCCAAAAAGGGCGTATGCGTTTTTTCCTGAATATATTCAGGAATATATTCAGGAAAAAACGCATACGCCCTTTTTGGCCAAGTGCATCATTGTGGACGTTCTGCCTCTTTTCCTATGCTTTTCATGCAATTCCAGTCTACCTCCTGAAATCGGTTTCCTGCAATTCTGCCCCGCTTTCAAGTCCTCTTGGCAGCCTTACTTCAATATATTTTTGGATGATAGCTGTCATTTATAACTGTGCAGGTTTGTGAATTACAGTGCCCCTGAGCTTCTTTCTTCAACTCGCTTTCTTGTGAGCTGGCCGCAACACCGCAGGATTGCTTCAGGCCCTAGTGTGTTTTCGGCATGGCTCGCTGAGCCTTTGGTTAATTCCTCTTCCTGGTGGGAAATGAGAGTTAAATTTGCCCGTCCAGACACCTCCAGCTAGTCTGTCATTGGTTCTCCCTATTCCTGTTAATTTTCCACAGAAATTGCAAACTGGGCCAAACAGGAGGTTAAAGGCACTGACTCTCCAAGTGGGGAGAGTGTTAGTAAAGCGTCTGGAATGTTGCACCCGAGTACCAGGGGACGAAAACTGAGACACATATGAACACGTTTCCCGATCACACGGTTGATCATACTCTGGGTTCCACATGCATGTTTTAGCTGAAGGAAGAATCCCTTACCTGGAGAGTTGAGACGCTTGGAATGGGTACCATGCAATATGACTTCAAAGGGTCTGCATTTGTTCACCGAACCTCACCAATCCTATCACTGCTGCGTTTATGCCGCTGTACACACGCTTGATTCTCTTTCGGAGACATATAAATCCATAGGCTTTAAGATTCTTACTAGTCAGGTATATTCTTAGGCGTTTAATATGGGGTGTTGAGTCCACTTCGTTGAGCAAGCAGTAGCTCTTGTCTATTACATATTTGACTTATGGAAATGTATCTGTGCTAATTTCAATCTCTGGTTTTATGCAGCACCCCAACTCACCTTTCCCCTTAAGCAAGCATAAGTTGGTTTTCTACATTTGAGACCCTATTCTGTTTTGTAATTCAGTTCCTGTGTAGCCAAGTTTACATTCCGTGTATTAGTGATACCTCATGATGTTTCTTTTTCTGTGTGACTTATTTTACTTAGAATCATCGTACCTGAATTCACTCATTATGCTGCTACTGGCCTGATGACATAGATTTCATTGCTGAGTGATATTGCATTGTACGTAAGTACCACAACTTCTTTATCCATTTTTCGCTTTCTGCGATATTGAACTTGTACCGTAAATGAGGTTCTTGTAAACAGAGCCGTCCCAAACTTTGGGGTGGCTGTGTCTTTTTGATTTTAATTTCCCTAATCTATAGGACCATAAGTGGAAGTGCCCTAGGCTCTGTTGCTTTGTTTTTTAGATGTTTCAGGAAACACCATACACTTCTCCAGAGTGGCTGCTGGCAATTTACATCCCGCCCATCAGCATAAGAAGGCTCCCAGTTCTCCATGGCCTGTCCTGCCTTTCTGGATTTTACACTTTTTTCAGATGGCCCTTTTGACCGGGGGGCAGTGAGACTTTATTGTAGTGCAGATTTCCTTTGCAAGCTTGCTTGGTTGGCCAAAAAGGACGTATGCGTTTTTTCCTGAATATATTCAGGAAAAAACGCATACGTCCTTTTTGGCCAAGTGCATCATTGTGGACGTTCTGCCTCTTTTCCTATGCTTTTCATGCAATTCCAGTCTACCTCCTGAAATCGGTTTCCTGCAATTCTGCCCCGCTTTCAAGTCCTCTTGGCAGCCTTACTTCAATATATTTTTGGATGATAGCTGTCATTTATAACTGTGCAGGTTTGTGAATTACAGTGCCCCTGAGCTTCTTTCTTCAACTCGCTTTCTTGAGAGCTGGCCGCAACACCGCAGGATTGCTTCAGGCCCTAGTGTGTTTTCGGCATGGCTCGCTGAGCCTTTGGTTAATTCCTCTTCCTGGTGGGAAATGAGAGTTAAATTTGCCCGTCCAGACACCTCCAGCTAGTCTGTCATTGGTTCTCCCTATTCCTGTTAATTTTCCACAGAAATTGCAAACTGGGCCAAACAGGAGGTTAAAGGCACTGACTCTCCAAGTGGGGAGAGTGTTAGTAAAGCGTCTGGAATGTTGCACCCGAGTACCAGGGGACGAAAACTGAGACACATATGAACACGTTTCCCGATCACACGGTGGATCATACTCTGGGTTCCACATGCATGTTTTAGCTGAAGGAAGAATCCCTTACCTGGAGAGTTGAGACGCTTGGAATGGGTACCATGCAATATGACTTCAAAGGGTCTGCATTTGCTCACCGAACCTCACCAATCCTATCACTGCTGCGTTTATGCCGCTGTACACACGCTTGATTCTCTTTCGGAGACATATAAATCCATAGGCTTTAAGATTCTTACTAGTCAGGTATATTCTTAGGCGTTTAATATGGGGTGTTGAGTCCACTTCGTTGAGCAAGCAGTAGCTCTTGTCTATTACATATTTGACTTATGGAAATGTATCTGTGCTAATTTCAATCTCTGGTTTTATGCAGCACCCCAACTCACCTTTCCCCTTAAGCAAGCATAAGTTGGTTTTCTACATTTGAGACCCTATTCTGTTTTGTAATTCAGTTCCTGTGTAGCCAAGATTACATTCCGTGTATTAGTGATACCTCATGATGTTTCTTTTTCTGTGTGACTTATTTTACTTAGAATCATCGTACCTGAATTCACTCATTATGCTGCTAGTGGCCTGATGACATAGATTTCATTGCTGAGTGATATTGCATTGTACGTAAGTACCACAACTTCTTTATCCATTTTTCGCTTTCTGCGATATTGAACTTGTACCGTAAATGAGGTTCTTGTAAACAGAGCCGTCCCAAACTTTGGGGTGGCTGTGTCTTTTTGATTTTAATTTCCCTAATCTATAGGACCATAAGTGTAAGTGCCCTAGGGTCTGTTGCTTTGTTTTTTAGATGTTTCAGGAAACACCATACACTTCTCCAGAGTGGCTGCTGGCAATTTACATCCCGCCCATCAGCATAAGAAGGCTCCCAGTTCTCCATGGCCTGTCCTGCCTTTCTGGATTTTACACTTTTTTCAGATGGCCCTTTTGACCGGGGGGCAGTGAGACTTCATTGTAGTGCAGATTTCCTTTGCAAGCTTGCTTGGTTGGCCAAAAAGGGCGTATGCGTTTTTTCCTGAATATATTCAGGAAAAATCGCATACGTCCTTTTTGGCCAAGTGCATCATTGTGGACGTTCTGCCTCTTTTACTATGCTTTTCATGCAATTCCAGTCTACCTCCTGAAATCGGTTTCCTGCAATTCTGCCCCGCTTTCAAGTCCTCTTGGCAGCCTTACTTCAATATATTTTTGGATGATAGCTGTCATTTATAACTGTACAGGTTAGTGAATTACAGTGCCCCTGAGCTTCTTTCTTCAACTCGCTTTCTTGTGAGCTGGCCGCAACACCGCAGGATTGCTTCAGGCCCTAGTGTGTTTTCGGCATGGCTCGCTGAGCCTTTGGTTAATTCCTCTTCCTGGTGGGAAATGAGAGTTAAATTTGCCCGTCCAGACACCTCCAGCTAGTCTGTCATTGGTTCTCCCTATTCCTGTTAATTTTCCACAGAAATTGCAAACTGGGCCAAACAGGAGGTTAAAGGCACTGACTCTCCAAGTGGGGAGAGTGTTAGTAAAGCGTCTGGAATGTTGCACCCGAGTACCAGGGGACGAAAACTGAGACACATATGAACACGTTTCCCGATCACACGGTGGATCATACTCTGGGTTCCACATGCATGTTTTAGCTGAAGGAAGAATCCCTTACCTGGAGAGTTGAGACGCTTGGAATGGGTACCATGCAATATGACTTCAAAGGGTCTGCATTTGCTCACCGAACCTCACCAATCCTATCACTGCTGTGTTTATGCCGCTGTACACACGCTTGATTCTCTTTCGGAGACATATAAATCCATAGGCTTTAAGATTCTTACTAGTCAGGTATATTCTTAGGCGTTTAATATGGGGTGTTGAGTCCACTTCGTTGAGCAAGCAGTAGCTCTTGTCTATTACATATTTGACTTATGGAAATGTATCTGTGCTAATTTCAATCTCTGGTTTTATGCAGCACCCCAACTCACCTTTCCCCTTAAGCAAGCATAAGTTGGTTTTCTACATTTGAGACCCTATTCTGTTTTGTAATTCAGTTCCTGTGTAGCCAAGTTTACATTCCGTGTATTAGTGATACCTCATGATGTTTCTTTTTCTGTGTGACTTATTTTACTTAGAATCATCGTACCTGAATCCACTCATTATGCTTCTACTGGCCTGATGACATAGATTTCATTGCTGAGTGATATTGCATTGTACGTAAGTACCACAACTTCTTTATCCATTTTTCGCTTTCTGCGATATTGAACTTTTACCGTAAATGAGGTTCTTGTAAACAGAGCCGTCCCAAACTTTGGGGTGGCTGTGTCTTTTTGATTTTAATTTCCCTAATCTATAGGACCATAAGTGGAAGTGCCCTAGGCTCTGTTGCTTTGTTTTTTAGATGTTTCAGGAAACACCATACACTTCTCCAGAGTGGCTGTTGGCAATTTACATCCCGCCCATCAGCATAACAAGGCTCCCAGTTCTCCATGGCCTGTCCTGCCTTTCTGGATTTTACACTTTTTTCAGATGGCCCTTTTGACCGGGGGGCAGTGAGACTTCATTGTAGTGCAGATTTCCTTTGCAAGCTTGCTTGGTTGGCCAAAAAGGACGTATGCGTTTTTTCCTGAATATATTCAGGAAAAATCGCATACGTCCTTTTTGGCCAAGTGCATCATTGTGGACGTTCTGCCTCTTTTCCTATGCTTTTCATGCAATTCCAGTCTACCTCCTGAAATCGGTTTCCTGCAATTCTGCCCCGCTTTCAAGTCCTCTTGGCAGCCTTACTTCAATATATTTTTGGATGATAGCTGTCATTTATAACTGTGCAGGTTTGTGAATTACAGTGCCCCTGATCTTCTTTCTTCAACTCGCTTTCTTGTGAGCTGGCCGCAACACCGCAGGATTGCTTCAGGCCCTAGTGTGGTTCCGGCATGGCTCACTGAGCCTTTGGTTAATTCCTCTTCCTGGTGGGAAATGAGAGTTAAATTTGCCCGTCCAGACACCTCCAGCTAGTCTCTCATTGGTTCTCCCTATTCCTGTTCATTTTCCGCAGAAATTGCAAACTGGGCCAAACAGGAGGTTAAAGGCACTGACTCTCCAAGTGGGGAGAGTGTTAGTAAAGCGTCTGGAATGTTGCACCCGAGTACCAGGGGACGAAAACTGAGACACATTTGAACACGTTTCCCTATCACACGGTGGGTCATACTCTGGGTTCCACATGCATGTTTTAGCTGAAGGAAGAATCCCTTATACCTGGAGAGTTGAGACCCATGGAATGGGTACCATGCAATACGACTTCAAAGGGTCTGCATTTGCTCACCGAACCTCACCAATCCTATCACTGCTGCGTTTATGCCGCTGTACACACGCTTGATTCTCTTTCGGAGACATATAAATCCATAGGTTTTAAGATACTTACTAGTCAGGTATATTGTTAGGCTTTTAATATGGGGTGTTGAGTCCACTTCGTTGAGCAAGGAGTAGTTCTTGTCTATTACATATTTGGCTTATGGAAAGGTATCTGTGCTAATTTCAATCTCTGGTTTTATGCAGCACCCCAACTCACCTTTCCCCTTAAGCAAGCATAAGTTGGTTTTCTACATTTGAGACCCTATTCTGTTTTGTAATTCAGTTCCTGTGTAGCCAAGTTTTCATTCCTTGTATTAGTGATATCTTATGATGTTTCTTTTTCTGTGTGACTTATTTCACTTAGAATCATCGTACCTGAATCCACTCATTATGCTGCTACTGGCCTGATGACATAGATTTCATTGCTGAGTGATATTGCATTGTACGTAAGTACCACAACTTCTTTATCCATTTTTTGCTTTCTGCGATATTGAACTTGTACCCTAAACGAGGTTCTTGTAAACAGAGCTGTCCCAAACTTTGGGGTGGCTGTGTCTTTATTTTAATTTCCCTAAGCTATAGGACCATAAGTGGAAGTGCCCTAGGCTCTGTTGCTTTGTTTTTTAGATGTTTCAGGAAACACCATACACTTCTCCAGAGTGGCTGTTGGCAATTTACATCACGCCCATCAGCATAACAAGGCTCCCATTTCTCCATGGCCTGTCCTGCCTTTCTGGATTTTACACTTTTTTCAGATGGCCCTTTTGACCGGGGGGCAGTGAGACTTCATTGTAGTGCAGATTTCCTTTGCAAGCTTGCTTGGTTGGCCAAAAAGGGCGTATGCGTTTTTTCCTGAATATATTCAGGAAAAAACGCATACGCCCTTTTTGGCCAAGTGCATCATTGTGGACGTTCTGCCTCTTTTCCTATGCTTTACATGCAATTCCAGTCTACCTCCTGAAATCGGTTTCCTGCAATTCTGCCCCGCTTTCAAGTCCTCTTGGCAGCCTTACTTCAATATATTTTTGGACGATAGCTGTCATTTACAACTCTGCAGGTGTGTGAATTACAGGGCCCCTGAGCTCCTTTCTTCAACTCGCTTTCTTGTGAGCTGGCCGCAACACCGCAGGATTGCTTCAGGCCCTAGTGTGGTTCCGGCATGCCTCGCTGAGCCTTTGGTTAATTCCTCTTCTTGGTGGGAAATGAGAGTTAAATTTACCCGTCCAGACACCTCCAGCTAGTCTCTCATTGGTTCTCCCTATTCCTGTTCATTTTCCGCAGAAATTGCCAACTGGGCCAAACAGGAGGTTAAAGGCACTGACTCTCCAAGTGGGGAGAGTGTTAGTAAAGCGTCTGGAATGTTGCACCCGAGTACCAGGGGACGAAAACTGAGACACATTTGAACACGGTTGCCGATCACACGGTGGATCATCCTCTGGGTTCCACATGCATGTTTTAGCTGAAGGAAGAATCCCTTAAACCTGGAGAGTTGAGAACCATGGAATGGGTACCATGCAATATGACTTCAAAGGGTCTGCATTTGCTCACCGAACCTCACCAATCCTATCACTGCTGCGTTTATGCCGCTGTACACACGCTTGATTCTCTTTCGGAGACATATAAATCCATAGGTTTTAAGATTCTTACTAGTCAGGTATATTCTTAGGCGGTTAATATGGGGTGTTGAGTCCACTTCGTTGAGGAAGCAGTAGCTCTTGTCTATTACATATTTGGCTTATGGAAAGTTATCTGTGCTAATTTCAATCTCTGGTTTTATGCAGCACCCCAACTCACCTTTCCCCTTAAGCAAGCATAAGTTGGTTTTCTACATTTGAGACCCTATTCTGTTTTGTAATTCAGTTCCTGTGTAGCCAAGTTTACATTCCGTGTATTAGTGATATCTTATGATGTTTCTTTTTCTGTGTGACTTATTTCACTTAGAATCATCGTACCTGAATCCACTCATTATGCTGCTACTGACCTGATGACATAGATTTCATTGCTGAGTGATATTGCATTGTACGTAAGTACCACAACTTCTTTATCCATTTTTCGCTTTCTGCGATATTGAACTTGTACCGGAAACGAGGTTCTTGTAAACAGAGCTGTCCCAAACTTTGGGGTGGCTGTGTCTTTTTGATTTTAATTTCCCTAAGCTATAGGACCATAAGTGGAAGTGCCCTAGGCTCTGTTGCTTTGTTTTTTAGATGTTTCAGGAAACACCATACACTTCTCCAGAGTGGCTGTTGGCAATTTACATCACGCCCATCAGCATAACAAGGCTCCCAGTTCTCCATGGCCTGTCCTGCCTTTCTGGATTTTACACATTTTTCAGATGGCCCTTTTGACCGGGGGGCAGTGAGACTTCATTGTAGTGCAGATTTCCTTTGCAAGCTTGCTTGGTTGGCCAGAAAGGGCGTATGCGTTTTTTCCTGAATATATTCAGGAAAAAACGTATACGCCCTTTTTGGCCAAGTGCATCATTGTGGACGTTCTGCCTCTTTTCCAATGCTTTACATGCAATTCCAGTCTACCTCCTGAAATCGGTTTCCTGCAATTCTGCCCCGCTTTCAAGTCCTCTTGGCAACCTTACTTCAATATATTTTTGGACGATAGCTGTCATTTATAACTCTGCAGGTGTGTGAATTACAGGGCCCCTGAGCTCCTTTCTTCAACTGGCTTTCTTGTGAGCTGGCCGCAACACCGCAGGATTGCTTCAGGCCCTAGTGTGGTTCCGGCATGGCTCGCTGAGCCTTTGGTTAATTCCTCTTCCTGGTGGGAAATGAGAGTTAAATTTGCCCGTCCAGAATCCTCCAGCTAGTCTCTCATTGGTTCTCCCTATTCCTGTTCATTTTCCGCAGAATTTGCAAACTGGGCCAAACAGGAGGTTAAAGGCACTGACTCTCCAAGTGGGGAGAGTGTTAGTAAAGCGTCTGGAATGTTGCACCCGAGTACCAGGGGACGAAAACTGAGACACATTTGAACACGTTTCCTGATCACACGGTGGATCATACTCTGGGTTCCACATGCATGTTTTAGCTGAAGGAAGAATCCCTTAAACCTGGAGAGTTGAGAACCATGGAATGGGTACCATGCAATATGACTTCAAAGGGTCTGCATTTGCTCACCGAACCTCAACAATCCTATCATTGCTGCGTTTATGCCACTGTAAACATGCTTGATTCTCTTTCAGAGACATATAAATCCATAGGTTTTAAGATTCTTACTAGTCAGGTATATTTGTAGGCGTTTAATATGGGGTGTTGAGTCCACTTCGTTGAGAAAGCAGTAGCTCTTGTCTATTACATATTTGGCTTATGGAAAGGTATCTGTGCTAATTTCAATGTCTGGTTTTATGCAGCACCCCAACTCACCTTTCCCCTTAAGCAAGCATAAGTTGCTTTTTTGCATTTGAGACCCTGTTCTGTTTTGTAATTCAGTTCCTGTGTAGCCAAGCTTACATTCCGTGTATTAGTGATATCTTATGATGTTTCTTTTTCTGTGTGACTTATTTCACTTAGAATCATCGTACCTGAATCCACTCATTATCCTGCTATGGGCCTGATGACATAGATTTCATTGCTGAGTGATATTGCATTGTACGTAAGTACCACAATTTCTTTATCCATTTTTCGCTTTCTGCGATATTGAACTTGTACCGTAAACGAGGCTCTTGTAAACAGAGCCGTCCCAAACTTTGGGGTGGCTCTGTCTTTTTGATTTTAATTTCCCTAAGCTATAGGACCATAAGTGGAAGTGCCCTAGGCTCTGTTGCTTTGTTTTTTAGATGTTTCAGGAAACACCATACACTTCTCCAGAGTGGCTGTTGGCAAATTACATCACGCCCATCAGCATAACAAGGCTCCCAGTTCTCCATGGCCTGTCCTGCCTTTCTGGATTTTACACTTTTTTCAGATGGCCCTTTTGACCGGGGGACAGTGAGACTTCATTGTAGTGCAGATTTCCTTTTCAAGCTTGCTTGGTTGGCCAAAAAGGACGTATGCGTTTTTTCCTGAATATATTCAGGAATAAACGCATACACCCTTTTTGGCCAAGTGCATCATTGTGGACGTTCTGCCTCTTTTCCTATGCTTTACATGCAATTCCAGTCTACCTCCTGAAATCGGTTTCCTGCAATTCTGCCCCACTTTCAAGTCCTCTTGGCAGCCTTACTTCAATATATTTTTGGACGATAGCTGTCATTTATAACTCTGCAGGTGTGTGAATTACAGGGCCCCTGAGCTCCTTTCTTCAACTCGCTTTCTTGTGTGCTGGCCCCAACACCGCAGGATTGCTTCAGGCCCTAGTGTGGTTCCTGCATGGCTCGCTGAGCCTTTGGTTAATTCCTCTTCCTGGTGGGAAATGAGAGTTAAATTTGCCCGTCCAGACACCTCCAGCTAGTCTCTCATTGGTTCTCCCTATTCCTGTTCATTTTCCGCAGAAATTGCAAACTGGGCCAAACAGGAGGTTAAAGGCACTGACTCTCCAAGTGGGGAGAGTGTTAGTAAAGCGTCTGGAATGTTGCACCCGAGTACCAGGGGACGAAAACTGAGACACATTTGAACACGTTTCCCGATCACACGGTGGATCATCCTCTGGGTTCCACATGCATGTTTTAGCTGAAGGAAGAATCCCTTAAACGTGGAGAGTTGAGACCCATGGAATGGGTCCCATACAATATGACTTCAAAGGGTCTGCATTTGCTCACCGAACCTCACCAATCTTATCACTGCTGCGTTTATGCCGCTGTACACATGCTTGATTCTCTTTCGGAGACATATAAATCCATAGGTTTTAAGATTCTTACTAGTCAAGTATATTCTTAGGCGTTTAATATGCGGTGTTGAGTCCACTTCGTTGAGCAAGCAGTAGCTCTTGGCTATTACATATTTGGCTTATGGAAAGGTATCTGTGCTAATTTCAATCTCTGGTTTTATGCAGCACCCCAACTCACCTTTCCCCTTAAGCAAGCATAAGTTGGTTTTCTACATTTGAGACCCTATTCTGTTTTGTAATTCAGTTCCTGTGTAGCCAAGTTTACATTCCGTGTATTAGTGATATCTTATGATGTTTCTTTTTCTGTGTGACTTATTTCACTTAGAATCATCGTACCTGAATCCACTCATTATGCTGCTATGGGCCTGATGACAGAGATTTCATTGCTGAGTGATATTGCATTGTACGTTAGTACCACAACTTCTTTATCCATTTTTCGCTTTCTGTGATATTGAACTTGTACCGGAAACGAGGTTCTTGTAAACAGAGCCGTCCCAAACTTTGGGGTGGCTGTGTCTTTTTGATTTTAATTTCCCTAAGCTATAGGACCATAAGTGGAAGTGCCCTAGGCTCTGTTGCTTTGTTTTTTAGATGTTTCAGGAAACACCATACACTTCTCCAGAGTGGCTGTTGGCAATTTACATCCCGCCCATCAGCATAACAAGGCTCCCAGTTCTCCATGGCCTGTCCTGCCTTTCTGGATTTTACACTTTTTTCAGATGTCCCTTTTGACCGGGGGGCAGTGAGACTTCATTGTAGTGCAGATTTCCTTTGCAAGCTTGCTTGGTTGGCCAAAAAGGGCGTATGCGTTTTTTCCTGAATATATTCAGGAAAAAACGCATACGCCCTTTTTGGCCAAGTGCATCATTGTGGACGTTCTGCCTCTTTTCCTATGCTTTACATGCAATTCCAGTCTACCTCCTGAAATCGGTTTCCTGCAATTCTGCCCCGCTTTCAAGTCCTCTTGGCAGCCTTACTTCAATATATTTTTGGACGATAGCTGTCATTTAGAACTCTGCAGGTGTGTGAATTACAGGGCCCCTGAGCTCCTTTCTTCAACTCGCTTTCTTGTGAGCTGGCCGCAACACCGCAGGATTGCTTCAGGCCCTAGTGTGGTTCCGGCATGGCTCGCTGAGCCTTTGGTTAATTCCTCTTCCTGTTGGGAAATGAGAGTTAAATTTGCCCGTCCAGACTCCTCCAGCTAGTCTCTCATTGGTTCTCCCTATTCCTGTTCATTTTCCGCAGAAATTGCAAACTGGGCCAAACAGGAGGTTAAAGGCACTGACTCTCCAAGTGGGGAGAGTGTTAGTAAAGCGTCTGGAATGTTGCACCCGAGTACCAGGGGACGAAAATTGAGACACATTTGAACACGTTTCCCGATCACACAGTGGATCATCCTCTGGGTTCCACATGCATATTTTAGCTGAAGGAAGAATCCCTTAAACCTGGAGAGTTGAGAACCATGGAATGGGTACCATGCAATATGACTTCAAAGGGTCTGCATTTGCTCACCGAACCTCACCAATCCTATCACTGCTGCGTTTATGCCACTGTACACATGCTTGATTCTCTTTCAAAGACATATAAATCCATAGGTTTTAAGATTCTTACTAGTCAGGTATATTCTTAGGCGTTTAATATGGGGTGTTGAGTCCACTTCATTGAGCAAGCAGTAGCTCTTGTCTATTACATATTTGGCTTATGGAAAGGTATCTGTGGTAATTTCAATCTCTGGTTTTATGCAGCACCCCAACTCACCTTTCCCCATAAGCAAGCATAAGTTGGTTTTCTACATTTGAGACCCTATTCTGTTTTGTAATTCAGTTCCTGTGTAGCCAAGTTTACATTCCGTGTATTAGTGATATCTTATGATGTTTCTTTTTCTGTGTGACTTATTTCACTTAGAATCATCGTACCTGAATCCACTCATTATGCTGCTATGGGCCTGATGACAGAGATTTCATTGCTGAGTGATATTGCATTGTACGTTAGTACCACAACTTCTTTATCCATTTTTCGCTTTCTGCGATATTGAACTTGTACCGGAAATGAGGTCCTTGTAAACAGAGCCGTCCCAAACTTTGGGGTGGCTGTGTCTTTTTGATTTTAATTTCCCTAAGCTATAGGACCATAAGTGTAAGTGCCCTAGGCTCTGTTGCTTTGTTTTTTAGATGTTTCAGGAAACACCATACACTTCTCCAGACTGGCTGTTGGCAATTTACATCACGCCCATCAGCATAACAAGGCTCCCAGTTCTCCATGGCCTGTCCTGCCTTTCTGGATTTTACACTTTTTTCAGATGGCCCTTTTGACCGGGGGGCAGTGAGACATCATTGTAGTGTAGATTTCCTTTGCAAGCTTGCTTGGTTGGCCAAAAAGGGCGTATGCGTTTTTTCCTGAATATATTCAGGAAAAAACGCATACGCACTTTTTGGCCAAGTGCATCATTGTGGACGTTCTGCCTCTTTTCCTATGCTTTACATGCAATTCCAGTCTACCTCCTGAAATCGGTTTCCTGCAATTCTGCCCTGCTTTCAAGTCCTCTTGGCAGCCTTACTTCAATATATTTTTGGACGATAGCTGTCATTTATAACTCTGCAGGTGTGTGAATTACAGGGCCCCTGAGCTCCTTTCTTCAACTCGCTTTCTTGTGAGCTGGCCGCAACACCGCAGGATTGCTTCAGGCCCTAGTGTGGTTCCGGCATGGCTCGCTGAGCCTTTGGTTAATTCCTCTTCCTGGTGGGAAATGAGAGTTAAGTTTGCCCGTCCAGACTCCTCCAGCTAGTCTCTCATTGGTTCTCCCTATTCCTGTTCATTTTCCGCAGAAATTGCAAACTGGGCCAAACAGGAGGTTAAAGGCACTGACTCTCCAAGTGGGGAGAGTGTTAGTAAAGCGTCTGGAATGTTGCACCCGAGTACCAGGGGATGAAAACTGAGACACATTGGAACACGTTTCCCGATCACACGGTGGATCATACTCTGGGTTTCACATGCATGTTTTAGCTGAAGGAAGAATCCCTTAAACGTGGAGAGTTGAGACCCATGGAATGGGTCCCATGCAATATGACTTCAAAGGGTCTGCATTTGCTCACCGAACCTCACCAATCCTATCACTGCTGCGTTTATGCCGCTGTACACATGCTTGATTCTCTTTCGGAGACATATAAATCCATAGGTTTTAAGATTCTTACTAGTCAAGTATATTCTTAGGCGTTTAATATGGGGTGTTGAGTCCACTTCGTTGAGCAAGCAGTAGCTCTTGGCTATTACATATTTGGCTTATGGAAAGGTATCTGTGCTAATTTCAATCTCTGGTTTTATGCAGCACCCCAACTCACCTTTCCCCTTAAGCAAGCATAAGTTGGTTTTCTACATTTGAGACCCTATTCTGTTTTGTAATTCAGTTCCTGTGTAGCCAAGTTTACATTCCGTGTATTAGTGATATCTTATGATGTTTCTTTTTCTGTGTGACTTATTTCACTTAGAATCATCGTACCTGAATCCACTCATTATGCTGCTATGGGCCTGATGACAGAGATTTCATTGCTGAGTGATATTGCATTGTACGTAAGTACCACAACTTCTTTATCCATTTTTCGCTTTCTGCTATATTGAACTTGTACCGGAAACTAGGTTCTTGTAAACAGAGCCGTCCCAAACTTTGGGGTGGCTGTGTCTTTTTGATTTTAATTTCCCTAATCTATAGGACCATAAGTGGAAGTGCCCTAGGCTCTGTTGCTTTGTTTTTTAGATGTTTCAGGAAACACCATACAATTCTCCAGAGTGGCTGTTGGCAATTTACATCCCGCCCATCAGCATAACAAGGCTCCCAGTTCTCCATGGCCTGTCCTGCCTTTCTGGATTTTACACTTTTTTCAGATGGCCCTTTTGACCGGGGGGCAGTGAGACTTCATTGTAGTGCAGATTTCCTTTGCAAGCTTGCTTGGTTGGCCAAAAAGGGCGTATGCGTTTTTTCCTGAATATATTCAGGAAAAAACGCATACGCCCTTTTTGGCCAAGTGCATCATTGTGGACGTTCTGCCTCTTTTCCTATGCTTTACATGCAATTCCAGTCTACCTCCTGAAATCGGTTTCCTGCAATTCTGCCCCGCTTTCAAGTCCTCTTGGCAGCCTTACTTCAATATATTTTTGGATGATAGCTGTCATTTAGAACTCTGCAGGTGTGTGAATTACAGGGCCCCTGAGCTCCTTTCTTCAACTCGCTTTCTTGTGAGCTGGCCGCAACACCGCCGGATTGCTTCAGGCCCTAGAGTGGTTCCGGCATGGCTCGCTGAGCCTTTGGTTAATTCCTCTTCCTGGTGGGAAATGAGAGTTAAATTTGCCCGTCCAGACTCCTCCAGCTAGTCTCTCATTGGTTCTCCCTATTCCTGTTCATTTTCCGCAGAAATTGCAAACTGGGCCAAACAGGAGGTTAAAGGCACTGACTCTCCAAGTGGGGAGAGTGTTAGTAAAGCGTCTGGAATGTTGCACCCGAGTACCAGGGGACGAAAACTGAGACACATTTGAACACGTTTCCCGATCACACGGTGGATCATCCTCTGGGTTCCACATGCATGTTTTAGCTGAAGGAAGAATCCCTTAAACGTGGAGAGTTGAGACCCATGGAATGGGTACCATGCAATATGACTTCAAAGGGTCTGCATTTGCTCACCGAACTCACCAATCCTATCACTGCTGCGTTTATGCCGCTGTACACATGCTTGATTCTCTTTCGGAGACATATAAATCCATAGGTTTTAAGATTCTTACTAGTCAAGTATATTCTTAGGCGTTTAATATGGGGTGTTGAGTCCACTTCGTTGAGCAAGCAGTAGCTCTTGGCTATTACATATTTGGCTTATGGAAAGGTATCTGTGCTAATTTCAATCTCTGGTTTTATGCAGCACCCCAACTCACCTTTCCCCTTAAGCAAGCATAAGTTGGTTTTCTACATTTGAGACCCTATTCTGTTTTGTAATTCAGTTCCTGTGTAGCCAAGTTTACATTCCGTGTATTAGTGATATCTTATGATGTTTCTTTTTCTGTGCGACTTATTTCACTTAGAATCATCGTACCTGAATCCACTCATTATGCTGCTATGGGCCTGATGACAGAGATTTCATTGCTGAGTGATATTGCATTGTACGTTAGTACCACAAATTCTTTATCCATTTTTCGCTTTCTGCGATATTGAACTTGTACCGGAAATGAGGTCCTTGTAAACAGAGCCGTCCCAAACTTTGGGGTGGCTGTGTCTTTTTGATTTTAATTTCCCTAAGCTATAGGACCATAAGTGGAAGTGCCCTAGGCTCTGTTGCTTTGTTTTTTAGATGTTTCAGGAAACACCATACACTTCTCCAGAGTGGCTGTTGGCAATTTACATCACGCCCATCAGCATAACAAGGCTCCCAGTTCTCCATGGCCTGTCCTGCCTTTCTGGATTTTACACTTTTTTCAGATGGCCCTTTTGACCGGGGGGCAGTGAGACTTCATTGTAGTGCAGATTTCCTTTGCAAGCTTGCTTGCTTGGCCAAAAAGGGCGTATGCGTTTTTTCCTGAATATATTCAGGAAAAAACGCATACGCCCTTTTTGGCCAAGTGCATCATTGTGGACGTTCTGCCTCTTTTCCTATGCTTTACATGCAATTCCAGTCTACCTCCTGAAATCGGTTTCCTGCAATTCTGCCCCGCTTTCAAGTCCTCTTGGCAGCCTTACTTCAATATATTTTTGGACGATAGCTGTCATTTAGAACTCTGCAGGTGTGTGAATTACAGGGACCCTGAGCTCCTTTCTTCAACTCGCTTTCTTGTGAGCTAGCTGCAACACCGCAGGATTGCTTCAGGCCCTAGTGTGGTTCCGGCATGGCTCGCTGAGCCTTTGGTTAATTCCTCTTCTTGGTGGGAAATGAGAGTTAAATTTGCCCGTCCAGACTCCTCCAGCTAGTCTCTCATTGGTTCTCCCTATTCCTGTTCATTTTCCGCAGAAATTGCAAACTGGGCCAAACAGGAGGTTAAAGGCACTGACTCTCCAAGTGGGGAGAGTGTTAGTAAAGCGTCTGGAATGTTGCACCCGAGTACCAGGGGACGAAAACTGAGACACATTGGAACACGTTTCCCGATCACACGGTGGATCATCCTCTGGGTTCCACATGCATGTTTTAGCTGAAGGAAGAATCCCTTAAACCTGGAGAGTTGAGAACCATGGAATGGGTACCATGCAATATGACTTCAAAGGGTCTGCATTTGCTCACCGAACCTCACCAATCCTATCACTGCTGCGTTTATGCCACTGTACACACGCTTGATTCTCTTTCGAAGACATATAAATCCATAGGTTTTAAGATTCTTACTAGTCAGGTATATTCTTAGGCGTTTAATATGGGGTGTTGAGTCCACTTCATTGAGCAAGCAGTAGCTCTTGTCTATTACATATTTGGCTTATGGAAAGGTATCTGTGGTAATTTCAATCTCTGGTTTTATGCAGCACCCCAACTCACCTTTCCCCATAAACAAGCATAAGTTGGTTTTCTACATTTGAGACCCTATTCTGTTTTGTAATTCAGTTCCTGTGTAGCCAAGTTTACATTCCGTGTATTAGTGATATCTTATGATGTTTCTTTTTCTGTGTGACTTATTTCACTTAGAATCATCGTACCTGAATCCACTCATTATGCTGCTACTGGCCTGATGACATAGATTTCATTGCTGAGTGATATTGCATTGTACGTAAGTACCACAACTTCTTTATCCATTTTTCGCTTTCTGCGATATTGAACTTGTACCGTAAACGAGGTTCTTGTAAACAGAGTCGTCCCAAACTTACTGGTGGCTGTGTCTTTTTGATTTTAATTTCCCTAATCTATAGGACCATAAGTGGAAGTGCCCTAGGCTCTGTTGCTTTGTTTTTTAGATGTTTCAGGAAACACCATACACTTCTCCAGAGTGGCTGTTGGCAATTTACATCATGCCCATCAGCATAACAAGGCTCCCAGTTCTCCATGGCCTGTCCTGCCTTTCTGGATTTTACACTTTTTTCAGATGGCCCTTTTGACCGGGGGGCAGTGAGACTTCATTGTAGTGCAGATTTCCTTTGCAAGCTTGCTTGGTTGGCCAAAAAGGGCGTATGCGTTTTTTCCTGAATATATTCAGGAAAAAACGCATACGCCCTTTTTGGCCAAGTGCATCATTGTGGACGTTCTGCCTCTTTTCCTATGCTTTACATGCAATTCCAGTCTACCTCCTGAAATCGGTTTCCTGCAATTCTGCCCCGCTTTCAAGTCCTCTTGGCAGCCTTACTTCAATATATTTTTGGACGATAGCTGTCATTTAGAACTCTGCAGGTGTGTGAATTACAGGGACCCTGAGCTCCTTTCTTCAACTCGCTTTCTTGTGAGCTGGCCGCAACACCGCAGGATTGCTTCAGGCCCTAGTGTGGTTCCGGCATGGCTCGCTGAGCCTTTGGTTAATTCCTCTTCTTGGTGGGAAATGAGAGTTAAATTTACCTGTCCAGACACCTCCAGCTAGTCTCTCATTGGTTCTCCCTATTCCTGTTCATTTTCCGCAGAAATTGCAAACTGGGCCAAACAGGAGGTTAAAGGCACTGACTCTCCAAGTGGGGAGAGTGTTAGTAAAGCATCTGGAATGTTGCACCCGAGTATCAAGGGACGAAAACTGAGACACATTAGAACACGTTTCCCGATCACACGGTAGATCATCCTCTGGGTTCCACATGCATGTTTTAACTGAAGGAAGAATCCCTTAAACCTGGAGAGTTGAGACCCATGGAATGGGTACCATGCAATATGACTTCAAAGGGTCTGCATTTGCTCACTGAACCTCACCAATCCTATCACTGCTGCGTTTATGCCGCTGTACACATGCTTGATTCTCTTTCGGAGACATATAAATCCATAGGTTTTAAGTTTCTTACTAGTCAAGTATATTCTTAGGCGTTTAATATGGGGTGTTGTGTCCACTTCGTTGAGCAAGCAGTAGCTCTTGGCTATTACATATTTGGCTTATGGAAAGGTATCTGTGCTAATTTCAATCTCTGGTTTTATGCAGCACCCCAACTCACCTTTCCCCTTAAGCAAGCATAAGTTGGTTTTCTACATTTGAGACCCTATTATGTTTTGTAATTCAGTTCTTGTGTAGCCAAGTTTACATTCCGTGTATTAGTGATATCTTATGATGTTTCTTTTTCTGTGTGACTTATTTCACTTAGAATCATCGTACCTGAATCCACTCATTATGCTGCTATGGGCCTGATGACAGAGATTTCATTGCTGAGTGATATTGCATTGTACGTTAGTACCACAAATTCTTTATCCATTTTTCGCTTTCTGCGATATTGAACTTGTACCGGAAATGAGGTTCTTGTAAACAGAGCCGTCCCAAACTTTGGGGTGGCTGTGTCTTTTTGATTTTAATTTCCCTAAGCTATAGGACCATAAGTGGAAGTGCCCTAGGCTCTGTTGCTTTGTTTTTTAGATGTTTCAGGAAACACCATACACTTCTCCAGAGTGGCTGTTGGCAATTTACATCACGCCCATCAGCATAACAAGGCTCCCAGTTCTCCATGGCCGGTACTGCCTTTCTGGATTTTACACTTTTTTCAGATGTCCCTTTTGACCGGGGGGCAGTGAGACTTCATTGTAGTGCAGATTTCCTTTGCAAGCTTGCTTGGTTGGCCAAAAAGGGCGTATGCGTTTTTTCCTGAATATATTCAGGAAAAAACGCATACACCCTTTTTGGCCAAGTGCATCATTGTGGACGTTCTGCCTCTTTTCCTATGCTTTACATGCAATTCCAGTCTACCTCCTGAAATCGGTTTCCTGCAATTCTACCCCGCTTTCAAGTCCTCTTGGCAGCCTTACTTCAATATATTTTTGGACGATAGCTGTCATTTAGAACTCTGCACGTGTGTGAATTACAGGGCCCCTGAGCTCCTTTCTTCAACTCGCTTTCTTGTGAGCTGGCCGCAACACCGCAGGATTGCTTCAGGCCCTAGTGTGGTTCCGGCATGGCTCGCTGAGCCTTTGGTTAATTCCTCTTCCTGTTGGGAAATGAGAGTTAAATTTGCCCGTCCAGACTCCTCCAGCTAGTCTCTCATTGGTTCTCCCTATTCCTGTTCATTTTCCGCAGAAATTGCAAACTGGGCCAAACAGGAGTTTAAAGGCACTGACTCTCCAAGTGGGGAGAGTGTTAGTAAAGCGTCTGGAATGTTGCACCCGAGTACCAGGGGACGAAAACTGAGACACATTTGAACACGTTTCCCGATCACACGGTGGATCATACTCTGGGTTCCACATGCATGTTTTAGCTGAAGGAAGAATCCCTTAAACCTGGAGAGTTGAGAACCATGGAATGGGTACCATGCAATATGACTTCAAAGGGTCTGCATTTGCTCACCGAACCTCACCAATCCTATCAGTGCTGCGTTTATGCCGCTGTACACACGCTTGATTCTCTTTTGGAGACATATAAATCCATAGGATTAAAGATTATTACTAGTCAGGTATATTCTTAGGCGTTTAATATGGGGTGTTGAGTCCACTTCGTTGAGCAAGCAGTAGCTCTTGTCTATTACATATTTGGCTTATGGAAAGGTATCTGTGGTAATTTCAATCTCTGGTTTTATGCAGCACCCCAACTCACCTTTCCCCTTAAGCAAGCATAAGTTGGTTTTCTACATTTGAGACCCTATTCTGTTTTGTAATTCAGTTCCTGTGTAGCCAAGTTTATATTCCATGTATTAGTGATAACTTATGATGTTTCTTTTTGTCTGTGACTTATTTCACTTAGAATTATCGTACCTGAATCCACTCATTATGCTGCTAAGGGCCTGATGACATAGATTTCATTGCTGAGTGTTATTGCATTGTACGTAAGTACCTCAAATTCTTTATCCATTTCTCGCTTTCTGCGATATTGAACTTGTACCGTAAATGAGGTTCTTGTAAACAGAGCCGTCCCAAACTTTGGGGTTGCTGTGTCTTTTTGAATTTAATTTCCCTAAGCTATAGGACCATAAGTGGAAGTGCCCTAGGCTCTGTTGCTTTGTTTTTTAGATGTTTCAGGAAACACCATACACTTCTCCAGAGTGGCTTTTGGCAATTTACATCCCACCCATCAGCATAACAAGGCTCCCAGTTCTCCATGGCCTGTCCTGCCTTTCTGGATTTTACACTTTTTTCAGATGGCCCTTTTGACCGGGGGGCAGTGAGACTTCATTGTAGTGCAGATTTCCTTTGCAAGCTTGCTTGGTTGGCCAAAAAGGGCGTATGCGTTTTTTCCTGAATATATTCAGGAAAAAACGCATATGCCCTTTTTGGCCAAGTGCATCATTGTGGACGTTCTGCCTCTTTTCCTATGCTTTACATGCAATTCCAGTCTACCTCCTGAAATCGGTTTCCTGCAATTCTGCCCCGCTTTCAAGTCCTCTTGGCAGCCTTACTTCAATATATTTTTGGACGATAGCTGTCATTTAGAACTGTGCAGGTGTATGAATTACAGGGCCCCTGAGCTCCTTTCTTCAACTCGCTTTCTTGTGAGCTGGCCGCAACACCGCAGGATTGCTTCAGGCCCTAGTGTGGTTCCGGCATGGCTCGCTGAGCCTTTGGTTAATTCCTCTTCCTGGTGGGAAATGAGAGTTAAATTTGCCCGTCCAGACTCCTCCAGCTAGTCTCTCATTGGTTCTCCCTATTCCTGTTCATTTTCCGCAGAAATTGCAAACTGGGCCAAACAGGAGGTTAAAGGCACTGACTCTCCAAGTGGGGAGAGTGTTAGTAAAGCGTCTGGAATGTTGCACCCGAGTACCAGGGGACGAAAACTGAGACACATTTGAACACGTTTCCCGATCACATGGTGGATCATACTCTGGGTTCCACATGCATGTTTTAGCTGAAGGAAGAATCCCTTACACCTGGAGAGTTGAGACCCATGGAATGGGTACCATGCAATATGACTTCAAAGGGTCTGCGTTTGCTCACCGAACCTCACCAATCCTATCACTGCTGAGTTTATGCCACTGTACACATGCTGGTTTCTCTTTCGGAGACATATAAATCCATAGGTTTTAAGATTCTTACTAGTCAGGTATATTCTTAGGCATTTAATATGGGGTGTTGGGTCCACTTCGTTGAGCAAGGAGTAGCGCTTGTTTATTACATATTTGGCTTATGGAACGGTATCTGTGCTAATTTCTATCTCTGGTTTTATGCACCACCCCAACTCACCTTTCCCCTTAAGCAAGCATAAGTTGGTTTTCTACATTTGAGACCCTGTTCTGTTTTATAATTCAGTTCCTGTGTAGCCAAGTTTACATTCCATGTATTAGTGATAACTTATGATGTTTCTTTTTCTGTGTGACTTATTTCACTTAGAATTATCATACCTGAATCCACTCATTATGCTGTTACTGGCCTGATGACATAGATTTCATTGCTGAGTGATATTGCAGTGTACGTAAGTACCACAACTTCTTTATCCATTTTTCGCTTTCTGTGATATTGAACTTGTACCGTAAACAAGGTTCTTGTAAACAGAGCCGACCCAAACTTTGGGGTGGCTGTGTCTTTTTGATTTCAATTTCCCTAAGCTATAGGTCCATAAGTGGAAGTGCCCTAGGCTCTGTTGCTTTGTTTTTTAGATTTTCAGGAAACACCATACACTTCTCCAGAGTGGCTGTTGGCAATTTACATCACGCCCATCAGCATAACAAGGTTCCCAGTTCTCCATGGCCTGTCCTGCCTTTCTGGATTTTACACTTTTTTCAGATGGCCCTTTTGACCGGGGGGCAGTGAGACTTCATTGTAGTGCAGATTTCCTTGGCAAGCTTGCTTGGTTGGCCAAAAAGGTCGTATGGGTTTTTTCCTGAATATATTCAGGAAAAAACGCATACACCCTTTTTGGCCAAGTGCATCATTGTGGACGTTCTGCCTCTTTTCCTATGCTTTACATGAAATTCCTGTCTACCTCCTGAAATCGGTTTCCTGCAATTCTGCCCAACTTTCAAGTCCTCTTGGCTGCCTTACTTCAATATATTTTTTGACGATAGCTGTCATTTATAACTCTGCAGGTTTGTGAATTACAGTGCCCCTGAGCTCCTTTCTTCAACTCATTTTCTTGTGAGCTGGCCGCAACACCGCAGGATTGCTTCAGGCCCTAGTGTGGTTCCGGCATGGCACGCTGAGCCTTTGGTTAATTCCTCTTCTTGGTGGGAAATGAGAGTTAAATTTGCCCGTCCAGACACCTCCAGCTAGTCTCTCATTGGTTCTCCCTATTCCTGTTCATTTTCTGCAGAAATTGCAAACTGGGCCAAACAGGAGGTTAAAGGCACTGACTCTCCAAGTGGGGAGAGTGTTAGTAAAGCGTCTGGAATGTTGCACCCAAGTACCAGGGGACGAAAACTGAGACACATTTGAACACGTTTCCCAATCACACGGTGGATCATACTCTGGGTTCCACATGCATGTTTTAACTGAAGGAAGAATCCCTTAAACCTGGAGAGTTGAGAACCATGGAATGGGTACCATGCAATATGAATTCAAAGGGTCTGCATTTGCTCACCGAACCTCACCAATCCTATCACTGGTGCTTTTATGTCACTGTACACACGCTGGATTCTCTTTTGGAGACATATAAATCCATAGGTTTTAAGATTCTTACTAGTCAGGTATATTCTTAGGCGTTTAATATGGGGTGTTGAGTCCACTTCGTTGAGCAAGGTGTAGCTCTTGTCTATTACATATTTGGCTTATGGAAAGGTATCTGTGTTAATTTCAATCTCTGGTTTTATGCAGCACCCCAACTCACCTTTCCCCTTAAGCAAGCATAAGTTGGTTTTCTACATTTGAGACCCTATTCTGTTTTGTAATTCAGTTCCTGTGTAGCCAAGTTTACATTCCGTGTATTAGTGATATCTTATGATGTTTCTTTTTCTGTGTGACTTATTTCACTTAGAATCATCGTACCTGAATCCACTCATTATGCTGCTACTGGCCTGATGACATAGATTTCATTGCTGAGTGATATTGCATTGTACATAAGTACCACAACTTCTTTATCCATTTTTCGCTTTCTGCGATATTGAACTTGTACCATAAACGAGGTTCTTGTAAACAGAGCCGTCCCAAACTTTGGGGTGGCTGTGTCTTTTTGATTTTAATTTCCCTAATCTATAGGACCATAAGTGGAAGTGCCCTAGGCTCTGTTGCTTTGTTTTTTAGATGTTTCAGGAAACACCATACACTTCTCCAGAGTGGCTGTTGGCAATTTACATCCCGCCCATCAGTCTAACTAGGCTCCCAGTTCTCCATGGCCTGTCCTGCCTTTATGGATTTTACACTTTTTTCAGATGGCCCTTTTGACCGGGGGGCAGTGAGACTTCATTGTAGTTCAGATTTCCTTTGCAAGCTTGCTTGGTTGGCCAAAAAGTGCATATGAGTTTTTTCCTGAGTATATTCAGGAAAAAAGGCATACGCCCTTTTTGGCCACGTGCATCATTGTGGACGTTCTGCCTCTTTTCCTATGCTTTACATGCAATTCCAGTCTACCTCCTGAAATCGGTTTCCTGCAATTCTGCCCCGCTTTCAAGTCCTCTTGGCAGCCTTACTTCAATATATTTTTGGATGATAGCTGTCATTTATAACTCTGCAGCTGTGTGAATTACAGGGCCCCTGAGCTCCTTTCTTCAACTCGCTTTCTTGTGAGCTGGCCGCAACACCGCAGGATTGCTTCAGGCCCTAGTGTGGTTCCGGCATGGCTCGCTGAGCCTTTGGTTAATTCCTCTTCCTGGTGGGAAATGAGCATTAAATTTGCCCGTCCAGACTCCTCCAGCTAGTCTCTCATTGGTTCTCCCTATTCCTGTTCATTTTCCGCAGTAATTGCAAACTGGGCCAAACAGGAGGTTAAAGGCACTGACTCTCCAAGTGGGGAGAGTGTTAGTGAAGCATCTGGAATGTTGCACCCGAGTACCAGGGGACGAAAACTGAGACACATTTCAATACGTTTCCTGATCACACGGTGGATCATCCTCTGGGTTCCACATGCATGTTTTAGCTGAAGGAAGAATCCCTTAAACCTGGAGAGTTGAGAACCATGGAATGGGTACCATGCAATATGACTTCAAAGGGTCTGCATTTGCTCACCGAACCTCACCAATCCTATCACTGCTGCGTTTATGCCGCTGTACACACGCTTGATTCTCTTTCGGAGACTTATAAATCCATAGGTTTTAAGATTCTTACTAGTCAGGTATATTCTTAGGTGTTTAATATGGGATGTTGAGTCCACTTCGTTGAGCAAGCAGTAGCTCTTGTCTATTACATATTTGGCTTATGGAAAGGTATCTGTGCTAATTTCAATCTCTGGTTTTATGCAGCACCCCAACTCACCTTTCCCCTTAAGCAAGCATAAGTTGGTTTTCTACATTTGAGACCCTATTCTGTTTTGTAATTCAGTTCCTGTGTAGCCAAGTTTACATTCCGTGTATTAGTGATATCTTATGATGTTTCTTTTCCTGTGTGACTTATTTCACTTAGAATCATCGTACCTGAATCCACTCATTATGCTGCTACTGGCCTGATGACATAGATTTCATTGCTGAGTGATATTGCATTGTACGTAAGTACCACAACTTCTTTATCCATTTTTCGCTTTCTGCGATATTGAACTTGTACCGTAAACGAGGTTCTTGTAAACAGAGCTGTCACAAACTTTGGGGTGGCTGTGTCTTTTTGATTTTAATTTCCCTAATCTATAGGACCATAAGTGGAAGTGCCCTAGGCTCTGTTGCTTTGTTTTTTAGATGTTTCAGGAAACACCATACACTTCTCCAGAGTGGCTGTTGGCAATTTACATCACGCCCATCAGCATAACAAGGTTCCCAGTTCTCCATGGCCTGTCCTGCCTTTCTGGATTTTACACTTTTTTCAGATGGCTCTTTTGACCGGGGGGCAGTGAGACTTCATTGTAGTGCAGATTTCCTTGGCAAGCTTGCTTGGTTGGCCAAAAAGGTCGTATGGGTTTTTTCCTGAATATATTCAGGAAAAAACGCATACGCCCTTTTTGGCCAAGTGCATCATTGTGGACGTTCTGCCTCTTTTCCTATGCTTTACATGAAATTCCTGTCTACCTCCTGAAATCGGTTTCCTGCAATTCTGCCCAACTTTCAAGTCCTCTTGGCTGCCTTACTTCAATATATTTTTTGACGATAGCTGTCATTTATAACTCTGCAGGTTTGTGAATTACAGTGCCCCTGAGCTCCTTTCTTCAACTCGTTTTCTTGTGAGCTGGCCGCAACACCGCAGGATTGCTTCAGTCCCTAGTGTGGTTCCGGCATGGCACGCTGAGCCTTTGGTTAATTCCTCTTCTTGGTGGGAAATGAGAGTTAAATTTGCCCGTCCAGACACCTCCAGCTAGTCTCTCATTGGTTCTCCCTATTCCTGTTCATTTTCTGCAGAAATTGCAAACTGGGCCAAACAGGAGGTTAAAGGCACTGACTCTGCAAGTGGGGAGAGTGTTAGTAAAGCGTCTGGAATGTTGCACCCAAGTACCAGGGGACGAAAACTGAGACACATTTGAACACGTTTCCCAATCACACGGTGGATCATACTCTGGGTTCCACATGCATGTTTTAACTGAAGGAAGAATCCCTTAAACCTGGAGAGTTGAGAACCATGGAATGGGTACCATGCAATATGAATTCAAAGGGTCTGCATTTGCTCACCGAACCTCACCAATCCTATCACTGCTGCTTTTATGTCACTGTACACACGCTGGATTCTCTTTTGGAGACATATAAATCCATAGGTTTTAAGATTCTTACTAGTCAGGTATATTCTTAGGCGTTTAATATGGGGTGTTGAGTCCACGTCGTTGAGCAAGGAGTAGCTCTTGTCTATTACATATTTGGCTTATGGAAAGGTATCTGTGCTAATTTCAATCTCTGGTTTTATGCAGCACACCAACTCACCTTTCCCCTTAAGCAAGCATAAGTTGGTTTTCTACATTTGAGACCCTATTCTGTTTTGTAATTCAGTTCCTGTGTAGCCAAGTTTACATTCCGTGTATTAGTGATATCTTATGATGTTTCTTTTTCTGTGTGACTTATTTCACTTAGAATCATCGTACCTGAATCCACTCATTATGCTGCTACTGGCCTGATGACATAGATTTCATTGCTGAGTGATATTGCATTGTACGTAAGTACCACAACTTCTTTATCCATTTTTCGCTTTCTGCGATATTGAACTTGTACCGTAAATGAGGTTCTTGTAAACAGAGCCGTCCCGAACTTTGGGGTGGCTGTGTCTTTTTGATTTTAATTTCCCTAATCTATAGGACCATAAGTGGAAGTGCCCTAGGCTCTGTTGCTTTGTTTTTTAGATGTTTCAGGAAACACCATACACTTCTCCAGAGTGGCTGTTGGCAATTTACATCCCGCCCATCAGTCTAACTAGGCTCCCAGTTCTCCATGGCCTGTCCTGCCTTTATGGATTTTACACTTTTTTCAGATGGCCCTTTTGACCGGGGGGCAGTGAGACTTCATTGTAGTTCAGATTTCCTTTGCAAGCTTGCTTGGTTGGCCAAAAAGTGCATATGAGTTTTTTCCTGAGTATATTCAGGAAAAAACGCATACGCCCTTTTTGGCCAAGTGCATCATTGTGGACGTTCTGCCTCTTTTCCTATGCTTTACATGCAATTCCAGTCTACCTCCTGAAATCGGTTTCCTGCAATTCTGCCCTGCTTTCAAGTCCTCTTGGCAGCCTTACTTCAATATATTTTTGGATGATAGCTGTCATTTATAACTCTGCAGGTGTGTGAATTACAGGGCCCCTGAGCTCCTTTCTTCAAATCGTTTTCTTGTGAGCTGGCTGCAACACCGCAGGATTGCTTCAGGCCCTAGTGTTGTTCCGTCATGGCTCGCTGAGCCTTTGGTTAATTCCTCTTCTTGGTGGGGAATGAGAGTTAAATTTACCCGTCCAGACACCTCCAGCTAGTCTCTCATTGGTTCTCCCTATTCCTGTTCATTTTCCGCAGAAATTGCAAACTGGGCCAAACAGGAGGTTAAAGGCGCTGACTCTCCAAGTGGGGAGAGTGTTAGTAAAGCGTCTGGAATGTTGCACCCGAGTACCAGGGGACGAAAACTGAGACACATTTGAACACGTTTCCCGATCACATGGTGGATCATACTCTGGGTTCCACATGCATGTTTTAGCTGAAGGAAGAATCCCTTAAACCTGGAGAGTTGAGAACCATGGAATGGGTACCATGCAATATAACTTCAAAGGGTCTGCATTTGCTCACCGAACCTCACCAATCCTATCACTGCTGCGTTTATGCCGCTGTACACACGCTTGATTCTCTTTCGGAGACATATAAATCCATAGGTTTTAAGATTCTTACTAGTCAGGTATATTCTTAGGCGTTTAATATGGGGTGTTGAGTCCACTTCGTTGAGCAAGCAGTAGCTCTTGTCTATTACATATTTGGCTTATGGAAAGGTATCTGTGCTAATTTCAATCTCTGGTTTTATGCAGCACCCCAACTCACCTTTCCCCTTAAGCAAGCATAAGTTGGTTTTCTACATTTGAGACCCTATTCTCTTTTGTAATTCAGTTCCTGTGTAGCCAAGTTTACATTCCGTGTATTAGTGATATCTTATGATGTTTCTTTTCCTGTGTGACTTATTTCACTTAGAATCATCGTACCTGAATCCACTCATTATGCTGCTACTGGCCTGATGACATAGATTTCATTGCTGAGTGATATTGCATTGTACGTAAGTACCACAACTTCTTTATCCATTTTTCGCTTTCTGCGATATTGAACTTGTACCGTAAATGAGGTTCTTGTAAACAGAGCCGTCCCAAACTTTGGGGTGGCTGTGTCTTTTTGATTTTAATTTCCCTAATCTATAGGACCATAAGTGGAAGTGCCCTAGGCTCTGTTGCTTTGTTTTTTAGATGTTTCAGGAAACACCATACACTTCTCCAGAGTGGCTGTTGGCAATTTACATCCCGCCCATCAGCATAACAAGGCTCCCAGTTCTCCATGGCCTGTCCTGCCTTTCTGGATTTTACACTTTTTTCAGATGTCCCTTTTGACTGGGGGGCAGTGAGACTTCATTGTAGTGCAGATTTCCTTTGCAAGCTTGCTTGGTTGGCCAAAAAGGGCGTATGCGTTTTTTCCTGAATATATTCAGGAAAAAACGCATACGCCCTTTTTGGCCAAGTGCATCATTGTGGACGTTCTGCCTCTTTTCCTATGCTTTACATGCAATTCCAGTCTACCTCCTGAAATCGGTTTCCTGCAATTCTGCCCCGCTTTCAAGTCCTCTTGGCAGCCTTACTTCAATATATTTTTGGACGATAGCTGTCATTTATAACTCTGCAGGTGTGTGAATTACAGGGCCCCTGAGCTCCTTTCTTCAACTCGCTTTCTTGTGAGCTGGCCGCAACACCGCAGGATTGCTTCAGGCCCTAGTGTGGTTCCGGCATGGCTCGCTGAGCCTTTGGTTAATTCCTCTTCCGGGTGGTAAATGAGAGTTAAATTTGCCCGTCCAGACACCTCCAGCTAGTCTCTCATTGGTTCTCCCTATTCCTGTTCATTTTCCGCAGAAATTGCAAACTGGGCCAAACAGGAGGTTAAAGGCACTGACTCTCCAAGTGGGGAGAGTGTTAGTAAAGCATCTGGAATGTGGCACCCGAGTACCAGGGGACGAAAACTGAGACACATTTGAACAGGTTTCCCGATCACACGTTGGATCATACTCTGGGTTCCACATGCATGTTTTAGCTGAAGGAAGAATCCCTTAAACCTGGAGATTTGAGACCCATGGAACGGGTACCATGCAATATGACTTCAAAGAGTCTGCATTTGCTCACCGAACCTCAGCAATCCTATCACTGCTGCGTTCATGCCGCTGTACACACTCTTGATTCGCTTTCGGAGACATATAAATCCATAGGTTTTAAGATTCTTACTAGTCAGGTATATTCTTAGGCGTTTAATATGTGGTGTTGAGTGTCCTTCGTTGAGCAAGGAGTAGCTCTTGTCTATTACATATTTGGCTTATGGAAAGGTATCTGTGTTAATTTCAATCTCTGGTTTTATGCAGCACCCCAACTCACCTTTCCCCTTAAGCAAGCATAAGTTGGTTTTCTACATTTGAGACCCTATTCTGTTTTGTAATTCAGTTCCTGTGTAGCCATGTTTACATTCCGTGTATTAGTCATACCTTATGATGTTTCTTTTTCTGTGTGACTTAAATCACTTAGAATCATCGTACCTGAATCCACTCATTATGATTCTATGGGCCTGATGACATAGATTTCATTGCTGAGTGATATTGCATTGTACGTAAGTTCCACAACTTCTTTATCCATTTTTCGCTTTCTGAGATATTGAACTTGTACCGTAAATGAGGTTCTTGTAAACAGAGCCGTCCCAAACCTTGGGGTGGCTGTGTCTTTTTGATTTTAATTTCCCTAAGCTATAGGACCATAAGTAGAAGTGCCCTAGGCTCTGTTGCTTTGTTTTATAGATGCTTCAGGAAACACCATACACTTCTCCAGAGTGGCTGTTGGCAATTTACATCCCGCCCATCAGCATAACAAGGCTCCCAGTTCTCCATGGCCTGTCCTGCCTTTCTGGATTTTACACTTTTTTCAGATGGCCGTTTTGAACGGGGAGCAGTGAGACTTCATTGTAGTGCAGATTTCCATTGCAAGCTTGCTTGGTTGGCCAAAAACGGCGTATGCGTTTTTTCCTGAATATATTCAGGAAAAAACGCATACGCCCTTTTTGGCTAAGTGCATCATTGTGGACGTTCTGCCTCTTTTCCTAGGCTTTACATGCAATTCCCCTCTGCCTCCTGAAATTGGTTTCCTACAATTCTGCCTCGCTTTCAAGTCCTCTTGGCAGCCTTACTTCAATATATTTTTGGACGATAGCTGTCATTTATAACTCTGCAGGTTTGTGAAATACAGTGCCCCTGAGCTACTTTCTTCAACTCGCTTTCTTGTGAGCTGGCCGCAACACCGCAGGATTGCTTCAGGCCCTAGTGTGGTTCCGGCATGGCTCGCTGAGCCTTTGGTTAATTCCTCTTCCTGGTGGGAATTGAGAGTTAAATTTGCCCGTCCAGACACTCCAGCTAGTCTCTCATTGGTTCTCCCTATTCCTGTTCATTTTCCGCAGAAATTGCAAACTGGGCCAAACAGGAGTTTAAAGGCACTGACTCTCCAAGTGGGGAGAGTGTTAGTAAAGCATCTGGAATGTTGCACCCGAGTAACAGGGGACGAAAACTGAGACACATTTGAACACGTTTCCCGATCACACGGTGGATCATACTCTGGGTTCCACATGCATGTTTTAGCTGAAGGAAGAATCCCTTACCTGGAGAGTTGAGACGCATGGAATGGGTACCATGCAATATGACTTCAAAGGGTCTGCATTTGCTCACCGAACCTCACCAATCCTATCACTGCTGCGTTTATGCCGCTGTACACACGCTTGATTCTCTTTCGGAGACATATAAATCCATAGGCTTTAAGATTCTTACTAGTCAGGTATATTCTTAGGCGTTTAATATGGGGTGTTGAGTCCACTTCGTTGAGCAAGCAGTAGCTCTTGTCTATTACATATTTGACTTATGGAAAGGTATCTGTGTTAATTTCAATCTCTGGTTTTATGCAGCACCCCAACTCACCTTTCCCCTTAAGCAAGCATAAGTTGGTTTTCTACATTTGAGACCCTATTCTGTTTTGTAATTCAGTTCCTGTGTAGCCAAGTTTACATTCCGTGTATTAGTGATACCTCATGATGTTTCTTTTTCTGTGTGACTTATTTTACTTAGAATCATCGTACCTGAATTCACTCATTATGCTGCTACTGGCCTGATGATATAGATTTCATTGCTGAGTGATATTGCATTGTACGTAAGTACCACAACTTCTTTATCCATTTTTCGCTTTCTGCGATATTGAACTTGTACCGTAAATGAGGTTCTTGTAAACAGAGCCGTCCCAAACTTTGGGGTGGCTGTGTCTTTTTGATTTTAATTTCCCTAATCTATAGGACCATAAGTGGAAGTGCCCTAGGCTCTGTTGCTTTGTTTTTTAGATGTTTCAGGAAACACCATACACTTCTCCAGAGTGGCTGTTGGCAATTTACATCCCGCCCATCAGCATAACAAGGCTCCCAGTTCTCCATGGCCTGTCCTGCCTTTCTGGATTTTACACTTTTTTCAGATGGCCCTTTTGACCGGGGGGCAGTGAGACTTCATTGTAGTGCAGATTTCCTTTGCAAGCTTGCTTGGTTGGCCAAAAAGGGCGTATGCGTTTTTTCCTGAATATATTCAGGAATATATTCAGGAAAAAACGCATACGCCCTTTTTGGCCAAGTGCATCATTGTGGACGTTCTGCCTCTTTTCCTATGCTTTACATGCAATTCCAGTCTACCTCCTGAAATCGGTTTCCTGCAATTCTGCCCCGCTTTCAAGTCCTCTTGGCAGCCTTACTTCAATATATTTTTGGACGATAGCTGTCATGTATAACTCTGCAGGTTTGTGAATGACAGTGCCCCTGAGCTCCTTTCTTCAACTCGCTTTCTTGTGAGCTGGCCACAACACCGCAGGATTGCTTCAGGCCCTAGTGTGGTTCCGGCATGGCTCGCTGAGCCTTTGGTTAATTCCTCTTCCTGTTGGGAAATGAGCATTAAATTTGCCCGTCCAGACTCCTCCAGCTAGTCTCTCATTGGTTCTCCCTATTCCTGTTCATTTTCCGCAGTAATTGCAAACTGGGCCAAACAGGAGTTTAAAGGCACTGACTCTCCAAGTGGAGAGAGTGTTAGTAAAGCATCTGGAATGTTGCACCCGAGTACCAGGGGACGAAAACTGAGACACATTTCAATACGTTTCCCGATCACACGGTGGATCATCCTCTGGGTTCCACATGCATGTTTTAGCTGAAGGAAGAATCCCTTAAACCTGGAGAGTTGAGAACCATGGAATGGGTACCATGCAATATGACTTCAAAGGGTCTGCATTTGCTCACCGAACCTCACCAATCCTATCACTGCTGCGTTTATGCCGCTGTACACACGCTTGATTCTCTTTCGGAGACTTATAAATCCATAGGTTTTAAGATTCTTACTAGTCAGGTATATTCTTAGATGTTTAATATGGGATGTTGAGTCCACTTCGTTGAGCAATCAGTAGCTCTTGTCTATTACATATATGGCTTATGGAAAGGTATCTGTGCTAATTTCAATCTCTGGTTTTATGCAGCACCCCAACTCACCTTTCCCCTTAAGCAAGCATAAGTTGGTTTTCTACATTTGAGACCCTATTCTGTTTTGTAATTCAGTTCCTGTGTAGCCAAGTTTACATTCCGTGTATTAGTGATATCTTATGATGTTTCTTTTTCTGTGTGACTTATTTCACTTAGAATCATCGTACCTGAATCCACTCATTATGCTGTTACTGGCCTGATGACATAGATTTCATTGCTGAGTGATATTGCATTGTACGTTAGTACCACAACTTCTTTATCCATTTTTCTCTTTCTGCGATATTGAACTCTTACCGTAAACGAGGTTCTTGTAAACAGAGACGTCCCAAACTTTGGGGTGGCTGTGTCTTTTTGATTTTAATTTCCCTAATCTATAGGACCATAAGTGGAAGTGCCCTAGGCTCTGTTGCTTTGTTTTTTAGATGTTTCAGGAAACACCATACACTTCTCCAGAGTGGCTGTTGGCAATTTACATCCCATCCATCAGCATAACAAGGCTCCCAGTTCTCCATGGCCTGTCCTGCCTTTCTGGATTTTACACTTTTTTCAGATGGCCCTTTTGACCGGGGGGCAGTGAGACTTCATTGTAGTGCAGATTTCCTTTGCAAGCTTGCTTGGTTGGCCAAAAAGGGCGTATGCGTTTTTTCCTGAATATATTCAGGAAAAAACGCATACGCCCTTTTTGGCCAAGTGCATCATTGTGGACGTTCTGCCTCTTTTCTTATGCTTTACATGCAATTCCAGTCTACCTCCTGAAATCTGTTTCCTGCAATTCTGCCCCGCTTTCAAGTCCTCTTGGCAGCCTTACTTCAATATATTTTTGGACGATAGCTGTCATTTAGAACTCTGCAGGTGTGTGAATTACAGGGCCCCTGAGCTCCTTTTTTCAACTGGCTTTCTTGTGAGCTGGCCGCAACACCGCAGGATTGCTTCAGGCCCTAGTGTGGTTCCGGCACGGCTCGCTGAGCCTTTGGTTAATTCCTCTTCCTGGTGGGAAATGAGAGTTAAATTTGCCCGTCCAGACACCTCCAGCTAGTCTCTCATTGGTTCTCCCTATTCCTGTTCATTTTCCACAGAAATTGCAAACTGGGCCAAACAGGAGGTTAAAGGCACTGACTCTCCAAGTGGGGAGAGTGTTAGTAAAGCGTCTGGAATGTTGCACCCGAGTACCAGGGGACGAAAACTGAGACACATATGAACACGTTTCCCGATCACACGGTGGATCATACTCTGGGTTCCACATGCATGTTTTAGCTGAAGGAAGTATCCCTTACCAGGAGAGTTGAGACGCATGGAATGGGTACCATGCAATATGACTTCAAAGGGTCTGCATTTGCTCACCGAACCTCACCAATCCTATCACTGCTGTGTTTATGCCGCTGTACACACGCTTGATTCTCTTTCGGAGACATATAAATCCATAGGCTTTAAGATTCTTACTAGTCAGGTATATTCTTAGGCGTTTAATATGGGGTGTTGAGTCCACTTCGTTGAGCAAGTAGTAGCTCTTGTCTATTACATATTTGACTTATGGAAATGTATCTGTGCTAATTTCAATCTCTGGTTTTATGCAGCACCCCAACTCACCTTTCCCCTTAAGCAAGCATAAGTTGGTTTTCTACATTTGAGACCCTATTCTGTTTTGTAATTCAGTTCCTGTGTAGCCAAGTTTACATTCCGTGTATTAGTGATAACTCATGATGTTTCTTTTTCTGTGTGACTTATTTTACTTAGAATCATCGTACCTGAATTCACTCATTATGCTGCTACTGGCCTGATGACATAGATTTCATTGCTGAGTGATATTGCATTGTACGTAAGTACCACAACTTCTTTATCCATTTTTCGCTTTCTGCGATATTGAACTTGTACCGTAAATGAGGTTCTTGTAAACAGAGCCGTCCCGAACTTTGGGGTGGCTGTGTCTTTTTTATTTTAATTTCCCTAATCTATAGGACCATAAGTGTAAGTGCCCTAGGCTCTGTTGCTTTGTTTTTTAGATGTTTCAGGAAACACCATACACTTCTCCAGAGTGGCTGTTGGCAATTTACATCCCGCCCATCAGCATAACAAGGCTCCCAGTTCTCCATGGCCTGTCCTGCCTTTCTGGATTTTACACATTTTTCAGATGGCCCTTTTGACCGGGGGGCAGTGAGACTTCATTGTAGTGCAGATTTCCTTTGCAAGCTTGCTTGGTTGGCCAAAAAGGGCGTATGCGTTTTTTCCTGAATATATTCAGGAAAAAACGCATACGCCCTTTTTGGCCAAGTGCATCATTGTGGACGGTCTGCCTCTTTTCTTATGCTTTACATGCAATTCCAGTCTACCTCCTGAAAACGGTTTCCTGCAATTCTGCCCCGCTTTCAAGTCCTCTTGGCAGCCTTACTTCAATATATTTTTGGACGATAGCTGTCATTTAGAACTCTGAAGTTTTGTGAATTACAGTGCCCCTGAGCTACTTTCTTCAACTCGCTTTCTTGTGAGCTGGCCGCAACACCGCAGGATTGCTTCAGGCCCTAGTGTGGTTCCGGCACGGCTCGCTGAGCCTTTGGTTAATTCCTCTTCCTGGTGGGAAATGAGAGTTAAATTTGCCCGTCCAGACACCTCCAGCTAGTCTCTCATTGGTTCTCCCTATTCCTGTTCATTTTCCACAGAAATTGCAAACTGGGCCAAACAGGAGGTTAAAGGCACTGACTCTCCAAGTGGGGAGAGTGTTAGTAAAGCGTCTGGAATGTTGCACCCGAGTACCAGGGGACGAAAACTGAGACACATATGAACACGTTTCCCGATCACACGGTGGATCATACTCTGGGTTCCACATGCATGTTTTAGCTGAAGGAAGTATCCCTTACCAGGAGAGTTGAGACGCATGGAATGGGTACCATGCAATATGACTTCAAAGGGTCTGCATTTGCTCACCGAACCTCACCAATCCTATCACTGCTGTGTTTATGCCGCTGTACACACGCTTGATTCTCTTTCGGAGACATATAAATCCATAGGCTTTAAGATTCTTACTAGTCAGGTATATTCTTAGGCGTTTAATATGGGGTGTTGAGTCCACTTCGTTGAGCAAGTAGTAGCTCTTGTCTATTACATATTTGACTTATGGAAATGTATCTGTACTAATTTCAATCTCTGGTTTTATGCAGCACCCCAACTCACCTTTCCCCTTAAGCAAGCATAAGTTGGTTTTCTACATTTGAGACCCTATTCTGTTTTGTAATTCAGTTCCTGTGTAGCCAAGTTTACATTCCGTGTATTAGTGATAACTCATGATGTTTCTTTTTCTGTGTGACTTATTTTACTTAGAATCATCGTACCTGAATTCACTCATTATGCTGCTACTGGCCTGATGACATAGATTTCATTGCTGAGTGATATTGCATTGTACGTAAGTACCACAACTTCTTTATCCATTTTTCGCTTTCTGCGATATTGAACTTGTACCGTAAATGAGGTTCTTGTAAACAGAGCCGTCCCGAACTTTGGGGTGGCTGTGTCTTTTTTATTTTAATTTCCCTAATCTATAGGACCATAAGTGTAAGTGCCCTAGGCTCTGTTGCTTTGTTTTTTAGATGTTTCAGGAAACACCATACACTTCTCCAGAGTGGCTGTTGGCAATTTACATCCCGCCCATCAGCATAACAAGGCTCCCAGTTCTCCATGGCCTGTCCTGCCTTTCTGGATTTTACACATTTTTCAGATGGCCCTTTTGACCGGGGGGCAGTGAGACTTCATTGTAGTGCAGATTTCCTTTGCAAGCTTGCTTGGTTGGCCAAAAAGGGCGTATGCGTTTTTTCCTGAATATATTCAGGAAAAAACGCATACGCCCTTTTTGGCCAAGTGCATCATTGTGGACGGTCTGCCTCTTTTCTTATGCTTTACATGCAATTCCAGTCTACCTCCTGAAAACGGTTTCCTGCAATTCTGCCCCGCTTTCAAGTCCTCTTGGCAGCCTTACTTCAATATATTTTTGGACGATAGCTGTCATTTAGAACTCTGAAGTTTTGTGAATTACAGTGCCCCTGAGCTACTTTCTTCAACTCGCTTTCTTGTGAGCTGGCCGCAACACCGCAGGATTGCTTCAGGCCCTAGTGTGGTTCCGGCACGGCTCGCTGAGCCTTTGGTTAATTCCTCTTCCTGGTGGGAAATGAGAGTTAAATTTGCCCGTCCAGACACCTCCAGCTAGTCTCTCATTGGTTCTCCCTATTCCTGTTCATTTTCCACAGAAATTGCAAACTGGGCCAAACAGGAGGTTAAAGGCACTGACTCTCCAAGTGGGGAGAGTGTTAGTAAAGCGTCTGGAATGTTGCACCCGAGTACCAGGGGACGAAAACTGAGACACATATGAACACGTTTCCCGATCACACGGTGGATCATACTCTGGGTTCCACATGCATGTTTTAGCTGAAGGAAGTATCCCTTACCAGGAGAGTTGAGACGCATGGAATGGGTACCATGCAATATGACTTCAAAGGGTCTGCATTTGCTCACCGAACCTCACCAATCCTATCACTGCTGTGTTTATGCCGCTGTACACACGCTTGATTCTCTTTCGGAGACATATAAATCCATAGGCTTTAAGATTCTTACTAGTCAGGTATATTCTTAGGCGTTTAATATGGGGTGTTGAGTCCACTTCGTTGAGCAAGTAGTAGCTCTTGTCTATTACATATTTGACTTATGGAAATGTATCTGTGCTAATTTCAATCTCTGGTTTTATGCAGCACCCCAACTCACCTTTCCCCTTAAGCAAGCATAAGTTGGTTTTCTACATTTGAGACCCTATTCTGTTTTGTAATTCAGTTCCTGTGTAGCCAAGTTTACATTCCGTGTATTAGTGATAACTCATGATGTTTCTTTTTCTGTGTGACTTATTTTACTTAGAATCATCGTACCTGAATTCACTCATTATGCTGCTACTGGCCTGATGACATAGATTTCATTGCTGAGTGATATTGCATTGTACGTAAGTACCACAACTTCTTTATCCATTTTTCGCTTTCTGCGATATTGAACTTGTACCGTAAATGAGGTTCTTGTAAACAGAGCCGTCCCGAACTTTGGGGTGGCTGTGTCTTTTTTATTTTAATTTCCCTAATCTATAGGACCATAAGTGTAAGTGCCCTAGGCTCTGTTGCTTTGTTTTTTAGATGTTTCAGGAAACACCATACACTTCTCCAGAGTGGCTGTTGGCAATTTACATCCCGCCCATCAGCATAACAAGGCTCCCAGTTCTCCATGGCCTGTCCTGCCTTTCTGGATTTTACACATTTTTCAGATGGCCCTTTTGACCGGGGGGCAGTGAGACTTCATTGTAGTGCAGATTTCCTTTGCAAGCTTGCTTGGTTGGCCAAAAAGGGCGTATGCGTTTTTTCCTGAATATATTCAGGAAAAAACGCATACGCCCTTTTTGGCCAAGTGCATCATTGTGGACGGTCTGCCTCTTTTCTTATGCTTTACATGCAATTCCAGTCTACCTCCTGAAAACGGTTTCCTGCAATTCTGCCCCGCTTTCAAGTCCTCTTGGCAGCCTTACTTCAATATATTTTTGGACGATAGCTGTCATTTAGAACTCTGAAGTTTTGTGAATTACAGTGCCCCTGAGCTACTTTCTTCAACTCGCTTTCTTGTGAGCTGGCCGCAACACCGCAGGATTGCTTCAGGCCCTAGTGTGGTTCCGGCACGGCTCGCTGAGCCTTTGGTTAATTCCTCTTCCTGGTGGGAAATGAGAGTTAAATTTGCCCGTCCAGACACCTCCAGCTAGTCTCTCATTGGTTCTCCCTATTCCTGTTCATTTTCCACAGAAATTGCAAACTGGGCCAAACAGGAGGTTAAAGGCACTGACTCTCCAAGTGGGGAGAGTGTTAGTAAAGCGTCTGGAATGTTGCACCCGAGTACCAGGGGACGAAAACTGAGACACATATGAACACGTTTCCCGATCACACGGTGGATCATACTCTGGGTTCCACATGCATGTTTTAGCTGAAGGAAGTATCCCTTACCAGGAGAGTTGAGACGCATGGAATGGGTACCATGCAATATGACTTCAAAGGGTCTGCATTTGCTCACCGAACCTCACCAATCCTATCACTGCTGTGTTTATGCCGCTGTACACACGCTTGATTCTCTTTCGGAGACATATAAATCCATAGGCTTTAAGATTCTTACTAGTCAGGTATATTCTTAGGCGTTTAATATGGGGTGTTGAGTCCACTTCGTTGAGCAAGTAGTAGCTCTTGTCTATTACATATTTGACTTATGGAAATGTATCTGTGCTAATTTCAATCTCTGGTTTTATGCAGCACCCCAACTCACCTTTCCCCTTAAGCAAGCATAAGTTGGTTTTGTACATTTGAGACCCTATTCTGTTTTGTAATTCAGTTCCTGTGTAGCCAAGTTTACATTCCGTGTATTAGTGATAACTCATGATGTTTCTTTTTCTGTGTGACTTATTTTACTTAGAATCATCGTACCTGAATTCACTCATTATGCTGCTACTGGCCTGATGACATAGATTTCATTGCTGAGTGATATTGCATTGTACGTAAGTACCACAACTTCTTTATCCATTTTTCGCTTTCTGCGATATTGAACTTGTACCGTAAATGAGGTTCTTGTAAACAGAGCCGTCCCGAACTTTGGGGTGGCTGTGTCTTTTTGATTTTAATTTCCCTAATCTATAGGACCATAAGTGTAAGTGCCCTAGGCTCTGTTGCTTTGTTTTTTAGATGTTTCAGGAAACACCATACACTTCTCCAGAGTGGCTGTTGGCAATTTACATCCCGCCCATCAGCATAAGAAGGCTCCCAGTTCTCCATGGCCTGTCCTGCCTTTCTGGATTTTACACTTTTTTCAGATGTCCCTTTTGACCGGGGGGCAGTGAGACTTCATTGTAGTGCAGATTTCCTTTGCAAGCTTGCTTGGTTGGCCAAAAAGAGTGTATGCGTTTTTTCCTGAATATATTCAGGGATATATTCAGGAAAAAACGCATACGCCCTTTTAGGCCAAGTGCATCATTGTGGACGTTCTGCCTCTTTTCCTATGCTTTACATGCAATTCCAGTCTACCTCCTGAAATCGGTTTCCTGCAATTCTTCCCCGCTTTCAAGTCCTCTTGGCAGCCTTACTTCAATATATTTTTGGACGATAGCTGTCATTTATAACTCTGCAGGTTTGTGAATTACAGTGCCCCTGAGCTCCTTTCTTCAACTCGCTTTCTTGTGAGCTGGCCACAACACTGCAGGATTGCTTCAGGCCCTAGTGTGGTTCCAGCATGGCTCGCTGAGCCTTTCGTTAATTCCTCTTCCTGGTGGGAAATGAGAGTTAAATTTCCCGTCCAGACACCTCCAGCTAGTCTCTCATTGGTTCTCCCTATTCCTGTTCATTTTCCACAAAAATTGCAAACAGGGCCAAACAGGAGGTTAAAGGCACTGACTCTCCAAGTGGGGAGAGTGTTAGTAAAGCGTCTGGAATGTTGCATCCGAGTACCAGGGGACGAAAACTGAGACACATTTGAACACGTTTCCCGATCACACGGTGGATCATACTCTGGGTTCCACATGCATGTTTTAGCTGAAGGAAGAATCCCTTAAACCTGGAGAGTTGAGACCCATGGAATGGGTACCATGCAATATGACTTCAAAGGGTCTGCATGTGCTCACCGAACCTCACCAATCCTATCACTGCTGCGTTTATGCCGCTGTACACACGCTGGATTCTCTTTCGGAGACATATAAATCCATAGGTTTTAAGATTCTTACTAGTCAGGTATATTCTTAGGCGTTTAATATGGGGTGTTGAGTCCACTTCGTTGAGCAAGCAGTAGCTCTTGTCTATTACATATTTGGCTTATGGAAAGGTATCTGTGCTAATTTCAATCTCTGGTTTTATGCAGCACCCCAACTCACCTTTCCCCTTAAGCAAGCATAAGTTGGTTTTCTACATTTGAGACCCTATTCTGTTTTGTAATTCAGTTCCTGTGTAGCCAAGTTTACATTCCGTGTATTAGTGATACCTTATGATGTTTCTTTTTCTGTGTGACTTATTTCACTTAGAATCATCCTACCTGATTCCACTCATTATGCTGCTACTGGCCTGATGACATAGATTTCATTGCTGAGTGATATTGCATTGTACGTAAGTACCACAACTTCTTTATCCATTTTTCGCTTTCTGCGATATTGAACTTGTACCATAAACGAGGTTCTTGTAAACAGAGCCGACCCAAACTTTGGGGTTGCTGTGTCTTTTTGATTTTAATTTCCCTAATCTATAGGACCATAAGTGGAAGTGCCCTAGGCTCTGTTGCTTTGTTTTTTAGATGTTTAAGGAAACACCATACACTTCTCCAGAGTGGCTGTTGGCAATTTACATCCCGCCCATCAGCATAAGAAGGCTCCCAGTTCTCCATGGCCTGTCCTGCCTTTCTGGATTTTACAGGTTTTTCAGATGTCCCTTTTGACCGGGGGGCAGTGAGACTTCATTGTAGTGCAGATTTCCTTTGCAAGCTTGCTTGGTTGGCCAAAAAGGGCGTATGCGTTTTTTCCTGAATATATTCAGGAAAAAACGCATACGCCCTTTTTGGCCAAGTGCATCATTGTGGACGTTCTGCCTCTTTTCCTATGCTTTACATGCAATTCCAGTCTACCTCCTGAAATCGGTTTACTACAATTCTGCCCCGCTTTCAAGTCCTCTTGGCAGCCTTACTTCAATATATTTTTGGACGATAGCTGTCATTTATAACTCTGCAGGTTTGTGAATTACAGAGCCCCTGAGCTCCTTTCTTCAACTCGCTTTCTTGTGAGCTGGCCGCAACAGCGCAGGATTGCTTCAGGCCCTAGTGTGGTTCCGGCATAGCACGCTGAGCCTTTGGTTAATTCCTCTTCCTGGTGGGAAATGAGAGTTAAATTTGCCCGTCCAGACACCTCCAGCTAGTCTCTCATTGGTTCTCCCTATTCCTGTTCATTTTCCGCAGAAATTGCAAACTGGGCCAAACAGGAGGTTAAAGGCACTGACTCTCCAAGTGGGGAGAGTGTTAGTAAAGCGTCTGGCATGTTGCACCCGAGTACCAGGGGACGAAAACTGAGACACATTGGAACACGTTTCCCGATCACACGGTGGATCATACTCTGGGTTCCACATGCATGTTTTAGCTGAAGGAAGAATCCCTTAAACCTGGAGAGTTGAGACCCATGGAATGGGTACCATGCAATATGACTTCAAAGGGTCTGCATTTGCTCACCGAACCTCACCAATCCTATCACTGCTGCGTTTATGCCGCTGTACACACGCTGGATTCTCTTTCGGAGACATATAAATCCATAGGTTTTAAGATTCTTACTAGTCAGGTATATTCTTAGGCGTTTAATATGGGGTGTTGAGTCTACTTTGTTGAGGAAGCAGTAGCACTTGTCTATTACATATTTGGCTTATGGAAAGGTATCTGTGCTAATTTCAATCTCTGGTTTTATGCAGCACCCCAACTCACCTTTCCCCTTAAGCAAGCATAAGTTGGTTTTCTACATTTGAGACCCTATTCTGTTTTGTAATTCAGTTCCTGTGTAGCCATGTTTACATTCCGTGTATTAGTGATACCTTATGATGTTTCTTTTTCTGTGTGATTTATTTCATTTAGAATCATCGTACCTGAATCCACTCATTATGCTGCTACTGGCCTGATGACATAGATTTCATTGCTGAGTGATATTGCATTGTACGTAAGTACCACAACTTCTTTATCCATTTTTCGCTTTCTGCGATATTGAACTTGTACCGTAAACGAGGTTCTTGTAAACAGAGCCTTCCCAAACTTTGGGGAGGCTGTGTCTTTTTGATTTTAATTTCCCTAAGCTATAGGACCATAAGTGGAAATGCCCTAGGCTCTGTTGCTTTGTTTTTTAGATGTTTCTGGAAACACCATACACTTCTCCAGAGTGGCTGTTTGCAATTTACATCCCGCCCATCAGCATAAGAAGGCTCCCAGTTCTCCATGGCCTGTCCTGCCTTTCTGGATTTTACACTTTTTTCAGATGGCCCTTTTGACCGGGGGGCAGTGAGACTTCATTGTAGTGCAGATTTCCTTTGCAAGCTTGCTTGGTTGGCCAAAAAGGGCGTATGCGTTTTTTCCTGATATTCGGGAAAAAACGTATACGCCCTTTTTGGCCAAGTGCATCATTGTGGACGTTCTGCCTCTTTTCCTATGCTTTACATGCAATTCCAGTCTACCTCCTGAAATCGGTTTCCTGCAATTCTGCCCCGCTTTCAAGTCCTCTTGGCAGCCTTACTTCAATATATTTTTGGACGATAGCTGTCATTTATAACTCTGAAGTTTTGTGATTTACAGTGCCCCTGAGCTCCTTTTTTCAACTGGCTTTCTTGTGAGCTGGCCGCAACACCGCAGGATTGCTTCAGGCCCTAGTGTGGTTCCGGCATGGCTCGCTGAGCCTTTGGTTAATTCCTCTTCCTGGTGGGAAATGAGAGTTAAATTTGCCCGTCCAGACACCTCCAGCTAGTCTGTCATTGGTTCTCCCTATTCCTGTTCATTTTCCGCAGAAATTGCACACTGGGCCAAGCAGGGGGTTAAAGGCGCTGACTCTCCAAGTGGGGAGAGTGTTAGGAAAGCGTCTGGAATGTTGCACCCGAGTACCAGGGGACGAAAACTGAGACACATTTGAACACGTTTCCCGATCACACGGTGGATCATACTCTGGGTTCCACATGCATGTTTTAGCTGAAGGAAGAATCCCTTAAACCTGGAGAGTTGAGAACCATGGAATGGGTACCATGCAATATGACTTCAAAGGGTCTGCATTTGCTCACGAACCTCACCAATCCTATCACTGCTGCGTTTATGCCGCTGTACACACGCTGGATTCTCTTTCGGAGACATATAAATCCATAGGTTTTAAGATTCTTACTAGTCAGGTATATTCTTAGGCGTTTAATATGGGGTGTTGAGTCCACTTCGTTGAGCAAGCAGTAGCTCTTGTCTATTACATATTTGGCTTATGGAAAGGTATCTGTGCTAATTTCAATCTCTGGTTTTATGCAGCACCCCAACTCACCTTTCCCCTTAAGCAAGCATAAGTTGGTTTTCTACATTTGAGACCCTATTCTGTTTTGTAATTCAGTTCCTGTGTAGCCAAGTTTACATTCCGTGTATTAGTGATATCTTATGATGTTTCTTTTTCTGTGTGACATATTTCACTTAGAATCATCGTACCTGAATCCACTCATTATGCTGCTTCGGGCCTGATGACATAGATTTCATTGCTGAGTGATATTGCATTGTACGTAAGTACCACAACTTCTTTATCCATTTTTCGCTTTCTGCAATATTGAACTTGTACCGTAAATGAGGTTCTTGTAAACAGAGCCATCCCAAACTCTGGGGTGGCTATGTCTTTTTGATTTTAATTTCCCTAATCTATAGGACCATAAGTGGAAGTGCCCTAGGCTCTGTTGCTTTGTTTTTTAGATGTTTCAGGAAACACCATACACTTCTCCAGAGTGGCTGTTGGCAATTTACATCCCGCCCATCAGCATAAGAAGGCTCCCAGTTCTCCATGGCCTGTCCTGCCTTTCTGGATTTTACACTTTTTTCAGATGGCCCTTTTGACCGGGGGGCAGTGAGACTTCATTGTAGTGCAGATTTCCTTTGCAAGCTTGCTTGGTTGGCCAAAAAGTGCGTATGCGTTTTTTCCTGATATTCGGGAAAAAACGCATACGCCCTTTTTGGCCAAGTGCATCATTGTGGACGTGCTGCCTCTTTTCCTATGCTTTACATGCAATTCCAGTCTACCTCCTGAAATCGGTTTCCTGCAATTCTGCCCTGCTTTCAAGTCCTCTTGCCAGCCTTACTTCAATATATTTTTGGATGATAGCTGTCATTTATAACTCTGCAGGTTTGTGAATGACAGTGCCCCTGAGCTCCTTTCTTCAACTCGCTTTCTTGTGAGCTGGCCGCAACACCGCAGGATTGCTTCAGGCCCTAGTGTGGTTCCGGCATGGCTCGCTGAGCCTTTGGTTAATTCCTCTTCCTGGTGGGAAATGAGAGTTAAATTTGCCCGTCCAGACACATCCAGCTAGTCTCTCATTGGTTCTCCCCATTCCTGTTCATTTTCCGCAGAAATTGCAAACTGGGCCAAACAGGAGGTTAAAGGCACTGACTCTCCAAGTGGGGAGAGTGTTAGTAAAGCGTCTGGAATGTTGCTCCCGAGTACCAGGGGACGAAAAGTGAGACACATTGGAACACGTTTCCCGATCACACGGTGGATCATACTCTGGGTTCCACATGCATGTTTTAGCTGAAGGAAGAATCCCTTAAACCTGGAGAGTTGAGAACCATGGAATGGGTACCATGCAATATGACTTCAAAGGGTCTGCATTTGCTCACCGAACCTCACCAATCCTATCACTGCTGCGTTTATGCCGCTGTACACACGCTGGATTCTCTTTCGGAGACATATAAATCCATAGGCTTTAAGATTCTTACTAGTCAGGTATATTCTTAGGCGTTTAATATGTGGTGTTGAGTCCACTTCATTGAGCAAGCAGTAGCTCTTGTCTATTACATATTTGACTTATGGAAATGTATCTGTGCTAATTTCAATCTCTGGTTTTATGCAGCACCCCAACTCACCTTTCCCCTTAAGCAAGCATAAGTTGGTTTTCTACATTTGAGACCCTATTCTGTTTTGTAATTCAGTTCCTGTGTAGCCAAGTTTACATTCCGTGTATTAGTGATATCTTATGATGTTTCTTTTTCTGTGTGACATATTTCACTTAGAATCATCGTACCTGAATCCACTCATTATGCTGCTTCGGGCCTGATGACATAGATTTCATTGCTGAGTGATATTGCATTGTACGTAAGTACCGCAACTTCTTTATCCATTTTTCGCTTTCTGCGATATTGAACTTGTACCATAAATGAGGTTCTTGTAAACATAGCCGTCCCAAACTTTGGGGTGGCTGTGTCTTTTTGATTTTAATTTCCCTAATCTATAGGACCATAAGTGGAAGTGCCCTAGGCTCTGTTGCTTTGTTTTTTAGATGTTTCAGGAAACACCATACACTTCTCCAGAGTGGCTGTTGGCAATTTACATCATGCCCATCAGCATAACAAGGCTCCCAGTTCTCCATGGCCTGTCCTGCCTTTCTGGATTTTACACTTTTTTCAGATGGCCCTTTTGACCGGGGGGCAGTGAGACTTCATTGTAGTGCAGATTTCCTTTGCAAGCTTGCTTGGTTGGCGAAAAAGGGCGTATGCGTTTTTTCCTGAATATATTCAGGAATATATTCAGGAAAAAACGCATACGCCCTTTTTGGCCAAGTGCATCATTGTGGACGTTCTGCCTCTTTTCCTATGCTTTACATGCAATTCCAGTCTACCTCCTGAAATCGGTTTCCTGCAATTCTGCCCCGCTTTCAAGTCCTCTTGGCAGCCTTACTTCAATATATTTTTGGACGATAGCTGTCATTTATAACTCTGAAGTTTTGTGAATTACAGTGCCACTGAGCTCCTTTTTTAAACTGGCTTTTTTGTGAGCTGGCCGCAACACCGCAGGATTGCTTCAGGCCCTAGTGTGGTTCCGGCATGGCTCGCTGAGCCTTTGGTTAATTCCTCTTCCTGGTGGGAAATGAGAGTTAAATTTGCCCGTCCAGACACCTCCAGCTAGTCTCTCATTGGTTCTCCCTATTCCTGTTCATTTTCCGCAGAAATTGCACACTGGGCCAAACAGGAGGTTAAAGGCGCTGACTCTCCAAGTGAGGAGAGTGTTAGTAAAGCGTCTGGAATGTTGCACCCGAGTACCAGGGGACGAAAACTGATACACATTTGAACACGTTTCCCGATCACACGGTGGATCATACTCTGGGTTCCACATGCATGTTTTAGCTGAAGGAAGAATCCCTTAAACCTGGAGAGTTGAGAACCATGGAATGGGTACCATGCAATATGACTTCAAAGGGTCTGCATTTGCTCACCGAACCTCACCAATCCTATCACTGCTGCGTTTATGCCGCTGTAAACACGCTTGATTCTCTTTCGGAGACATATAAATCCATAGGTTTTAAGATTCTTACTAGTCAGGTATATTCTTAGGCGTTTAATATGTGGTGTTGAGTCCACTTCGTTGAGCAAGCAGTAGCTCTTGTCTATTACATATTTGGCTTATGGAAAGGTATCTGTGTTAATTTCAATCTCTGGTTTTATGCATCACCCCAACTAACCTTTCCTCTTAAGCAAGCGTAAGTTGGTTTTCTTCATTTGAGACCCTATTCTGTTTTGTAATTCAGTTCCTGTGTAGACATGTTTACATTCCGTGTATTAGTGATACCTTATGATGTTTCTTTTTCTGTGTGATTTATTTCACTTAGAATCATCGTACCTGAATCCACTCATTATGCTGCTACTGGCCTGATGACATAGATTTCATTGCTGAGTGATATTGCATTGTACGTAAGTACCACAACTTCTTTATCCATTTTTCGCTTTCTGCGATATTGAACTTGTACCGTAAACGAGGTTCTTGTAAACAGAGCCGTCCCGAACTTTGGGGTGGCTGTGTCTTTTTGAATTTAATTTCCCTAATCTATAGGACCATAAGTGGAAGTGCCCTAGGCTCTGTTGCTTTGTATTTTAGATGTTTCAGGAAACACCATACACTTCTCCAGAGTGGCTGTTTGCAATTTACATCCCGCCCATCAGCATAAGAAGGCTCCCAGTTCTCCATGGCCTGTTCTGCCTTTCTGGATTTTACACTTTTTTCAGATGGCCCTTTTGACTGCGGGGCAGTGAGACTTCATTGTAGTGCAGATTTCCTTTGCAAGCTTGCTTGGTTGGCCAAAAAGGGCGTATGCGTTTTTTCCTGAATATATTCAGGAAAAAACGCATACGCCCTTTTTGGCCAAGTGCATCATTGTGGACTTTCTGCCTCTTTTCCTATGCTTTTCATGCAATTCCAGTCTACCTCCTGAAATCGGTTTCCTGCAATTCTGCCCCGCTTTCAAGTCCTCTTGGCAGCCTTACTTCAATATATTTTTGGATGATAGCTGTCATTTATAACTCTGCAGGTTTGTGAATTACAGTGCCCCTGAGCTTCTTTCTTCAACTCGCTTTCTTGTGAGCTGGCCGCAACACCGCAGGATTGCTTCAGCCCCTAGTGTAGTTTCGGCATGGCTCGCTGAGCCTTTGGTTAATTCCTCTTCCTGGTGGGAAATGAGAGTTAAATTTGCCCGTCCAGACACCTCCAGCTAGTCTGTCATTGGTTCTCTCTATTCCTGTTAATTTTCCACAGAAATTGCAAACTGGGCCAAACAGGAGGTTAAAGGCACTGACTCTCCAAGTGGGGAGAGTGTTAGTAAAGCGTCTGGAATGTTGCACCCGAGTACCAGGGGACGAAAACTGAGACACATATGAACACGTTTCCCGATCACATGGTGGATCATACTCTGGGTTCCACATGCATGTTTTAGCTGAAGGAAGAATCCCTTAAACCTGGAGAGTTGAGAACCATGGAAAGGGTACCATGCAATATGACTTCAAAGGGTCTGCATTTGCTCACCGAACCTCACCAATCCTATCACTGCTGCGTTTATGCCGCTGTACACACGCTTGATTCTCTTTCGGAGACATATAAATCCATAGGCTTTAAGATTCTTACTAGTCAGGTATATTCTTAGGCGTTTAATATGGGGTGTTGAGTCCACTTCGTTGAGCAAGCAGTAGCTCTTGTCTATTACATATTTGACTTATGGAAATGTATCTGTGCTAATTTCAATCTCTGGTTTTATGCAGCACCCCAACTCACCTTTCCCCTTAAGCAAGCATAAGTTGGTTTTCTACATTTGAGACCCTATTCTGTTTTGTAATTCAGTTCCTGTGTAGCCAAGTTTACATTCCGTGTATTAGTGATACCTTATGATGTTTCTTTTTCTGTGTGACTTATTTCACTTAGAATCAACGTACCTGAATTCACTCATTATGCTGCTACTGTCCTGATGACATAGATTTCATTGCTGAGTGATATTGCATTGTACGTAAGTACCACAACTTCTTTATCCATTTTTCGCTTTCTGCGATATTGAACTTGTACCGTAAATGAGGTTCTTGTAAACATAGCCGTCCCAAACTTTGGGGTGACTGTGTCTTTTTGATTTTAATTTCCCTAATCTATAGGACCATAAGTGGAAGTGCCCTAGGCTCTGTTGCTTTGTTTTTTAGATGTTTCAGGAAACACCATACAATTCTCCAGAGTGGCTGTTGGCAATTTACATCCCGCCCATCAGCATAACAAGGCTCCCAGTTCTCCATGGCCTGTCCTGCCTTTCTGGATTTTACACTTTTTTCAGATGGCCCTTTTGACCGGGGGGCAGTGAGACTTCATTGTAGTGCAGATTTCCTTTGCAAGCTTGCTTTGTTGGCGAAAAAGGGCGTATGCGTTTTTTCCTGAATATATTCAGGAATATATTCAGGAAAAAACGCATACGCCCTTTTTGGCCAAGTGCATCATTGTGGACGTTCTGCCTCTTTTCCTATGCTTTACATGCAATTCCAGTCTACCTCCTGAAATCGGTTTCCTGCAATTCTGCCCCGCTTTCAAGTCCTCTTGGCAGCCTTACTTCAATATATTTTTGGACGATAGCTGTCATTTATAACTCTGAAGTTTTGTGAATTACAGTGCCACTGAGCTCCTTTTTTAAACTGGCTTTTTTGTGAGCTGGCCGCAACACCGCAGGATTGCTTCAGGCCCTAGTGTGGTTCCGGCATGGCTCGCTGAGCCTTTGGTTAATTCCTCTTCCTGGTGGGAAATGAGAGTTAAATTTGCCCGTCCAGACACCTCCAGCTAGTCTCTCATTGGTTCTCCCTATTCCTGTTCATTTTCCGCAGAAATTGCACACTGGGCCAAACAGGAGGTTAAAGGCGCTGACTCTCCAAGTGAGGAGAGTGTTAGTAAAGCGTCTGGAATGTTGCACCCGAGTACCAGGGGACGAAAACTGATACACATTTGAACACGTTTCCCGATCACACGGTGGATCATACTCTGGGTTCCACATGCATGTTTTAGCTGAAGGAAGAATCCCTTAAACCTGGAGAGTTGAGAACCATGGAATGGGTACCATGCAATATGACTTCAAAGGGTCTGCATTTGCTCACCGAACCTCACCAATCCTATCACTGCTGCGTTTATGCCGCTGTAAACACGCTTGATTCTCTTTCGGAGACATATAAATCCATAGGTTTTAAGATTCTTACTAGTCAGGTATATTCTTAGGCGTTTAATATGTGGTGTTGAGTCCACTTCGTTGAGCAAGCAGTAGCTCTTGTCTATTACATATTTGGCTTATGGAAAGGTATCTGTGTTAATTTCAATCTCTGGTTTTATGCATCACCCCAACTAACCTTTCCTCTTAAGCAAGCGTAAGTTGGTTTTCTTCATTTGAGACCCTATTCTGTTTTGTAATTCAGTTCCTGTGTAGACATGTTTACATTCCGTGTATTAGTGATACCTTATGATGTTTCTTTTTCTGTGTGATTTATTTCACTTAGAATCATCGTACCTGAATCCACTCATTATGCTGCTACTGGCCTGATGACATAGATTTCATTGCTGAGTGATATTGCATTGTACGTAAGTACCACAACTTCTTTATCCATTTTTCGCTTTCTGCGATATTGAACTTGTACCGTAAATGAGGTTCTTGTAAACAGAGCCGTCCCGAACTTTGGGGTGGCTGTGTCTTTTTGAATTTAATTTCCCTAATCTATAGGACCATAAGTGGAAGTGCCCTAGGCTCTGTTGCTTTGTATTTTAGATGTTTCAGGAAACACCATACACTTCTCCAGAGTGGCTGTTTGCAATTTACATCCCGCCCATCAGCATAAGAAGGCTCCCAGTTCTCCATGGCCTGTTCTGCCTTTCTGGATTTTACACTTTTTTCAGATGGCCCTTTTGACTGCGGGGCAGTGAGACTTCATTGTAGTGCAGATTTCCTTTGCAAGCTTGCTTGGTTGGCCAAAAAGGGCGTATGCGTTTTTTCCTGAATATATTCAGGAAAAAACGCATACGCCCTTTTTGGCCAAGTGCATCATTGTGGACTTTCTGCCTCTTTTCCTATGCTTTTCATGCAATTCCAGTCTACCTCCTGAAATCGGTTTCCTGCAATTCTGCCCCGCTTTCAAGTCCTCTTGGCAGCCTTACTTCAATATATTTTTGGATGATAGCTGTCATTTATAACTCTGCAGGTTTGTGAATTACAGTGCCCCTGAGCTTCTTTCTTCAACTCGCTTTCTTGTGAGCTGGCCGCAACACCGCAGGATTGCTTCAGCCCCTAGTGTAGTTTCGGCATGGCTCGCTGAGCCTTTGGTTAATTCCTCTTCCTGGTGGGAAATGAGAGTTAAATTTGCCCGTCCAGACACCTCCAGCTAGTCTGTCATTGGTTCTCTCTATTCCTGTTAATTTTCCACAGAAATTGCAAACTGGGCCAAACAGGAGGTTAAAGGCACTGACTCTCCAAGTGGGGAGAGTGTTAGTAAAGCGTCTGGAATGTTGCACCCGAGTACCAGGGGACGAAAACTGAGACACATATGAACACGTTTCCCGATCACATGGTGGATCATACTCTGGGTTCCACATGCATGTTTTAGCTGAAGGAAGAATCCCTTAAACCTGGAGAGTTGAGAACCATGGAAAGGGTACCATGCAATATGACTTCAAAGGGTCTGCATTTGCTCACCGAACCTCACCAATCCTATCACTGCTGCGTTTATGCCGCTGTACACACGCTTGATTCTCTTTCGGAGACATATAAATCCATAGGCTTTAAGATTCTTACTAGTCAGGTATATTCTTAGGCGTTTAATATGGGGTGTTGAGTCCACTTCGTTGAGCAAGCAGTAGCTCTTGTCTATTACATATTTGACTTATGGAAATGTATCTGTGCTAATTTCAATCTCTGGTTTTATGCAGCACCCCAACTCACCTTTCCCCTTAAGCAAGCATAAGTTGGTTTTCTACATTTGAGACCCTATTCTGTTTTGTACTTCAGTTCCTGTGTAGCCAAGTTTACATTCCGTGTATTAGTGATACCTTATGATGTTTCTTTTTCTGTGTGACTTATTTTACTTAGAATCAACGTACCTGAATTCACTCATTATGCTGCTACTGTCCTGATGACATAGATTTCATTGCTGAGTGATATTGCATTGTACGTAAGTACCACAACTTCTTTATCCATTTTTCGCTTTCTGCGATATTGAACTTGTACCGTAAATGAGGTTCTTGTAAACATAGCCGTCCCAAACTTTGGGGTGACTGTGTCTTTTTGATTTTAATTTCCCTAATCTATAGGACCATAAGTGGAAGTGCCCTAGGCTCTGTTGCTTTGTTTTTTAGATGTTTCAGGAAACACCATACAATTCTCCAGAGTGGCTGTTGGCAATTTACATCCCGCCCATCAGCATAACAAGGCTCCCAGTTCTCCATGGCCTGTCCTGCCTTTCTGGATTTTACACTTTTTTCAGATGGCCCTTTTGACCGGGGGGCAGTGAGACTTCATTGTAGTGCAGATTTCCTTTGCAAGCTTGCTTGGTTGGCCAAAAAGGGCGTATGCGTTTTTTCCTGAATATATTCAGGAATATATTCAGGAAAAAACGCATACGCCCTTTTTGGCCAAGTGCATCATTGTGGACATTCTGCCTCTTTTCCTATGCTTTACATGCAATTCCAGTCTACCTCCTGAAATCGGTTTCCTGCAATTCTGCCCCGCTTTCAAGTCCTCTTGGCAGCCTTACTTCAATATATTTTTGGACGATAGCTGTCATTTATAACTCTGAAGTTTTGTGAATTACAGTGCCCCTGAGCTCCTTTTTTCAACTGGCTTTCTTGTGAGCTGGCCGCAACACCGCAGGATTGCTTCAGGCCCTAGTGTGGTTCCGGCATGGCTCGCTGAGCCTTTGGTTAATTCCTCTTCCTGGTGGGAAATGAGAGTTAAATTTGCCCGTCCAGACACCTCCAGCTAGTCTGTCATTGGTTCTCCCTATTCCTGTTCATTTTCCGCAGAAATTGCACACTGGGCCAAACAGGAGGTTAAAGGCGCTGACTCTCCAAGTGGGGAGAGTGTTAGTAAAGCATCTGGAATGTTGCACCCGAGTACCAGGGGACGAAAACTGAGACACATTTGAACACGTTTCCCGATCACACGGTGGATCATACTCTGGGTTCCACATGCATGTTTTAGCTGAAGGAAGAATCCCTTAAACCTGGAGAGTTGAGAACCATGGAATGGGTACCATGCAATATGACTTCAAAGGGTCTGCATTTGCTCACCGAACCTCACCAATCCTATCACTGCTGCGTTTATGCCGCTGTACACACGCTGGATTCTCTTTCGGAGACATATAAATCCATAGGTTTTAAGATTCTTACTAGTCAGGTATATTCTTAGGCGTTTAATATGGGGTGTTGAGTCCACTTCGTTGAGCAAGCAGTAGCTCTTGTCTATTACATATTTGACTTATGGAAAGGTATCTGTGCTAATTTCAATCTCTGGTTTTATGCAGCACCCCAACTCACCTTTCCCCTTAAGCAAGCATAAGTTGGTTTTCTACATTTGAGACCCTATTCTGTTTTGTAATTCAGTTCCTGTGTAGCCAAGTTTACATTCCGTGTATTAGTGATATCTTATGATGCTTCTTTTTATGTGTGACTTATTTCACTTAGAATCATCGTACCTGAATCCACTCATTATGCTGCTACTGGCCTGATGACATAGATTTCATTGCTGAGTGATATTGCATTGTACGTAAGTACCACAACTTCTTTATCCATTTTTCGCTTTCTGCGATATTGAACTTGTACCGTAAACGAGGTTCTTGTAAACAGAGCCGTCCCGAACTTTGGGGTGGCTGTGTCTTTTTGATTTTAATTTCCCTAAGCTATAGGACCATAAGTGGAAGTGCCCTAGGCTCTGTTGCTTTGTTTTTTAGATGTTTCAGGAAACACCATACACTTCTCCAGAGTGGCTGTTTGCAATTTACATCCCGCCCATCAGCATAAGAAGGCTCCCAGTTCTCCATGGCCTGTCCTGCCTTTCTGGATTTTACACTTTTTTCAGATGGCCCTTTTGACCGGGGGGCAGTGAGACTTCATTGTAGTGCAGATTTCCTTTGCAAGCTTGCTTGGTTGGCCAAAAAGGGCGTATGCGTTTTTTCCTGAATATATTCAGGAAAAAACGCATACGCCCTTTTTGGCCAAGTGCATCATTGTGGACGTTCTGCCTCTTTTCCTATGCTTTTCATGCAATTCCAGTCTACCTCCTGAAATCGGTTTCCTGCAATTCTGCCCCGCTTTCAAGTCCTCTTGGCAGCCTTACTTCAATATATTTTTGGACGATAGCTGTCATTTTTAACTCTGCAGGTTTGTGAATTACAGTGCCCCTGAGCTTCTTTCTTCAACTCGCTTTCTTGTGAGCTGGCCGCAACACCGCAGCATTGCTTCAGGCCCTAGTGTAGTTTCAGCATGGCTCGCTGAGCCTTTGGTTAATTCCTCTTCCTGGTGGGAAATGAGAGTTAAATTTGCCCGTCCAGACACCTCCAGCTAGTCTGTCATTGGTTCTCTCTATTCCTGTTAATTTTCCACAGAAATTGCAAACTGGGCCAAACAGGAGGTTAAAGGCACTGACTCTCCAAGTGGGGAGAGTGTTAGTAAAGCGTCTGGAATGTTGCACCCGAGTACCAGGGGACGAAAACTGAGACACATATGAACACGTTTCCCGATCGCATGGTGGATCATACTCTGGGTTCCACATGCATGTTTTCGCTGAAGGAAGAATCCCTTACATGGAGAGTTGAGACGCATGGAATGGGTACCATGCAATATGACTTCAAAGGGTCTGCATTTGCTCACCGAACCTCACCAATCCTATCACTGCTGCGTTTATGCCGCTGTACACACGCTGGATTCTCTTTCGGAGACATATAAATCCATAGGCTTTAAGATTCTTACTAGTCAGGTATATTCTTAGGCGTTTAATATGGGGTGTTGAGTCCACTTCGTTGAGCAAGCAGTAGCTCTTGTCTATTACATATTTGACTTATGGAAATGTATCTGTGCTAATTTCAATCTCTGGTTTTATGCAGCACCCCAACTCACCTTTCCCCTTAAGCAAGCATAAGTTGGTTTTCTACATTTGAGACCCTATTCTGTTTTGTAATTCAGTTCCTGTGTAGCCAAGTTTACATTCCGTGTATTAGTGATACCTTATGATGTTTCTTTTTCTGTGTGACTTATTTTACTTAGAATCATCGTACCTGAATTCACTCATTATGCTGCTACTGTCCTGATGACATAGATTTCATTGCTGAGTGATATTGCATTGTACGTAAGTACCACAACTTCTTTATCCATTTTTCGCTTTCTGCGATATTGAACTTGTACCGTAAATGAGGTTCTTGTAAACAGAGCCGTCCCAAACTTTGGGGTGACTGTGTCTTTTTGATTTTAATTTCCCTAATCTATAGGACCATAAGTGGAAGTGCCCTAGGCTCTGTTGGTTTGGTTTTTTAGATGTTTCAGGAAACACCATACACTTCTCCAGAGTGGTTGTTGGCAATTTACATCCCGCCCATCAGCATAAGAAGGCTCCCAGTTCTCCATGGCCTGTCCTGCCTTTCTGGATTTTACACTTTTTTCAGATGGCCCTTTTGACCGGGGGGCAGTGAGACTTCATTGTAGTGCAGATTTCCTTTGCAAGCTTGCTTGGTTGGCCAAAAAGGGCGTATGCGTTTTTTCCTGAATATATTCAGGAAAAAACGCATACGCCCTTTTTGGCCAAGTGCATCATTGTGGACGTTCTGCCTCTTTTCCTATGCTTTACATGCAATTCCAGTCTACCTCCTGAAATCGGTTTCCTGCAATTCTGCCCCGCTTTCAAGTCCTCTTGGCAGCCTTACTTCAATATATTTTTGGACGATAGCTGTCATTTATAACTCTGAAGCTTTGTGAATTACAGTGCCCCTGAGCTCCTTTTTTCAACTGGCTTTTTTGTGAGCTGGCCGCAACACCGCAGGATTGCTTCAGGCCCTAGTGTGGTTCTGGCATGGCTCGCTGAGCCTTTGGTTAATTCCTCTTCCTGGTGGGAAATGAGAGTTAAATTTGCCCGTCCAGACACCTCCAGCTAGTCTCTCATTGGTTCTCCCTATTCCTGTTCATTTTCCGCAGAAATTGCAAACTGGGCCAAACAGGAGGTTAAAGGCACTGACTCTCCAAGTGGGGAGAGTGTTAGTAAAGCATCTGGAATGTTGCACCCGAGTACCAGGGTACGAAAACTGAGACACATTTGAACACGTTTCCCGATCACACGGTGGATCATACTCTGGGTTCCACATGCATGTTTTAGCTGAAGGAAGAATCCCTTAAACCTGGAGAGTTGAGAACCATGGAATGGGTACCATGCAATATGACTTCAAAGGGTCTGCATTTGCTCACCGAACCTCACCAATCCTATCACTGCTGCGTTTATGCCGCTGTACACACGCTGGATTCTCTTTCAGAGACATATAAATCCATAGGTTTTAAGATTCTTACTAGTCAGGTATATTCTTAGGCGTTTAATATGGGGTGTTGAGTCCACTTCGTTAAGGAAGCAGTAGCTCTTGTCTATTACATATTTGACTTATGGAAAGGTATCTGTGCTAATTTCAATCTCTGGTTTTATGCAGCACCCCAACTCACCTTTCCCCTTAAGCAAGCATAAGTTGGTTTTCTACATTTGAGACCCTATTCTGTTTTGTAATTCAGTTCCTGTGTAGCCAAGTTTACATTCCGTGTATTAGTGATATCTTATGATGCTTCTTTTTATGTGTGACTTATTTCACTTAGAATCATCGTACCTGAATCCACTCATTATGCTGCTACTGGCCTGATGACATAGATTTCATTGCTGAGTGATATTGCATTGTACGTAAGTACCACAACTTCTTTATCCATTTTTCGTTTTCTGCGATATTGAACTTGTACCGTAAATGAGGTTCTTGTAAACAGAGCCGTCCCAAACTTTGGGGTGGCTGTGTCTTTTTGATTTTAATTTCCCTAATCTATAGGACCATAAGTGGAAGTGCCCTAGGCTCTGTTGCTTTGTTTTTTAGATGTTTCAGGAAACACCATACACTTCTCCAGAGTGGCTTTTGGCAATTTACATCCCGCCCATCAGCATAAGAAGGCTCCCAGTTCTCCATGGCCTGTCCTGCCTTTATGGATTTTACACTTTTTTCAGATGGCCCTTTTGACCGGGGGGCAGTGAGACTTCATTGTAGTGCAGATTTCCTTTGCAAGCTTGCTTGGTTGGCCAAAAAGGGCGTATGCGTTTTTTCCTGAATATATTCAGGAAAAAACGCATACGCCCTTTTTGGCCAAGTGCATCATTGTGGACGTTCTGCCTCTTTTCCTATGCTTTACATCCAATTCCAGTCTACCTCCTGAAATCGGTTTCCTGCAATTCTGCCCCGCTTTCAAGTCCTCTTGGCAGCCTTACTTCAATATATTTTTGGACGATAGCTGTCATTTATAACTCTGCAGGTTTGTGAATTACAGTGCCCCTGAGCTCCTTTCTTCAACTCGCTTTCTTGTGAGCTGGCCACAACACCGCAGGATTGCTTCAGGCCCTAGTGTGTTTCCGGCATGGCTCGCTGAGCCTTTGGTTAATTCCTCTTCCTGGTGGGAAATGAGAGTTAAATTTGCCCGTCCAGACACCTCCAGCTAGTCTCTCATTGGTTCTCCCTATTCCTGTTCATTTTCCGCAGAAATTGCAAACTGGGCCAAACAGGAGGTTAAAGGCACTGACTCTCCAAGTGGGGAGAGTGTTAGTAAAGCGTCTGGAATGTTGCACCCGAGTACCAGGGGACGAAATCTGAGACACATATGAACACGTTTCCCGATCACACGGTGGATCATACTCTGGGTTCCACATGCATGTTTTAGCTGAAGGAAGAATCCCTTACCTGGAGAGTTGAGACGCATGGAATGGGTACCATGCAATATGACTTCAAAGGGTCTGCATTTGCTCACCGAACCTCACCAATCCTATCACTGCTGCGTTTATGCCGCTGTAAACACGCTTGATTCTCTTTCGGAGACATATAAATCCATAGGTTTTAAGATTCTTACTAGTCAGGTATATTCTTAGGCGTTTAATATGTGGTGTTGAGTCCACTTCGTTGAGCAAGCAGTAGCTCTTGTCTATTACATATTTGGCTTATGGAAAGGTATCTGTGTTAATTTCAATCTCTGGTTTTATGCAGCACCCCAATTAACCTTTCCTCTTAAGCAAGCGTAAGTTGGTTTTCTACATTTGAGACCCTATTCTGTTTTGTAATTCAGTTCCTGTGTAGACATGTTTACATTCCGTGTATTAGTGATACCTTATGATGTTTCTTTTTCTGTGTGATTTATTTCACTTAGAATCATCGTACCTGAATCCACTCATTATGCTGCTACTGGCCTGATGACATAGATTTCATTGCTGAGTGATATTGCATTGTACGTAAGTACCACAACTTCTTTATCCATTTTTCGCTTTCTGCGATATTGAACTTGTACCGTAAACGAGGTTCTTGTAAACAGAGCCGTCCCGAACTTTGGGGTGGCTGTGTCTTTTTGATTTTAATTTCCCTAAGCTATAGGACCATAAGTGGAAGTGCCCTAGGCTCTGTTGCTTTGTTTTTTAGATGTTTCAGGAAACACCATACACTTCTCCAGAGTGGCTGTTTGCAATTTACATCCCGCCCATCAGCATAAGAAGGCTCCCAGTTCTCCATGGCCTGTCCTGCCTTTCTGGATTTTACACTTTTTTCAGATGGCCCTTTTGACTGCGGGGCAGTGAGACTTCATTGTAGTGCAGATTTCCTTTGCAAGCTTGCTTGGTTGGCCAAAAAGGGCGTATGCGTTTTTTCCTGAATATATTCAGGAAAAAACGCATACGCCCTTTTTGGCCAAGTGCATCATTGTGGACGTTCTGCCTCTTTTCCTATGCTTTTCATGCAATTCCAGTCTACCTCCTGAAATCGGTTTCCTGCAATTCTGCCCCGCTTTCAAGTCCTCTTGGCAGCCTTACTTCAATATATTTTTGGATGATAGCTGTCATTTATAACTCTGCAGGTTTGTGACTTACAGTGCCCCTGAGCTTCTTTCTTAAACTCGCTTTTTGTGAGCTGGCCGCAACACCGCAGGATTGCTTCAGGCCCTAGTGTAGTTTCAGCATGGCTCGCTGAGCCTTTGGTTAATTCCTCTTCCTGGTGGGAAATGAGAGTTAAATTTGCCCGTCCAGACACCTCCAGCTAGTCTGTCATTGGTTCTCTCTATTCCTGTTAATTTTCCACAGAAATTGCAAACTGGGCCAAACAGGAGGTTAAAGGCACTGACTCTCCAAGTGGGTAGAGTGTTAGTAAAGCGTCTGGAATGTTGCACCCGAGTACCAGGGGACGAAAACTGAGACACATATGAACACGTTTCCCGATCACATGGTGGATCATACTCTGGGTTCCACATGCATGTTTTAGCTGAAGGAAGAATCCCTTACATGGAGAGTTGAGACGCATGGAATGGGTACCATGCAATATGACTTCAAAGGGTCTGCATTTGCTCACCGAACCTCACCAATCCTATCACTGCTGCGTTTATGCCGCTGTACACACGCTGGATTCTCTTTCGGAGACATATAAATCCCTAGGCTTTAAGATTCTTACTAGTCAGGTATATTCTTAGGCGTTTAATATGGGGTGTTGAGTCCACTTCGTTGAGCAAGCAGTAGCTCTTGTCTATTACATATTTGACTTATGGAAATGTATCTGTGCTAATTTCAATCTCTGGTTTTATGCAGCACCCCAACTCACCTTTCCCCTTAAGCAAGCATAAGTTGGTTTTCTACATTTGAGACCCTATTCTGTTTTGTAATTCAGTTCCTGTGTAGCCAAGTTTACATTCCGTGTATTAGTGATACCTTATGATGTTTCTTTTTCTGTGTGACTTATTTTACTTAGAATCATCGTACCTGAATTCACTCATTATGCTGCTACTGTCCTGATGACATAGATTTCATTGCTGAGTGATATTGCATTGTACGTAAGTACCACAACTTCTTTATCCATTTTTCGCTTTCTGCGATATTGAACTTGTACCGTAAATGAGGTTCTTGTAAACATAGCCATCCCAAACTTTGGGGTGACTGTGTCTTTTTGATTTTAATTTCCCTAATCTATAGGACCATAAGTGGAAGTGCCCTAGGCTCTGTTGCTTTGTTTTTTAGATGTTTCAGGAAACACCATACAATTCTCCAGAGTGGCTGTTGGCAATTTACATCCCGCCCATCAGCATAACAAGGCTCCCAGTTCTCCATGGCCTGTCCTGCCTTTCTGGATTTTACACTTTTTTCAGATGGCCCTTTTGACCGGGGGGCAGTGAGACTTCATTGTAGTGCAGATTTCCTTTGCAAGCTTGCTTGGTTGGCCAAAAAGGGCGTATGCGTTTTTTCCTGAATATATTCAGGAATATATTCAGGAAAAAACACATACGCCCTTTTTGGCCAAGTGCATCATTGTGGACATTCTGCCTCTTTTCCTATGCTTTACATGCAATTCCAGTCTACCTCCTGAAATCGGTTTCCTGCAATTCTGCCCCGCTTTCAAGTCCTCTTGGCAGCCTTCCTTCAATATATTTTTGGACGATAGCTGTCATTTATAACTCTGAAGTTTTGTGAATTACAGTGCCCCTGAGCTCCTTTTTTCAACTGGCTTTCTTGTGAGCTGGCCGCAACACCGCAGGATTGCTTCAGGCCCTAGTGTGGTTCCGGCATGGCTCGCTGAGCCTTTGGTTAATTCCTCTTCCTGGTGGGAAATGAGAGTTAAATTTGCCCGTCCAGACACCTCCAGCTAGTCTGTCATTGGTTTTCCCTATTCCTGTTCATTTTCCGCAGAAATTGCACACTGGGCCAAACAGGAGGTTAAAGGCGCTGACTCTCCAAGTGGGGAGAGTGTTAGGAAAGCGTCTGGAATGTTGCACCCGAGTACCAGGGTACGAAAACTGAGACACATTTGAACACGTTTCCCGATCACACGGTGGATCATACTCTGGGTTCCACATGCATGTTTTAGCTGAAGGAAGAATCCCTTAAACCTGGAGAGTTGAGAACCATGGAATGGGTACCATGCAATATGACTTCAAAGGGTCTGCATTTGCTCACCGAACCTCACCAATCCTATCACTGCTGCGTTTATGCCGCTGTACACACGCTGGATTCTCTTTCGGAGACATATAAATCCATAGGTTTTAAGATTCTTACTAGTCAGGTATATTCTTAGGCGTTTAATATGGGGTGTTGAGTCCACTTCGTTGAGCAAGCAGTAGCTCTTGTCTATTACATATTTGACTTATGGAAAGGTATCTATGCTAATTTCAATCTCTGGTTTTATGCAGCACCCCAACTCACCTTTCCCCTTAAGCAAGCATAAGTTGGTTTTCTACATTTGAGACCCTATTCTCTTTTGTAATTCAGTTCCTGTGTAGCCAAGTTTACATTCCGTGTAGTAGAGATACCTTATGATGTTTCTTTTTCTGTGTGACTTATTTCACTTAGAATCATCGTACCTGAATCCACTCATTATGCTTCTACTGGCCTGATGACATAGATTTCATTGCTGAGTGATATTGCATTGTACGTAAGTACCACAACTTCTTTATCCATTTTTCGCTTTCTGCGATATTGAACTTGTACCGTAAATGAGGTTCTTGTAAACAGAGCCGTCCCAAACTTTGGGGTGGCTGTGTCTTTTTGATTTTAATTTCCCTAATCTATAGCACCATAAGTGGAAGTGCCCTAGGCTCTGTTGCTTTGTTTTTTAGATGTTTCAGGAAACACCATACACTTCTCCAGAGTGGCTGTTGGCAATTTACATCCCGCCCATCAGCATAACAAGGCTCCCAGTTCTCCATGGCCTGTCCTGCTTTTCTGGATTTTACACTTTTGTCAGATGGCCCTTTTGACCGGGGGGCAGTGAGACTTCATTGTAGTGCAGATTTCCTTTGCAAGCTTGCTTGGTTGGCCAAAAAGGGCGTATGCGTTTTTTCCTGAATATATTCAGGAAAAAACGCATACGCCCTTTTTGGCCAAGTGCATCATTGTGGACGTTCTGCCTCTTTTCCTATGCTTTACATGCAATTCCAGTCTACCTCCTGAAATCGGTTTCCTGCAATTCTGCCCCGCTTTCAAGTCCTCTTGGCAGCCTTACTTCAATATATTTTTGGACGATAGCTGTCATTTATAACTCTGCAGGTTTGTGAATTACAGTGCCCCTGAGCTCCTTTCTTCAACTCGCTTTCTTGTGAGCTGGCCACAACACCGCAGTATTGCTTCAGGCCCTAGTGTGGTTCCGGCATGGCTCGCTGAGCCTTTGGTTAATTCCTCTTCCTGGTGGGAAATGAGAGTTAAATTTGCCCGTCCAGACACCTCCAGCTAGTCTCTCATTGGTTCTCCCTATTCCTGTTCATTTTCCGCAGAAATTGCAAACTGGGCCAAACAGGAGGTTAAAGGCACTGACTCTCCAAGTGGGGAGAGTGTTAGTAAAGCGTCTGGAATGTTGCACCCGAGTACCAGGGGACGAAAACTGAGACACATATGAACACGTTTCCCGATCACATGGTGGATCATACTCTGGGTTCCACATGCATGTTTTAGCTGAAGGAAGAATCCCTTACCTGGAGAGTTGAGACGCATGGAATGGGTACCATGCAATATGACTTCAAAGGGTCTGCATTTGCTCACCGAACCTCACCAATCCTATCACTGCTGCGTTTATGCCGCTGTACACACGCTTGATTCTCTTTCGGAGACATATAAATCCATAGGTTTTAAGATTCTTACTAGTCAAGTATATTCTTAGGCGTTTAATATGTGGTGTTGAGTCCACTTCGTTGAGCAAGCAGTAGCTCTTGTCTATTACATATTTGGCTTATGGAAAGGTATCTGTGTTAATTTCAATCTCTGGTTTTATGCAGCACCCCAATTAACCTTTCCTCTTAAGCAAGCGTAAGTTGGTTTTCTTCATTTGAGACCCTATTCTGTTTTGTAATTCAGTTCCTGTGTAGACATGTTTACATTCCGTGTATTAGTGATACCTTATGATGTTTCTTTTTCTGTGTGATTTATTTCACTTAGAATCATCGTACCTGAATCCACTCATTATGCTGCTACTGGCCTGATGACATAGATTTCATTGCTGAGTGATATTGCATTGTACGTAAGTACCACAACTTCTTTATCCATTTTTCGCTTTCTGCGATATTGAACTTCTACCGTAAACGAGGTTCTTGTAAACATAGCCGTCCCGAACTTTGGGGTGTCTGTGTCTTTTTGATTTTAATTTCCCTAAGCTATAGGACCATAAGTGGAAGTGCCCTAGGCTCTGTTGCTTTGTTTTTTAGATGTTTCAGGAAACACCATACACTTCTCCAGAGTGGCTGTTGGCAATTTACATCCCGCCCATCAGCCTAACTAGGCTCCCAGTTCTCCATGGTCTGTCCTGCCTTTCTGGATTTTACACTTTTTTCAGATGGCCCTTTTGACCGGGGGGCAGTGAGACTTCATTGTAGTGCAGATTTCCTTTGCAAGCTTGCTTGGTTGGCCAAAAAGGGCGTATGCGTTTTTTCCTGAATATATTCAGGAAAAAACGCATACGCCCTTTTTGGCCAAGTGCATCATTGTGGACGTTCTGCCTCTTTTCCTATGCTTTACATCCAATTCCAGTCTACCTCCTCAAATCGGTTTCCTGCAATTCTGCCCCGCTTTCAAGTCCTCTTGGCAGCCTTACTTCAATATATTTTTGGACGATAGCTGTCATTTATAACTCTGCAGGTTTGTGAATTACAGTGCCCCTGAGCTCCTTTCTTCAACTCGCTTTCTTGTGAGCTGGCCACAACACCGCAGGATTGCTTCAGGCCCTAGTGTGTTTCCGGCATGGCTCGCTGAGCCTTTGGTTAATTCCTCTTCCTGGTGGGAAATGAGAGTTAAATTTGCCCGTCCAGACACCTCCAGCTAGTCTCTCATTGGTTCTCCCTATTCCTGTTCATTTTCCGCAGAAATTGCAAACTGGGCCAAACAGGAGGTTAAAGGCACTGACTCTCCAAGTGGGGAGAGTGTTAGTAAAGCGTCTGGAATGTTGCACCCGAGTACCAGGGGACGAAATCTGAGACACATATGAACACGTTTCCCGATCACACGGTGGATCATACTCTGGGTTCCACATGCATGTTTTAGCTGAAGGAAGAATCCCTTACCTGGAGAGTTGAGACGCATGGAATGGGTACCATGCAATATGACTTCAAAGGGTCTGCATTTGCTCACCGAACCTCACCAATCCTATCACTGCTGCGTTTATGCCGCTGTAAACACGCTTGATTCTCTTTCGGAGACATATAAATCCATAGGTTTTAAGATTCTTACTAGTCAGGTATATTCTTAGGCGTTTAATATGTGGTGTTGAGTCCACTTCGTTGAGCAAGCAGTAGCTCTTGTCTATTACATATTTGGCTTATGGAAAGGTATCTGTGTTAATTTCAATCTCTGGTTTTATGCAGCACCCCAATTAACCTTTCCTCTTAAGCAAGCGTAAGTTGGTTTTCTACATTTGAGACCCTATTCTGTTTTGTAATTCAGTTCCTGTGTAGACATGTTTACATTCCGTGTATTAGTGATACCTTATGATGTTTCTTTTTCTGTGTGATTTATTTCACTTAGAATCATCGTACCTGAATCCACTCATTATGCTGCTACTGGCCTGATGACATAGATTTCATTGCTGAGTGATATTGCATTGTACGTAAGTACCACAACTTCTTTATCCATTTTTCGCTTTCTGCGATATTGAACTTGTACCGTAAACGAGGTTCTTGTAAACAGAGCCGTCCCGAACTTTGGGGTGGCTGTGTCTTTTTGATTTTAATTTCCCTAAGCTATAGGACCATAAGTGGAAGTGCCCTAGGCTCTGTTGCTTTGTTTTTTAGATGTTTCAGGAAACACCATACACTTCTCCAGAGTGGCTGTTTGCAATTTACATCCCGCCCATCAGCATAAGAAGGCTCCCAGTTCTCCATGGCCTGTCCTGCCTTTCTGGATTTTACACTTTTTTCAGATGGCCCTTTTGACTGCGGGGCAGTGAGACTTCATTGTAGTGCAGATTTCCTTTGCAAGCTTGCTTGGTTGGCCAAAAAGGGCGTATGCGTTTTTTCCTGAATATATTCAGGAAAAAACGCATACGCCCTTTTTGGCCAAGTGCATCATTGTGGACGTTCTGCCTCTTTTCCTATGCTTTTCATGCAATTCCAGTCTACCTCCTGAAATCGGTTTCCTGCAATTCTGCCCCGCTTTCAAGTCCTCTTGGCAGCCTTACTTCAATATATTTTTGGATGATAGCTGTCATTTATAACTCTGCAGGTTTGTGACTTACAGTGCCCCTGAGCTTCTTTCTTAAACTCGCTTTTTGTGAGCTGGCCGCAACACCGCAGGATTGCTTCAGGCCCTAGTGTAGTTTCAGCATGGCTCGCTGAGCCTTTGGTTAATTCCTCTTCCTGGTGGGAAATGAGAGTTAAATTTGCCCGTCCAGACACCTCCAGCTAGTCTGTCATTGGTTCTCTCTATTCCTGTTAATTTTCCACAGAAATTGCAAACTGGGCCAAACAGGAGGTTAAAGGCACTGACTCTCCAAGTGGGTAGAGTGTTAGTAAAGCGTCTGGAATGTTGCACCCGAGTACCAGGGGACGAAAACTGAGACACATATGAACACGTTTCCCGATCACATGGTGGATCATACTCTGGGTTCCACATGCATGTTTTAGCTGAAGGAAGAATCCCTTACATGGAGAGTTGAGACGCATGGAATGGGTACCATGCAATATGACTTCAAAGGGTCTGCATTTGCTCACCGAACCTCACCAATCCTATCACTGCTGCGTTTATGCCGCTGTACACACGCTGGATTCTCTTTCGGAGACATATAAATCCCTAGGCTTTAAGATTCTTACTAGTCAGGTATATTCTTAGGCGTTTAATATGGGGTGTTGAGTCCACTTCGTTGAGCAAGCAGTAGCTCTTGTCTATTACATATTTGACTTATGGAAATGTATCTGTGCTAATTTCAATCTCTGGTTTTATGCAGCACCCCAACTCACCTTTCCCCTTAAGCAAGCATAAGTTGGTTTTCTACATTTGAGACCCTATTCTGTTTTGTAATTCAGTTCCTGTGTAGCCAAGTTTACATTCCGTGTATTAGTGATACCTTATGATGTTTCTTTTTCTGTGTGACTTATTTTACTTAGAATCATCGTACCTGAATTCACTCATTATGCTGCTACTGTCCTGATGACATAGATTTCATTGCTGAGTGATATTGCATTGTACGTAAGTACCACAACTTCTTTATCCATTTTTCGCTTTCTGCGATATTGAACTTGTACCGTAAATGAGGTTCTTGTAAACATAGCCATCCCAAACTTTGGGGTGACTGTGTCTTTTTGATTTTAATTTCCCTAATCTATAGGACCATAAGTGGAAGTGCCCTAGGCTCTGTTGCTTTGTTTTTTAGATGTTTCAGGAAACACCATACAATTCTCCAGAGTGGCTGTTGGCAATTTACATCCCGCCCATCAGCATAACAAGGCTCCCAGTTCTCCATGGCCTGTCCTGCCTTTCTGGATTTTACACTTTTTTCAGATGGCCCTTTTGACCGGGGGGCAGTGAGACTTCATTGTAGTGCAGATTTCCTTTGCAAGCTTGCTTGGTTGGCCAAAAAGGGCGTATGCGTTTTTTCCTGAATATATTCAGGAATATATTCAGGAAAAAACACATACGCCCTTTTTGGCCAAGTGCATCATTGTGGACATTCTGCCTCTTTTCCTATGCTTTACATGCAATTCCAGTCTACCTCCTGAAATCGGTTTCCTGCAATTCTGCCCCGCTTTCAAGTCCTCTTGGCAGCCTTCCTTCAATATATTTTTGGACGATAGCTGTCATTTATAACTCTGAAGTTTTGTGAATTACAGTGCCCCTGAGCTCCTTTTTTCAACTGGCTTTCTTGTGAGCTGGCCGCAACACCGCAGGATTGCTTCAGGCCCTAGTGTGGTTCCGGCATGGCTCGCTGAGCCTTTGGTTAATTCCTCTTCCTGGTGGGAAATGAGAGTTAAATTTGCCCGTCCAGACACCTCCAGCTAGTCTGTCATTGGTTTTCCCTATTCCTGTTCATTTTCCGCAGAAATTGCACACTGGGCCAAACAGGAGGTTAAAGGCGCTGACTCTCCAAGTGGGGAGAGTGTTAGGAAAGCGTCTGGAATGTTGCACCCGAGTACCAGGGTACGAAAACTGAGACACATTTGAACACGTTTCCCGATCACACGGTGGATCATACTCTGGGTTCCACATGCATGTTTTAGCTGAAGGAAGAATCCCTTAAACCTGGAGAGTTGAGAACCATGGAATGGGTACCATGCAATATGACTTCAAAGGGTCTGCATTTGCTCACCGAACCTCACCAATCCTATCACTGCTGCGTTTATGCCGCTGTACACACGCTGGATTCTCTTTCGGAGACATATAAATCCATAGGTTTTAAGATTCTTACTAGTCAGGTATATTCTTAGGCGTTTAATATGGGGTGTTGAGTCCACTTCGTTGAGCAAGCAGTAGCTCTTGTCTATTACATATTTGACTTATGGAAAGGTATCTATGCTAATTTCAATCTCTGGTTTTATGCAGCACCCCAACTCACCTTTCCCCTTAAGCAAGCATAAGTTGGTTTTCTACATTTGAGACCCTATTCTCTTTTGTAATTCAGTTCCTGTGTAGGCAAGTTTACATTCCGTGTAGTAGAGATACCTTATGATGTTTCTTTTTCTGTGTGACTTATTTCACTTAGAATCATCGTACCTGAATCCACTCATTATGCTTCTACTGGCCTGATGACATAGATTTCATTGCTGAGTGATATTGCATTGTACGTAAGTACCACAACTTCTTTATCCATTTTTCGCTTTCTGCGATATTGAACTTGTACCGTAAATGAGGTTCTTGTAAACAGAGCCGTCCCAAACTTTGGGGTGGCTGTGTCTTTTTGATTTTAATTTCCCTAATCTATAGCACCATAAGTGGAAGTGCCCTAGGCTCTGTTGCTTTGTTTTTTAGATGTTTCAGGAAACACCATACACTTCTCCAGAGTGGCTGTTGGCAATTTACATCCCGCCCATCAGCATAACAAGGCTCCCAGTTCTCCATGGCCTGTCCTGCTTTTCTGGATTTTACACTTTTGTCAGATGGCCCTTTTGACCGGGGGGCAGTGAGACTTCATTGTAGTGCAGATTTCCTTTGCAAGCTTGCTTGGTTGGCCAAAAAGGGCGTATGCGTTTTTTCCTGAATATATTCAGGAAAAAACGCATACGCCCTTTTTGGCCAAGTGCATCATTGTGGACGTTCTGCCTCTTTTCCTATGCTTTACATGCAATTCCAGTCTACCTCCTGAAATCGGTTTCCTGCAATTCTGCCCCGCTTTCAAGTCCTCTTGGCAGCCTTACTTCAATATATTTTTGGACGATAGCTGTCATTTATAACTCTGCAGGTTTGTGAATTACAGTGCCCCTGAGCTCCTTTCTTCAACTCGCTTTCTTGTGAGCTGGCCACAACACCGCAGGATTGCTTCAGGCCCTAGTGTGGTTCCGGCATGGCTCGCTGAGCCTTTGGTTAATTCCTCTTCCTGGTGGGAAATGAGAGTTAAATTTGCCCGTCCAGACACCTCCAGCTAGTCTCTCATTGGTTCTCCCTATTCCTGTTCATTTTCCGCAGAAATTGCAAACTGGGCCAAACAGGAGGTTAAAGGCACTGACTCTCCAAGTGGGGAGAGTGTTAGTAAAGCGTCTGGAATGTTGCACCCGAGTACCAGGGGACGAAAACTGAGACACATATGAACACGTTTCCCGATCACATGGTGGATCATACTCTGGGTTCCACATGCATGTTTTAGCTGAAGGAAGAATCCCTTACCTGGAGAGTTGAGACGCATGGAATGGGTACCATGCAATATGACTTCAAAGGGTCTGCATTTGCTCACCGAACCTCACCAATCCTATCACTGCTGCGTTTATGCCGCTGTACACACGCTTGATTCTCTTTCGGAGACATATAAATCCATAGGTTTTAAGATTCTTACTAGTCAAGTATATTCTTAGGCGTTTAATATGTGGTGTTGAGTCCACTTCGTTGAGCAAGCAGTAGCTCTTGTCTATTACATATTTGGCTTATGGAAAGGTATCTGTGTTAATTTCAATCTCTGGTTTTATGCAGCACCCCAATTAACCTTTCCTCTTAAGCAAGCGTAAGTTGGTTTTCTTCATTTGAGACCCTATTCTGTTTTGTAATTCAGTTCCTGTGTAGACATGTTTACATTCCGTGTATTAGTGATACCTTATGATGTTTCTTTTTCTGTGTGATTTATTTCACTTAGAATCATCGTACCTGAATCCACTCATTATGCTGCTACTGGCCTGATGACATAGATTTCATTGCTGAGTGATATTGCATTGTACGTAAGTACCACAACTTCTTTATCCATTTTTCGCTTTCTGCGATATTGAACTTCTACCGTAAACGAGGTTCTTGTAAACAGAGCCGTCCCGAACATTGGGGTGTCTGTGTCTTTTTGATTTTAATTTCCCTAAGCTATAGGACCATAAGTGGAAGTGCCCTAGGCTCTGTTGCTTTGTTTTTTAGATGTTTCAGGAAACACCATACACTTCTCCAGAGTGGCTGTTGGCAATTTACATCCCGCACATCAGCCTAACTAGGCTCCCAGTTCTCCATGGTCTGTCCTGCCTTTCTGGATTTTACACTTTTGTCAGATGGCCCTTTTGACCGGGGGGCAGTGAGACTTCATTGTAGTGCAGATTTCCTTTGCAAGCTTGCTTGGTTGGCCAAAAAGGGCGTATGCGTTTTTTCCTGAATATATTCAGGAAAAAACGCATACGCCCTTTTTGGCCAAGTGCATCATTGTGGACGTTCTGCCTCTTTTCCTATGCTTTACATGCAATTCCAGTCTACCTCCTGAAATCGGTTTCCTGCAATTCTGCCCCGCTTTCAAGTCCTCTTGGCAGCCTTACTTCAATATATTTTTGGACGATAGCTGTCATTTATAACTCTGCAGGTTTGTGAATTACAGTGCCCCTGAGCTCCTTTCTTCAACTCGCTTTCTTGTGAGCTGGCCACAACACCGCAGGATTGCTTCAGGCCCTAGTGTGGTTCCGGCATGGCTCGCTGAGCCTTTGGTTAATTCCTCTTCCTGGTGGGAAATGAGAGTTAAATTTGCCCGTCCAGACACCTCCAGCTAGTCTCTCATTGGTTCTCCCTATTCCTGTTCATTTTCCGCAGAAATTGCAAACTGGGCCAAACAGGAGGTTAAAGGCACTGACTCTCCAAGTGGGGAGAGTGTTAGTAAAGCGTCTGGAATGTTGCACCCGAGTACCAGGGGACGAAAACTGAGACACATATGAACACGTTTCCCGATCACACGGTGGATCATACTCTGGGTTCCACATGCATGTTTTAGCTGAAGGAAGAATCCCTTACCTGGAGAGTTGAGACGCATGGAATGGGTACCATGCAATATGACTTCAAAGGGTCTGCATTTGCTCACCGAACCTCACCAATCCTATCACTGCTGCGTTTATGCCGCTGTACACACGCTTGATTCTCTTTCGGAGACATATAAATCCATAGGTTTTAAGATTCTTACTAGTTAGGTATATTCTTAGGCGTTTAATATGTGGTGTTGAGTCCACTTCGTTGAGCAAGCAGTAGCTCTTGTCTATTACATATTTGGCTTATGGAAAGGTATCTGTGTTAATTTCAATCTCTGGTTTTATGCAGCACCCCAATTAACCTTTCCTCTTAAGCAAGCGTAAGTTGGTTTTCTTCATTTGAGACCCTATTCTGTTTTGTAATTCAGTTCCTGTGTAGACATGTTTACATTCCGTGTATTAGTGATACCTTATGATGTTTCTTTTTCTGTGTGATTTATTTCACTTAGAATCATCGTACCTGAATCCACTCATTATGCTGCTACTGGCCTGATGACATAGATTTCATTGCTGAGTGATATTGCATTGTACGTAAGTACCACAACTTCTTTATCCATTTTTCGCTTTCTGCGATATTGAACTTGTACCGTAAATGAGGTTCTTGTAAACATAGCCATCCCAAACTTTGGGGTGACTGTGTCTTTTTGATTTTAATTTCCCTAATCTATAGGACCATAAGTGGAAGTGCCCTAGGCTCTGTTGCTTTGTTTTTTAGATGTTTCAGGAAACACCATACAATTCTCCAGAGTGGCTGTTGGCAATTTACATCCCGCCCATCAGCATAACAAGGCTCCCAGTTCTCCATGGCCTGTCCTGCCTTTCTGGATTTTACACTTTTTTCAGATGGCCCTTTTGACCGGGGGACAGTGAGACTTCATTGTAGTGCAGATTTCCTTTGCAAGCTTGCTTGGTTGGCCAAAAAGTGCGTATGCGTTTTTTCCTGAATATATTCAGGAAAAAACGCATACGCCCTTTTTGGCCAAGTGCATCATTGTGGACGTTCTGCCTCTTTTCCTATGCTTTACATGCAATTCCAGTCTACCTCCTGAAAACGGTTTCCTGCAATTCTGCCCCGCTTTCAAGTCCTCTTGGCAGCCTTACTTCAATATATTTTTGGACGATAGCTGTCATTTAGAACTCTGAAGGTTTGTGAATTACAGTGCCCCTGAGCTCCTTTTTTCAACTCGATTTCTTGTGAGCTGGCCACAACACCGCAGGATTGCTTCAGGCCCTAGTGTGGTTCCGGCATGGCTCGCTGAGCCTTTGGTTAATTCCTCTTCCTGGTGGGAAATGAGAGTTAAGTTTGCCCGTCCAGACACCTCCAGCTAGTCTGTCATTGGTTCTCCCTATTCCTGTTCATTTTCCGCAGAAATTGCACACTGGGCCAAACAGGAGGTTAAAGGCGCTGACTCTGCAAGTGGGGAGAATGTTAGTAAAGCGTCTGGAATGTTGCACCCGAGTACCAGGGGACGAAAACTGAGACACATTTGAACACGTTTCCCGATCACACGGTGGATCATACTCTGGGTTCCACATGCATGTTTTAGCTGAAGGAAGAATCCCTTAAACCTGGAGAGTTGAGAACCATGGAATGGGTACCATGCAATATGACTTCAAAGGGTCTGCATTTGCTCACCGAACCTCACCAATCCTATCACTGCTGCGTTTATGCCGCTGTACACACGCTGGATTCTCTTTCGGAGACATATAAATCCATAGGTTTTAAGATTCTTACTAGTCAGGTATATTCTTCGGCGTTTAATATGGGGTGTTGAGTCCACTTCGTTGAGCAAGCAGTAGCTCTTGTCTATTACATATTTGACTTATGGAAAGGTATCTGTGCTAATTTCAATCTCTGGTTTTATGCAGCACCCCAACTCACCTTTCCCCTTAAGCAAGCATAAGTTGGTTTTCTACATTTGAGACCCTATTCTGTTTTGTAATTCAGTTCCTGTGTAGCCAAGTTTACATTCCGTGTATTAGTGATACCTTATGATGTTTCTTTTTCTGTGTGACTTATTTCACTTAGAATCATCGTACCTGAATCCACTCATTATGCTTCTACTGGCCTGATGACATAGATTTCATTGCTGAGTGATATTGCATTGTACGTAAGTACCACAACATCTTTATCCATTTTTCGCTTTCTGCGATATTGAACTTGTACCGTAAATGAGGTTCTTGTAAACAGAGCCGTCCCAAACTTTGGGGTGGCTGTGTCTTTTTGATTTTAATTTCCCTAATCTATAGGACCATAAGTGGAAGTGCCCTAGGCTCTGTTGCTTTGTTTTTTAAATGTTTCAGGAAACACCATACACTTCTGCAGAGTGGCTGTTGGCAATTTACATCCCGCCCATCAGCATAACAAGGCTCCCAGTTCTCCATGGCCTGTCCTGCTTTTCTGGATTTTACACTTTTGTCAGATGGCCCTTTTGACCGGGGGGCAGTGAGACTTCTTTGTAGTGCAGATTTCCTTTGCAAGCTTGCTTGGTTGGCCAAAAAGGGCGTATGCGTTTTTTCCTGAATATATTCAAGAAAAAACGCATACGCCCTTTTTGGCCAAGTGCATCATTGTGGACGTTCTGCCTCTTTTCCTATGCTTTACATGCAATTCCAGTCTACCTCCTGAAATCGGTTTCTTGCAATTCTGCCCCGCTTTCAAGTCCTCTTGGCAGCCTTACTTCAATATATTTTTGGACGATAGCTGTCATTTATAACTCTGCAGGTTTGTGAATTACAGTGCCCCTGAGCTCCTTTCTTCAACTCGCTTTCTTGTGAGCTGGCCACAACACCGCAGGATTGCTTCAGGCCCTAGTGTGGTTCCGGCATGGCTCGCTGAGCCTTTGGTTAATTCCTCTTCCTGGTGGGAAATGAGAGTTAAATTTGCCCGTCCAGACACCTCCACCTAGTCTCTCATTGGTTCTCCCTATTCCTGTTCATTTTCCACAAAAATTGCAAACTGGGCCAAACAGGAGGTTAAAGGCACTGACTCTCCAAGTGGGGAGAGTGTTAGTAAAGCGTCTGGAATGTTGCACCCGAGTACCAGGGGATGAAAACTGAGACACATTTGAACACGTTTCCCGATCACACGGTGGATCATACTCTGGGTTCCACATGCATGTTTTAGCTGAAGGAAGAATCCCTTAAATCTGGAGAGTTGAGACCCATGGAATGGGTACCATGCAATATGACTTCAAAGGGTCTGCATTTGCTCACCGAACCTCACCAATCCTATCACTGCTGCGTTTATGCCGCTGTACACACGCTGGATTCTCTTTCGGAGACATATAAATCCATAGGTTTTAAGATTCTTACTAGTCAGGTATATTCTTAGGCGTTTAATATGGGGTGTTGAGTCCACTTCGTTGAGCAAGCAGTAGCTCTTGTCTATTACATATTTGGCTTATGGAAAGGTATCTGTGTTAATTTCAATCTCTGGTTTTATGCAGCACCCCAACTCACCTTTCCCCTTAAGCAAGCATAAGTTGGTTTTCGACATTTGAGACCCTATTCTGTTTTGTAATTCAGTTCCTGTGTAGCCAAGTTTACATTCCGTGTATTAGTGATACCTTATGATGTTTCTTTTTCTGTGTGACTTATTTCACTTAGAATCATCGTACCTGAATCCACTCATTATGCTGCTACTGGCCTGATGACATAGATTTCATTGCTGAGTGATATTGCATTGTACGTAAGTACCACAACTTCTTTATCCATTTTTCGCTTTCTGCGATATTGAACTTGTACTGTAAACGAGGTTCTTGTAAACAGAGCCGTCCCAAACTTTGGGGTGGCTGTGTCTTTTTGATTTTAATTTCCCTAATCTATAGGACCAAAAATGGAAGTGCCCTAGGCTCTGTTGCTTTGTTTTTCAGATGTTTCAGGAAACACCATACACTTCTCCAAAGTGGCTGTTGGCAATTTACATCCCGCCCATCAGCCTAACTAGGCTCCCAGTTCTCCATGGTCTGTCCTGCCTTTCTGGATTTTACACTTTTTCCAGATGGCCCTTTTGACCGGGGGGCAGTGAGACTTCATTGTAGTGCAGATTTCCTTTGCAAGCTTGCTTGGTTGGCCAAAAAGGGCGTATGCGTTTTTTCCTGAATATATTCAGGAAAAAACGCATACGCCCTTTTTGGCCAAGTGCATCATTGTGGACGTTCTGCCTCTTTTCCTATGCTTTACATGCAATTCCAGTCTACCTCCTGAAAACGGTTTCCTGCAATTCTGCCCCGCTTTCAAGTCCTCTTGGCAGCCTTACTTCAATATATTTTTGGACGATAGCTGTCATTTAGAACTCTGAAGGTTTGTGAATTACAGTGCCCCTGAGCTACTTTCTTCAACTCGATTTCTTTGAGCTGGCCACAACACCGCAGGATTGCTTCAGGCCCTAGTGTGGTTCCGGCATGGCTCGCTGAGCCTTTGGTTAATTCCTCTTCTTGGTGGGAAATGAGAGTTAAATTTGCCCGTCCAGACACCTCCAGCTAGTCTCTCATTGGTTCTCCCTATTCCTGTTCATTTTCCGCAGAAATTGCACACTGGGCCAAACAGGAGGTTAAAGGCGCTGACTCTGCAAGTGGGGAGAGTGTTAGTAAAGCGTCTGGAATGTTGCACCCGAGTACCAGGGGACGAAAACTGAGACACATTTGAACACGTTTCCCGATCACACGGTGGATCATACTCTGGGTTCCACATGCATGTTTTAGCTGAAGGAAGAATCCCTTAAACCTGGAGAGTTGAGAACCATGGAATGGGTACCATGCAATATGACTTCAAAGGGTCTGCATTTGCTCACCGAACCTCACCAATCCTATCACTGCTGCGTTTATGCCGCTGTACACACGCTGGATTCTCTTTCGGAGACATATAAATCCATAGGTTTTAAGATTCTTACTAGTCAGGTATATTCTTAGGCGTTTAATATGGGGTGTTGAGTCCACTTCGTTGAGCAAGCAGTAGCGCTTGTCTATTACATATTTGACTTATGGAAAGGTATCTATGCTAATTTCAATCTCTGGTTTTATGCAGCACCCCAACTCACCTTTCCCCTTAAGCAAGCATAAGTTGGTTTTCTACATTTGAGACACTATTCTGTTTTGTAATTCAGTTCCTGTGTAGCCAAGTTTACATTCCGTGTATTAGTGATACCTTATGATGTTTCTTTTTCTGTGTGACTTATTTCACTTAGAATCATCGTACCTGAATCCACTCATTATGCTTCTACTGGCCTGATGACATAGATTTCATTGCTGAGTGATATTGCATTGTACGTAAGTACCACAACTTCTTTATCCATTTTTCGCTTTCTGCGATATTGAACTTGTACCGTAAATGAGTTTCTTGTAAACAGAGCCGTCCCAAACTTTGGGGTGGCTGTGTCTTTTTGATTTTAATTTCCCTAATCTATAGGACCATAAGTGGAAGTGCCCTAGGCTCTGTTGCTTTGTTTTTTAAATGTTTCAGGAAACACCATACACTTCTCCAGAGTGGCTGTTGGCAATTTACATCCCGCCCATCAGCATAACAAGGCTCCCAGTTCTCCATGGCCTGTCCTGCTTTTCTGGATTTTACACTTTTGTCAGATGGCCCTTTTGACCGGGGGGCAGTGAGACTTCATTGTACTGCAGATTTCCTTTGCAAGCTTGCTTGGTTGGCCAAAAAGGGCGTATGCGTTTTTTCCTGAATATATTCAGGAAAAAACGCATACGCCCTTTTTGGCCAAGTGCATCATTGTGGACGTTCTGCCTCTTTTCCTATGCTTTACATGCAATTCCAGTCTACCTCCTGAAATCGGTTTCCTGCAATTCTGCCCCGCTTTCAAGTCCTCTTGGCAGCCTTACTTCAATATATTTTTGGACGATAGCTGTCATTTAGAACTCTGCAGGTTTGTGAATTACAGTGCCCCTGAGCTCCTTTCTTCAACTCGCTTTCTTGTGAGCTGGCCACAACACCGCAGGATTGCTTCAGGCCCTAGTGTGGTTCCGGCATGGCTCACTGAGCCTTTGGTTAATTCCTCTTCCTGATGGGAAATGAGAGTTAAATTTGCCCGTCCAGACACCTCCAGCTAGTCTCTCATTGGTTCTCCCTATTCCTGTTCATTTTCCACAAAAATTGCAAACTGGGCCAAACAGGAGGTTAAAGGCACTGACTCTCCAAGTGGGGAGAGTGTTAGTAAAGCGTCTGGAATGTTGCACCCGAGTACCAGGGGACGAAAACTGAGACACATTTGAACACGTTTCCCGATCACACGGTGGATCATACTCTGGGTTCCACATGCATGTTTTAGCTGAAGGAAGAATCCCTTAAATCTGGAGAGTTGAGACCCATGGAATGGGTACCATGCAATATGACTTCAAAGGGTCTGCATTTGCTCACCGAACCTCACCAATCCTATCACTGCTGCGTTTATGCCGCTGTACACACGCTGGATTCTCTTTCGGAGACATATAAATCCATAGGTTTTAAGATTCTTACTAGTCAGGTATATTCTTAGGCGTTTAATATGGGGTGTTGAGTCCACTTCGTTGAGCAAGCAGTAGCTCTTGTCTATTACATATTTGGCTTATGGAAAGGTATCTGTGTTAATTTCAATCTCTGGTTTTATGCAGCACCCCAACTCACCTTTCCCCTTAAGCAAGCATAAGTTGGTTTTCTACATTTGAGACCCTATTCTGTTTTGTAATTCAGTTCCTGTGTAGCCAAGTTTACATTCCGTGTATTAGTGATACCTTATGATGTTTCTTTTTCTGTGTGACTTATTTCACTTAGAATCATCCTACCTGAATCCACTCATTATGCTGCTACTGGCCTGATGACATAGATTTCATTGCTGAGTGATATTGCATTGTACGTAAGTACCACAACTTCTTTATCCATTTTTCGCTTTCTGCGATATTGAACTTGTACCGTAAACGAGGTTCTTGTAAACAGAGCCGTCCCAAACTTTGGGGTGGCTGTGTCTTTTTGATTTTAATTTCCCTAATCTATAGGACCAAAAATGGAAGTGCCCTAGGCTCTGTTGCTTTGTTTTTCAGATGTTTCAGGAAACACCATAGACTTCTCCAGAGTGGCTGTTGGCAATTTACATCCCGCCCATCAGCCTAAGTAGGCTCCCAGTTCTCCATGGTCTGTCCTGCCTTTCTGGATTTTACACTTTTTCCAGATGGCCCTTTTGACCGGGGGGCAGTGAGACTTCATTGTAGTGCAGATTTCCTTTGCAAGCTTGCTTGGTTGGCCAAAAAGGGCGTATGCGTTTTTTCCTGAATATATTCAGGAAAAAACGCATACGCCCTTTTTGGCCAAGTGCATCATTGTGGACGTTCTGCCTCTTTTCCTATGCTTTACATGCAATTCCAGTCTACCTCCTGAAATCGGTTTCCTGCAATTCTGCCCCGCTTTCAAGTCCTCTTGGCAGCCTTACTTCAATATATTTTTGGACGATAGCTGTCATTTATAACTCTGAAGCTTTGTGAATTACAGTGCCCCTGAGCTCCTTTTTTCAACTGGCTTTTTTGTGAGCTGGCCGCAACACCGCAGGATTGCTTCAGGCCCTAGTGTTGTTCCGGCATGGCTCGCTGAGCCTTTGGTTAATTCCTCTTCCTGGTGGGAAATGAGAGTTAAATTTGCCCGTCCAGACACCTCCAGCTAGTCTCTAATTGGTTCTCCCTATTCCTGTTCATTTTCCGCAGAAATTGCAAACTGGGCCAAACAGGAGGTTAAAGGCACTGACTCTCCAACTGGGGAGAGTGTTAGTAAAGCGTCTGGAATGTTGCACCCGAGTACCAGGGGAAGAAAACTGAGACACATTTGAACAAGTTTCCCGATCACATGGTGGATCATACTCTGGGTTCCACATGCATGTTTTAGCTGAAGGAAGAATCCCTTAAACCTGGAGAGTTGAGAACCATGGAATGGGTACCATGCAATATGACTTCAAAGGGTCTGCATTTGCTCACCGAACCTCACCAATCCTATCACTGCTGCGTTTATGCCGCTGTACACACGCTTGATTCTCTTTCGTAGACATATCAATCCATAGGTTTTAAGATTCTTACTAGTCAGGTATATTCTTAGGCGTTTAATATGGGGTGTTGAGTCCACTTCGTTGAGCAAGCAGTAGCTCTTGTCTATTACATATTTGGCTTATGGAAAGGTATCTGTGTTAATTTCAATCTCTGGTTTTATGCAACACCCCAACTCACCTTTCCCCTTAAGCAAGCATAAGTTGGTTTTCTACATTTGAGACCCTATTCTGTTTTGTAATTCAGTTCCTGTGTAGCCAAGTTTACATTCCGTGTATTAGTGATATCTTATGATGTTTCTTTTTCTGTGTGACTTATTTCACTTAGAATCATCGTACCTGAATCCACTCATTATGCTGCTACTGGCCTGATGACATAGATTTCATTGCTGAGTGGTATTGCATTGTACGTAAGTACCACAACTTCTTTATCCATTTTTCGCTTTCTGCAATATTGAACTTGTACCGTAAATGAGGTTCTTGTAAACAGAGCCGTCCCAAACTTTGGGGTGGCTGTGTCTTTTTGATTTTAATTTCCCTAATCTATAGGACCATAAGTGGAAGTGCCCTAGGCTCTGTTGCTTTGTTTTTTAGATGTTTCAGGAAACACCATACACTTCTGCAGAGTGGCTGTTGGCAATTTACATCCCGCCCATCAGCCTAAGTAGGCTCCCAGTTCTCCATGGCCTGTCCTGCCTTTCTGGATTTTACACTTTTTTCAGATGGCCCTTTTGACCAGGGGGCAGTGAGACTTCATTGTAGTGCAGATTTCCTTTTCAAGCTTGCTTGGTTGGCCAAAAAGGGCGTATGCGTTTTTTCCTGAATATATTCAGGAAAAAACGCATACGCCCTTTTTGGCCAAGTGCATCATTGTGGACGTTCTGCCTCTTTTCCTATGCTTTACATGCAATTCCAGTCTACCGCCTGAAATCGGTTTCCTGCAATTCTGCCCCGCTTTCAAGTCCTCTTGGCAGCCTTACTTCAATATATTTTTGGATGATAGCTGTCATTTATAACTCTGCAGGTTTGTGAATTACAGTGCCCCTGAGCTTCTTTCTTCAACTCGCTTTCTTGTGAGCTGGCCGCAACACCGCAGGATTGCTTCAAGCACTAGTGTAGTTTCAGCATGGCTCGCTGAGCCTTTGGTTAATTCCTCTTCCTGGTGGGAAATGAGAGTTAAATTTGCCCGTCCAGACACCTCCAGCTAGTCTGTCATTGGTTCTCCCTATTCCTGTTAATTTTCCACAGAAATTGCAAACTGGGCCAAACAGGAGGTTAAAGGCACTGACTCTCCAAGTGGGGAGAGTGTTAGTAAAGAGTCTGGAATGTTGCACCCGAGTACCAGGGGACGAAAACTGAGACACATATGAACACGTTTCCCGATCACACGGTGGATCATACTCTGGGTTCCACATGCATGTTTTAGCTGAAGGAAGAATCCCTTACCTGGAGAGTTGAGACGCATGGAATGGGTACCATGCAATATGACTTCAAAGGGTCTGCATTTGCTCACCGAACCTCACCAATCCTATCACTGCTGCGTTTATGCTGCTGTACACACGCTTGATTCTCTTTCGGAGACATATAAATCCATAGGCTTTAAGATTCTTACTAGTCAGGTATATTCTTAGGCGTTTAATATGGGGTGTTGAGTCCACTTCATTGAGCAAGCAGTAGCTCTTGTCTATTACATATTTGGCTTATGGAAAGGTATCTGTGCTAATTTCAATCTCTGGTTTTATGCAGCACCCCAACTCACCTTTCCCCTTAAGCAAGCATAAGTTGGTTTTCTACATTTGAGACCCTATTCTGTTTTGTAATTCAATTCCTGTGTAGCCAAGTTTACATTCCGTGTATTAGTGATACCTTATGATGTTCCTTTTTCTGTGTGACTTATTTTACTTAGAATCATCGTACCTGAATCCACTCATTATCCTGCTATGGGCCTGATGACATAGATTTCATTGCTGAGTGATATTGCATTGTACGTAAGTACCACAACTTCTTTATCCATTTTTCGCTTTCTGCAATATTGAACTTGTACCATAAATGAGGTTCTTGAAAACAGAGCCGTCCCAAACTTTGGGGTGGCTGTGTCTTTTTGATTTTAATTTCCCTAATCTATAGGACCATAAGTGGAAGTGCCCTTGGCTCTGTTGCTTTGTTTTTTAGATGTTTCAGGAAACACCATACACTTCTCCAGAGTGGCTGTTGGCAATTTACATCCCACCCATCAGCATAACAAGGCTCCCAGTTCTCCATGGCCTGTCCTGCCTTTCTGGATTTTACACTTTTTTCAGATGGCCCTTTTGACCTGGGGGCAGTGAGACTTCATTGTAGTGCAGATTTCCTTTGCAAGCTTGCTTGGTTGGCCAAAAAGGGCGTATGCGTTTTTTCCTGAATATATTCAGGAATATATTCAGGAAAAAACGCATACGCCCTTTTTGGCCAAGTGCATCATTGTGGACGTTCTGCCTCTTTTCCTATGCTTTACATGCAATTCCAGTCTACCTCCTGAAATCGGTTTCCTGCAATTCTGCCCCGCTTTCAAGTCCTCTTGGCAGCCTTACTTCAATATATTTTTGGACGATAGCTGTCATTTATAACTCTGAAGGTTTGTGAATTACAGTGCCCCTGAGCTCCTTTTTTCAACTGGCTTTCTTGTGAGCTGGCCGCAACACCGCAGGATTGCTTCAGGCCCTAATGTGGTTCCGGCATGGCTCGCTGAGCCTTTGGTTAATTCCTCTTCCTGGTGGGAAATGAGAGTTAAATTTGCCCGTCCAGACACCTCCAGCTAGTCTGTCATTGGTTCTCCCTATTCCTGTTAATTTTCCACAGAAATTGCAAACTGGGCCAAACAGGAGGTTAAAGGCACTGACTCTCCAAGTGGGGAGAGTGTTAGTAAAGCATCTGGAATGTTGCACCCGAGTACCAGGGGACGAAAACTGAGACACATTTGAACACGTTTCCCGATCACATGGTGGATCATACTCTGGGATCCACATGCATGTTTTAGCTGAAGGAAGAATCCCTTAAACCTGGAGAGTTGAGAACCATGGAATGGGTACCATGCAATATGACTTCAAAGGGTCTGCATTTGCTCACCGAACCTCACCAATCCTATCACTGCTGCGTTTATGCCGCTGTACACACGCTTGATTCTCTTTCGTAGACATATCAATCCATAGGTTTTAAGATTCTTACTAGTCAGGTATATTCTTAGGCGTTTAATATGGGGTGTTGAGTCCACTTCGTTGAGCAAGCAGTAGCTCTTGTCTATTACATATTTGGCTTATGGAAAGGTATCTGTGTTAATTTCAATCTCTGGTTTTATGCAGCACCCCAACTAACCTTTCCTCTTAAGCAAGCGTAAGTTGGTTTTCTTCATTTGAGACCCTATTCTGTTTTGTAATTCAGTTCCTGTGTAGCCATGTTTACATTCCGTGTATTAGTGATACCTTATGATGTTTCTTTTTCTGTGTGATTTATTTCACTTAGAATCATCGTACCTGAATCCACTCATTATGCTGCTACTGGCCTGATGACATAGATTTCATTGCTGAGTGATATTGCATTGTACGTAAGTACCACAACTTCTTTATCCATTTTTCACTTTCTGCGATATTGAACTTGTACTGTAAACGAGGTTCTTGTAAACAGAGCCGTCCCGAACTTTGGGGTGGCTGTGTCTTTTTGATTTTAATTTCCCTAAGCTATAGGACCATAAGTGGAAATGCCCTAGGCTCTGTTGCTTTGTTTTTTAGATGTTTCAGGAAACACCATACACTTCTCCAGAGTGGCTGTTGGCAATTTACATCCCGCCCATCAGCATAAGAATGCTCCCAGTTCTCCATGGCCTGTCCTGCTTTTCTGGATTTTACACTTTTTTCAGATGGCCCTTTTGACCGGGGGGCAGTGAGACTTCATTGTAGTGCAGATTTCCTTTGCAAGCTTGCTTGGTTGGCCAAAAAGGGCGTATGCGTTTTTTCCTGAATATATTCAGGAAAAAACGCATACGCCCTTTTTGGCCAAGTGCATCATTGTGGACGTTCTGCCTCTTTTCCTATGCTTTACATGCAATTCCAGTCTACCTCCTGAAATCGGTTTCCTGCAATTCTGCCCCGCTTTCAAGTCCTCTTGGCAGCCTTACTTCAATATATTTTTGGACGATAGCTGTCATTTATAACTCTGCAGGTTTGTGAATTACAGTGCCCCTGAGCTCCTTTCTTCAACTCGCTTTCTTGTGAGCTGGCCACAACACCGCAGGATTGCTTCAGGCCCTAGTGTGGTTCTGGCATGGCTCGCTGAGCCTTTGGTTAATTCCTCTTCCTGATGGGAAATGAGAGTTAAATTTGCCCGTCCAGACACCTCCAGCTAGTCTCTCATTGGTTCTCCCTATTCCTGTTCATTTTCCACAAAAATTGCAAACTGGGCCAAACAGGAGGTTAAAGGCACTGACTCTCCAAGTGGGGAGAGTGTTAGTAAAGCGTCTGGAATGTTGCACCCGAGTACCAGGGGACGAAAACTGAGACACATTTGAACACGTTTCCCGATCACACGGTGGATCATACTCTGGGTTCCACATGCATGTTTTAGCTGAAGGAAGAATCCCTTAAACCTGGAGAGTTGAGACCCATGGAATGGGTACCATGCAATATGACTTCAAAGGGTCTGCATTTGCTCACCGAACCTCACCAATCCTATCACTGCTGCGTTTATGCCGCTGTACACACGCTGGATTCTCTTTCGGAGACATATAAATCCATAGGTTTTAAGATTCTTACTAGTCAGGTATATTCTTAGGCGTTTAATATGGGGTGTTGAGTCCACTTCGTTGAGCAAGCAGTAGCTCTTGTCTATTACATATTTGGCTTATGGAAAGGTATCTGTGTTAATTTCAATCTCTGGCTTTATGCAGCACCCCAACTCACCTTTCCCCTTAAGCAAGCATAAGTTGGTTTTGTACATTTGAGACCCTATTCTGTTTTGTAATTCAGTTCCTGTGTAGCCAAGTTTACATTCCATGTATTAATGATACCTTATGATGTTTCTTTTTCTGTGTGACATATTTCACTTAGAATCATCGTACCTGAATCCACTCATTATGCTGCTACTGGCCTGATGACATAGATTTCATTGCTGAGTGATATTGCATTGTACGTAAGTACCACAACTTCTTTATCCATTTTTCGCTTTCTGCGATATTGAACTTGTACCGTAAATGAAGTTCTTGTAAACAGAGCCGTCCCAAACTTTGGGGTGGCTGTGTCTTTTTGATTTTAATTTCCCTAAGCTATAGGACCATAAGTGGAAGTGCCCTAGGCTCTGTTGCTTTGTTTTTTAGATGTTTCAGGAAACACCATACACTTCTCCAGAGTGGCTGTTGGCAATTTACATCCCGCCCATCAGCATAACAAGGCTCCCAGTTCTCCATGGCCTGTCCTGCCTTTCTGGATTTTACACTTTTTTCAGATGGCCCTTTTGACCGGGGGGCAGTGAGACTTCATTGTAGTGCAGATTTCCTTTGCAAGCTTGCTTGGTTGGCCAAAAAGGGCGTATGCGTTTTTTCCTGAATATATTCAGGAATATATTCAGGAAAAAACGCATACGCCCTTTTTGGCCAAGTGCATCATTGTGGACGTTCTGCCTCTTTTCCTATGCTTTACATGCAATTCCAGTCTACCTCCTGAAATCGGTTTCCTGCAATTCTGCCCCGCTTTCAAGTCCTCTTGGCAGCCTTACTTCAATATATTTTTGGACGATAGCTGTCATTTATAACTCTGATGGTTTGTGAATTACAGTGCCCCTGAGCTCCTTTTTTCAACTGGCTTTCTTGTGAGCTGGCCACAACACCGCAGGATTGCTTCAGGCCCTAGTGTGGTTCCGGCATGGCTCGCTGAGCCTATGGTTAATTCCTCTTCCTGGTGGGAAATGAGAGTTAAATTTGCCCGTCCAGACATCTCCAGCTAGTCTGTCATTGGTTCTCCCTATTCCTGTTAATTTTCCACAGAAATTGCAAACTGGGCCAAACAGGAGGTTAAAGGCACTGACTCTCCAAGTGGGGAGAATGTTAGTAAAGCATCTGGAATGTTGCACCCGAGTACCAGGGGACGAAAACTGAGACACATTTGAACACGTTTCCCGATCACACGGTGGATCATACTCTGGGTTCCACATGCATGTTTTAGCTGAAGGAAGAATCCCTTAAACCTGGAGAGTTGAGAACCATGGAATGGGTACCATGCAATATGACTTCAAAGGGTCTGCATTTGCTCACCGAACCTCACCAATCCTATCACTGCTGCGTTTATGCCGCTGTACACACGCTTGATTCTCTTTCGTAGACATATCAATCCATAGGTTTTAAGATTCTTACTAGTCAGGTATATTCTTAGGCGTTTAATATGGGGTGTTGAGTCCACTTCGTTGAGCAAGCAGTAGCTCTTGTCTATTACATATTTGGCTTATGGAAAGGTATCTGTGCTAATTTCAATCTCTGGTTTTATGCAGCACCCCAACTCACCTTTCCCCTTAAGCAAGCATAAGTTGGTTTTCTACATTTGAGACCCTATTCTGTTTTGTAATTCAGTTCCTGTGTAGGCAAGTTTACATTCTGTGTATTAGTGATATCTTATGATGTTTCTTTTTCTGTGTGACTTCGTTCACTTAGAATCATCGTACCTGAATCCACTCATTATGCTGCTACTGGCCTGATGACATAGATTTCATTGCTGAGTGATATTGCATTGTACGTAAGTACCACAACTTCTTTATCCATTTTTCGCTTTCTGCGATATTGAACTTGTACCGTAAATGAGGTTCTGGTAAACAGAGCCGTCCCAAACTTTGGGGTGGCTGTGTCTTTTTGATTTTAATTTCCCTAATCTATAGGACCATAAGTGGAAGTGCCCTAGGCTCTGTTGCTTTGTTTTTTAGATGTTTCAGGAAACACCATACATTTCTCCAGAGTGGCTGTTGGAAATTTACATCCCGCCCATCAGTCTAACTAGGCTCCCAGTTCTCCATGGCCTGTCCTGCCTTTCTGGATTTTACACTTTTTTCAGATGGCCCTTTTGACCGGGGCGCAGTGAGACTTCATTGTAGTGCAGATTTCCTTTGCAAGCTTGCTTGGTTGGCCAAAAAGTGCGTATGCGTTTTTTCCTGAATATATTCAGGAAAAAACGCATACGCCCTTTTTGGCCAAGTGCATCATTGTGGACGTTCTGCCTCTTTTCCTATGCTTTACATGCAATTCCAGTCTACCTCCTGAAATCGGTTTCCTGCAATTCTGCCCCGCTTTCAAGTCCTCTTGGCAGCCTTACTTCAATATATTTTTGGACGATAGCTGTCATTTAGAACTCTGCAGGTTTGTGAATTACAGGGCCCCTGAGCTCCTTTCTTCAAATCGCTTTCTTGTGAGCTGGCCGCAACACTGCAGGATTGCTTCAGGCCCTAGTGTGGTTCTGGCATGGCTAGCTGAGCCTTTGGTTAATTCCTCTTCCTGGCGGGAAATGAGAGTTCAATTTACCCGTCCAGACACCTCCAGCTAGTCTCTCATTGTTTCTCCCTATTCCTGTTCATTTTCCGCAGAAATTGCAAACTGGGCCAAACAGGAGGTTAAAGGCACTGACTCTCCAAGTGGGGTGAGTGTTAGTAAAGCTTCTGGAATGTTGCACCCGAGTACCAGGGGACGAAAACTGAGACACATTTGAACACGTTTCCCGATCACACGGTGGATCATACTCTGGGTTCCACATGCATGTTTTAGCTGAAGGAAGAATCCCTTAAACCTGGAGAGTTGAGAACCATGGAATGGGTACCATGCAATATGAATTCAAAGGGTCTGCATTTGCTCACCGAACCTCACCAATCCTATCACTGCTGCGTTTATGCCGCTGTACACACGCTTGATTCTCTTTCGGAGACATATAAATCCATTGGTTTTAAGATTCTTACTAGTCAGGTATATTCTTAGGCGTTTAATATGGGGTGTTGAGTCCACTTCGTTGAGCAAGCAGTAGCTCTTGTCTATTACATATTTGGCTTATGGAAAGGTATCTGTGCTAATTTCAATCTCTGGTTTTATGCAGCACCCCAACTCACCTTTCCCCTTAAGCAAGCATATGTTGGTGTTCTACATTTGAGACCCTATTCTGTTTTGTAATTCAGTTCCTGTGTAGCCAAGTTTACATTCCGTGTATTAGTTTTATCTTATGATGTTTTTTTTTCTGTGTGACATATTTCACTTACAATCATCGTACCTGAATCCACTCATTATGCTGCTATGGGCCTGATGACAGAGATTTCATTGCTGAGTGATATTGCATTGTACGTTAGTACCACAACTTCTTTATCCGTTTTTCGCTTTCTGCGATATTGAACTTGTACCGTAACCGAGGTTCTTGTAAACAGAGCCGTCCCAAACATTGGGGTGGCTGTGTCTTTTTGATTTTAATTTCCCTAAGCTATAGGACCATAAGTGGAAGTGCCCTAGACTCTGTTGCTTTGTTTTTTAGATGTTTCAGGAAACACCATACACTTCTCCAGAGTGGCTGTTGGCAATTAACATCCCGCCCATCAGCATAAGAAGGCTCCCAGTTCTCCATGGCCTGTCCTGCCTTTCTGGATTTTACACTTTTTTCAGATGGCCCTTTTGACCGGGGGGCAGTGAGACTTCATTGTAGTGCAGATTTCCTTTGCAAGCTTGCTTGGTTTTCCAAAAAGGGCGTATGCGTTTTTTCCTGAATATATTCAGGAAAAAACGCATACGCCCTTTTTGGCCAAGTGCATCATTGTGGACGTTCTGCCTCTTTTCCTATGCTTTACATGCAATTCCAGTCTACCTCCTGAAATCGGTTTCCTGCAATTCTGCCCCGCTTTCAAGTCCTCTTGGCAGCCTTACTTCAATATATTTTTGGATGATAGCTGTCATTTATAACTCTGAAGCTTTGTGAATTACAGTGCCCCTGAGCTCCTTTTTTCAACTGGCTTTCTTGTGAGCTGGCCGCAACACCGCAGGATTGCTTCAGGCCCTAGTGTGGTTCCAGCATGGCTCGCTGAGCCTTTGGTTAATTCCTCTTCCTGGTGGGAAATGAGAGTTAAATTTGCCCGTCCAGACACCTCCAGCTAGTCTCTCATTGGTTCTCCCTATTCCTGTTCATTTTCCGCAGAAATTGCAAACTGGGCCAAACAGGAGGTTAAAGGCACTGACTCTCCAAGTGGGGAGAGTGTTAGTAAAGTGTCTGGAATGTTGCACCCGAGTACCAGGGGACGAAAACTGAGACACATTTGAACACGTTTCCCGATCACACGGTGGATCATACTCTGGGTTCCACATGCATGTTTTAGCTGAAGGAAGAATCCCTTAAACCTGGAGAGTTTAGAACCATGGAATGGGTTCCATGCAATATGCCTTCAAAGGGTCTGCATTTGCTCACCGAACCTCACCAATCCTATCACTGCTGCGTTTATGCCGCTGTACACACGCTGGATTCTCTTTCGGAGACATATAAATCCATAGGTTTTAAGATTCTTACTAGTCAGGTATATTCTTAGGCGTTTAATATGGGGTGTTGAGTCCACTTCGTTGAGCAAGCAGTAGCTCTTGTCTATTACATATTTGGCTTATGGAAAGGTATCTGTGCTAATTTCAATCTCTGGTTTTATGCAGCACCCCAACTCACCTTTCCCCTTAAGCAAGCATAAGTTGGTTTTCTACATTTGAGACCCTATTCTGTTTTGTAATTCAGTTCCTGTGTAACCAAGTTTACATTCCGTGTATTAGTGATACCTTATGATGTTTCTTTTTCTGTGTGACTTATTTCACTTAGAATCATCGTACCTGAATCCACTCATTATGCTCCTACTGGCCTGATGACATAGATTTCATTGCTGAGTGATATTGCATTGTACGTAAGTACCACAACTTCTTTATCCATTTTTCGCTTTCTGCCATATTGAACTTGTACCATAAACGAGGTTCTTGTAAACAGAGCCGTCCCAAACTTTGGGGTGGCTGTGTCTTTTTGATTTTAATTTCCCTAATCTATAGGACCAAAAATGGAAGTGCCCTAGGCTCTGTTGCTTTGTTTTTCAGATGTTTCAGGAAACACCATACACTTCTCCAGAGTGGCTGTTGGCAATTTACATCCCGCCCATCAGCCTAAGTAGGCTCCCAGTTCTCCATGGTCTGTCCTGCCTTTCTGGATTTTACACTTTTTTCAGATGGCCCTTTTGACCGGGGGGCAGTGAGACTTCATTGTAGTGCAGATTTCCTTTGCAAGCTTGCTTGGTTGGCCAAAAAGGGCGTATGCGTTTTTTCCTGAATATATTCAGGAAAAAACGCATACGCCCTTTTTGGCCAAGTGCATCATTGTGGACGTTTTGCCTCTTTTCCTATGCTTTACATGCAATTCCAGTCTACCTCCTGAAAACGGTTTCCTGCAATTCTTCCCCGCTTTCAAGTCCTCTTGGCAGCCTTACTTCAATATATTTTTGGACGATAGCTGTCATTTAGAACTCTGAAGGTTTGTGAATTACAGTGCCCCTGAGCTACTTTCTTCAACTCGCTTTCTTGTGAGCTGGCCGCAACACCGCAGGATTGCTTCAGGCCCTAGGGTGGTTCCGGCACGGCTCGCTGAGCCTTTGGTTAATTCCTCTTCCTGGTGGGAAATGAGAGTAAAATTTGCCCGTCCAGACACCTCCAGCTAGTCTCTCATTGGTTCTCCCTATTCCTGTTAATTTTCCACAGAAATTGCAAACTGGGCCAAACAGGAGGTTAAAGGCACTGACTCTCCAAGTGGGGAGAGTGTTAGTAAAGCATCTGGAATGTTGCACCCGAGTACCAGGGGACGAAAACTGAGACACATTTGAACACGTTTCCCGATCACACGGTGGATCATACTCTGGGTTCCACATGCATGTTTTAGCTGAAGGAAGAATCCCTTAAACCTGGAGAGTTGAGAACCATGGAATGGGTACCATGCAATATGACTTCAAAGGGTCTGCATTTGCTCACCGAACCTCACCAATCCTATCACTGCTGCGTTTATGCCGCTGTACACACGCTTGATTCTCTTTCGGAGACATATCAATCCATAGGTTTTAAGATTCTTACTAGTCAGGTATATTCTTAGGCGTTTAATATGGGGTGTTGAGTCCACTTCGTTGAGCAAGCAGTAGCTCTTGTCTATTACATATTTGGCTTATGGAAAGGTATCTGTGCTAATTTCAATCTCTGGTTTTATGCAGCACCCCAACTCACCTTTCCCCTTAAGCAAGCATAAGTTGGTTTTCTACATTTGAGACCCTATTCTGTTTTGTAATTCAGTTCCTGTGTAGGCAAGTTTACATTCCGTGTATTAGTGATATCTTATGATGTTTCTTTTTCTGTGTGACATATTTCACTTAGAATCATTGTACCTGAATCCACTCATTATGCTGCTACTGGCCTGATGACATAGATTTCATTGCTGAGTGGTATTGCATTGTACGTAAGTACCACAACTTCTTTATCCATTTTTCGCTTTCTGCGATATTGAACTTGTACCGTAAACGAGGTTCTTGTAAACAGAGCCGTCCCAAACTTTGGGGTGGCTGTGTCTTTTTGATTTTAATTTCCCTAATCTATAGGACCATAAGTGGAAGTGCCCTAGGCTCTGTTGCTTTGTTTTTTAGATGTTTCAGGAAACACCATACACATCTCCAGAGTGGCTGTTGGAAATTTACATCCCGCCCATCAGTCTAACTAGGCTCCCAGTTCTCCATGGCCTGTCCTGCCTTTCTGGATTTTACACTTTTTTCAGATGGCCCTTTTGACCGGGGGGCAGTGAGACTTCATTGTAGTGCAGATTTCCTTTGCAAGCTTGCTTGGTTGTCCAAAAAGGGCGTATGCGTTTTTTCCTGAATATATTCAGGAAAAAACGCATATGTCCTTTTTGGCCAAGTGCAACATTGTGGACGTTCTGCCTCTTTTCCTATGCTTTACATGCAATTCCAGTCTACCTCCTGAAATCGGTTTCCTGCAATTCTGCCCCAATTTCAAGTCCTCTTGGCAGCCTTACTTCAATATATTTTTGGACGATAGCTGTCATTTTTAACTCTGTAGGTTTGTGAATTACAGTGCCCCTGAGCTCCTTTCTTCAACTCGCTTTCTTGTGATCTGGCCGCAACACCGCAGAATTGCTTCAGGCCCTAGTGTGGTTTCGGCATGGCTCGCTGAGCCTTTGGTTAATTCCTCTTCCTGGTGGGAAATGAGAGTTAAATTTGCCCGTCCAGACACCTCCAGCTAGTCTCTCATTGGTTCTCCCTATTCCTGTTCATTTTCCACAAAAATTGCAAACTGGGCCAAACAGGAGGTTAAAGGCACTGACTCTCCAAGTGGGGAGAGTGTTAGTAAAGCGTCTGGAATGTTGCACCCGAGTACCAGGGGACGAAAACTGAGACACATTTGAACATGTTTCCCGATCACACGGTGGATCATACTCTGGGTTCCACATGCATGTTTTAGCTGAAGGAAGAATCCCTTAAATCTGGAGAGTTGAGACCCATGGAATGGGTACCATGCAATATGACTTCAAAGGGTCTGCATTTGCTCACCGAACCTCACCAATCCTATCACTGCTGCGTTTATGCCGCTGTACACACGCTGGATTCTCTTTCGGAGACATATAAATCCATAGGTTTTAAGATTCTTACTAGTCAGGTATATTCTTAGGCGTTTAATATGGGGTGTTGAGTCCACTTCGTTGAGCAAGCAGTAGCTCTTGTCTATTACATATTTGGCTTATGGAAAGGTATCTGTGTTAATTTCAATCTCTGGTTTTATGCAGCACCCCAACTCACCTTTCCCCTTAAGCAAGCATAAGTTGGTTTTCTACATTTGAGACCCTATTCTGTTTTGTAATTCAGTTCCTGTGTAGCCAAGTTTACATTCCGTGTATTAGTGATACCTTATGATGTTTCTTTTTCTGTGTGACTTATTTCACTTAGAATCATCGTACCTGAATCCACTCATTATGCTGCTACTGGCCTGATGACATAGATTTCATTGCTGAGTGATATTGCATTGTACGTAAGTACCACAACTTCTTTATCCATTTTTCGCTTTCTGCGATATTGAACTTGTACTGTAAACGAGGTTCTTGTAAACAGAGCCGTCCCAAACTTTGGGGTGGCTGTGTCTTTTTGATTTTAATTTCCCTAATTTATAGGACCAAAAATGGAAGTGCCCTAGGCTCTGTTGCTTTGTTTTTCAGATGTTTCAGGAAACACCATACACTTCTCCAGAGTGGCTGTTGGCAATTTACATCCCGCCCATCAGCCTAAGTAGGCTCCCAGTTCTCCATGGTCTGTCCTGCCTTTCTGGATTTTACACTTTTTCCAGATGTCCCTTTTGACCGGGGGGCAGTGAGACTTCATTGTAGTGCAGATTTCCTTTTCAAGCTTGCTTGGTTGGCCAAAAAGGGCGTATGCGTTTTTTCCTGAATATATTCAGGAAAAAACGCATACGCCCTTTTTGGCCAAGTGCATCATTGTGGACGTTCTGCCTCTTTTCCTATGCTTTACATGCAATTCCAGTCTACCTCCTGAAATCGGTTTCCTGCAATTCTGCCCCGCTTTCAAGTCCTCTTGGCAGCCTTACTTCAATATATTTCTGGACGATAGCTGTCATTTATAACTCTGAAGCTTTGTGAATTACAGTGCCCCTGAGCTCCTTTTTTCAAGTGGCTTTTTTGTGAGCTGGCCGCAACACCGCAGGATTGCTTCAGGCCCTAGTGTGGTTCCGGCATGGCTCGCTGAGCCTTTGGTTAATTCCTCTTCCTGGTGGGAAATGAGAGTTAAATTTGCCCGTCCAGACACCTCCAGCTAGTCTCTCATTGGTTCTCCCTATTCCTGTTCATTTTCCGCAGAAATTGCAAACTGGGCCAAACAGGAGATTAAAGGCACTGACTCTCCAAGTGGGGAGAGTGTTAGTAAAGCGTCTGGAATGTTGCACCCGAGTACCAGGGGACGAAAACTGAGACACATTTGAACACGTTTCCCGATCACACGGTAGATCATCCTCTGGGTTCCACATGCATGTTTTAGCTGAAGGAAGAATCCCTTAAACCTGGAGAGTTGAGAACCATGGAATGGGTACCATGCAATATGACTTCAAAGGGTCTGCATTTGCTCACCGAACCTCACCAATCCTATCACTGCTGTGTTTATGCCGCTGTACACACGCTGGATTCTCTTTCGGAGACATATAAATCCATAGGTTTTAAGATTCTTACTAGTCAGGTATATTCTTAGGCGTTTAATATGGGGTGTTGAGTCCACTTCGTTGAGGAAGCAGTAGCTCTTGTCTATTACATATTTGACTTATGGAAAGGTATCTGTGCTAATTTCAATCTCTGGTTTTATGCAGCACCCCAACTCACCTTTCCCCTTAAGCAAGCATGAGTTGGTTTTCTACATTTGAGACCCTATTCTGTTTTGTAATTCAGTTCCTGTGTAGCCAAGTTTACATTCCGTGTATCAGTGATATCTTATGATGCTTCTTTTTATGTGTGACTTATTTCACTTAGAATCATCGTACCTGAATCCACTCATTATGCTGCTACTGGCCTGATGACATAGATTTCATTGCTGAGTGATATTGCATTGTACGTAAGTACCACAACTTCTTTATCCATTTTTCGCTTTCTGCAATATTGAACTTGTACCGTAAATGAGGTTCTTGTAAACAGAGCCGTCCCAAACTTTGGGGTGGCTGTGACTTTTTGATTTTAATTTCCCTAATCTATAGGACCATAAGTGGAAGTGCCCTAGGCTCTGTTGCTTTGTTTTTTAGATGTTTCAGGAAACACCATACACTTCTCCAGAGTGGCTGTTGGCAATTTACATCCCGCCCATCAGCATAACAAGGCTGCCAGTTCTCCATGGCCTGTCCTGCTTTTCTGGATTTTACACTTTTGTCAGATGGCCCTTTTGACCGGGGGGCAGTGAGACTTCATTGTAGTGCAGATTTCCTTTGCAAGCTTGCTTGGTTGGCCAAAAAGGGCGTATGCGTTTTTTCCTGAATATATTCAGGAAAAAACGCATACGCCCTTTTTGGCCAAGTGCATCATTGTGGACGTTCTGCCTCTTTTCCTATGCTTTACATGCAATTCCAGTCTACCTCCTGAAATCGGTTTCCTGCAATTCTGCCCCGCTTTCAAGTCCTCTTGGCAGCCTTACTTCAATATATTTTTGGACGATAGCTGTCATTTATAACTCTGCAGGTTTGTGAATTACAGTGCCCCTGAGCTCCTTTCTTCAACTCGCTTTCTTGTGAGCTGGCCACAACACCGCAGGATTGCTTCAGGCCCTAGTGTGGTTCCGGCATGGCTCGCTGAGCCTTTTGTTAATTCCTCTTCCTGGTGGGAAATGAGAGTTAAATTTGCCCGTCCAGACACCTCCAGCTAGTCTCTCATTGGTTCTCCCTATTCCTGTTCATTTTCCGCAGAAATTGCAAACTGGGCCAAACAGGAGATTAAAGGCACTGACTCTCCAAGTGGGGAGAGTGTTAGTAAAGCGTCTGGAATGTTGCACCCGAGTACCAGGGGACGAAAACTGAGACACATTTGAACACGTTTCCCGATCACACGGTGGATCATACTCTGGGTTCCACATGCATGTTTTAGCTGAATGAAGAATCCCTTAAACCTGGAGAGTTGAGACCCATGGAATGGGTACCATGCAATATGACTTCAAAGGGTCTGCATTTGCTCACCGAACCTCACCAATCCTATCACTGCTGCGTTTATGCCGCTGTACACACGCTGGATTCTCTTTCGGAGACATATAAATCCATAGGTTTTAAGATTCTTACTAGTCAGGTATATTCTTAGGCGTTTAATATGGGGTGTTGAGTCCACTTCGTTGAGCAAGCAGTAGCTCTTGTCTATTACATATTTGGCTTATGGAAAGGTATCTGTGTTAATTTCAATCTCTGGTTTTATGCAGCACCCCAACTCACCTTTCCCCTTAAGCAAGCATAAGTTGGTTTTCTACATTTGAGACCCTATTCTGTTTTGTAATTCAATTCCTGTGTAGCCAAGTTTACATTCCGTGTATTAGTGATACCTTATGATGTTTCTTTTTCTGTGTGACTTATTTCACTTAGAATCATCGTACCTGAATCCACTCATTATGCTGCTACTGGCCTGATGACATAGATTTCATTGCTGAGTGATATTGCATTGTACGTAAGTACCACAACTTCTTTATCCATTTTTCACTTTCTGCGATATTGAACTTGTACCGTAAACGAGGTTCTTGTAAATAGAGCCGTCCCAAACTTTGGGGTGGCTGTGTCTTTTTGATTTTAATTTCCCTAATCTATAGGACCAAAAATGGAAGTGCCCTAGGCTCTGTTGCTTTGTTTTTCAGATGTTTCAGGAAACACCATACACTTCTCCAAAGTGGCTGTTGGCAATTTACATCCCGCCCATCAGCCTAACTAGGCTCCCAGTTCTCCATGGTCTGTCCTGCCTTTCTGGATTTTACACTTTTTCCAGATGGCCCTTTTGACCGGGGGGCAGTGAGACTTCATTGTAGTGCAGATTTCCTTTGCAAGCTTGCTTGGTTGGCCAAAAAGGGCGTATGCGTTTTTTCCTGAATATATTCAGGAAAAAACGCATACGCCCTTTTTGGCCAAGTGCATCATTGTGGACGTTCTGCCTCTTTTCCTATGCTTTACATGCAATTCCAGTCTACCTCCTGAAAACGGTTTCCTGCAATTCTGCCCCGCTTTCAAGTCCTCTTGGCAGCCTTACTTCAATATATTTTTGGACGATAGCTGTCATTTAGAACTCTGAAGGTTTGTGAATTACAGTGCCCCTGAGCTACTTTCTTCAACTCGATTTCTTGTGAGCTGGCCACAACACCGCAGGATTGCTTCAGGCCCTAGTGTGGTTCCGGCATGGCTCGCTGAGCCTTTGGTTAATTCCTCTTCCTGGTGGGAAATGAGAGTTAAATTTGCCCGTCCAGACACCTCCAGCTAGTCTCTCATTGGTTCTCCCTATTCCTGTTCATTTTCCGCAGAAATTGCACACTGGGCCAAACAGGAGGTTAAAGGCGCTGACTCTGCAAGTGGGGAGAGTGTTAGTAAAGCGTCTGGAATGTTGCACCCGAGTACCAGGGGACGAAAACTGAGACACATTTGAACACGTTTCCCGATCACACGGTGGATCATACTCTGGGTTCCACATGCATGTTTTAGCTGAAGGAAGAATCCCTTAAACCTGGAGAGTTGAGACCCATGGAATGGGTACCATGCAATATGACTTCAAAGGGTCTGCATTTGCTCACCGAACCTCACCAATCCTATCACTGCTGCGTTTATGCCGCTGTACACACGCTGGATTCTCTTTCGGAGACATATAAATCCATAGGTTTTAAGATTCTTACTAGTCAGGTATATTCTTAGGCGTTTAATATGGGGTGTTGAGTCCACTTCGTTGAGCAAGCAGTAGCTCTTGTCTATTACATATTTGACTTATGGAAAGGTATCTATGCTAATTTCAATCTCTGGTTTTATGCAGCACCCCAACTCACCTTTCCCCTTAAGCAAGCATAAGTTGGTTTTCTACATTTGAGACACTATTCTGTTTTGTAATTCAGTTCCTGTGTAGCCAAGTTTACATTCCGTGTATTAGTGATACCTTATGATGTTTCTTTTTCTGTGTGACTTATTTCACTTAGAATCATCGTACCTGAATCCACTCATTATGCTGCTACTGGCCTGATGACATAGATTTCATTGCTGAGTGATATTGCATTGTACGTAAGTACCACAACTTCTTTATCCATTTTTCGCTTTCTGCGATATTGAACTTGTACCGTAAATGAGGTTCTTGTAAACAGAGCCGTCCCAAACTTTGGGGTGGCTGTGTCTTTTTGATTTTAATTTCCCTAATCTATAGGACCATAAGTGGAAGTGCCCTAGGCTCTGTTGCTTTGTTTTTTAAATGTTTCAGGAAACACCATACACTTCTCCAGAGTGGCTGTTGGCAATTTACATCCCGCCCATCAGCATAACAAGGCTCCCAGTTCTCCATGGCCTGTCCTGCCTTTCTGGATTTTACACTTTTTTCAGATGGCCCTTTTGACCGGGGGGCAGTGAGACTTCATTGTAGTGCAGATTTCCTTTGCAAGCTTGCTTGGTTGGCCAAAAAGGGCGTATGCGTTTTTTCCTGAATATATTCAGGAAAAAACGCATACGCCCTTTTTGGCCAAGTGCATCATTGTGGACGTTCTGCCTCTTTTCCTATGCTTTACATGCAATTCCAGTCTACCTCCTGAAATCGGTTTCCTGCAATTCTGCCCCGCTTTCAAGTCCTCTTGGCAGCCTTACTTCAATATATTTTTGGACGATAGCTGTCATTTATAACTCTGAAGCTTTGTGAATTACAGTGCCCCTGAGCTCCTTTTTTCAACTGGCTTTTTTGTGAGCTGGCCGCAACACCGCAGGATTGCTTCAGGCCCTAGTGTTGTTCCGGCATGGCTCGCTGAGCCTTTGGTTAATTCCTCTTCCTGGTGGGAAATGAGAGTTAAATTTGCCCGTCCAGACACCTCCAGCTAGTCTCTCATTGGTTCTCCCTATTCCTGTTCATTTTCCGCAGAAATTGCAAACTGGGCCAAACAGGAGGTTAAAGGCCCTGACTCTCCAAGTGGGGAGAGTGTTAGTAAAGCGTCTGGAATGTTGCACCCGAGTACCAGGGGACGAAAACTGAGACACATTTGAACACGTTTCCCGATCACACGGTGGATCATACTCTGGGTTCCACATGCATGTTTTAGCTGAAGGAAGAATCCCTTAAACCTGGAGAGTTGAGAACCATGGAATGGGTACCATGCAATATGACTTCAAAGGGTCTGCATTTGCTCACCGAACCTCACCAATCCTATCACTGCTGCGTTTATGCCGCTGTACACACGCTTGATTCTCTTTCGTAGACATATCAATCCATAGGTTTTAAGATTCTTACTAGTCAGGTATATTCTTAGGCGTTTAATATGGGGTGTTGAGTCCACTTCGTTGAGCAAGCAGTAGCTCTTGTCTATTACATATTTGGCTTATGGAAAGGTATCTGTGTTAATTTCAATCTCTGGTTTTATGCAACACCCCAACTCACCTTTCCCCTTAAGCAAGCATAAGTTGGTTTTCTACATTTGAGACCCTATTCTGTTTTGTAATTCAGTTCCTGTGTAGGCAAGTTTACATTCCGTGTATTAGTGATATCTTATGATGTTTCTTTTTCTGTGTGACTTATTTCACTTAGAATCATCGTACCTGAATCCACTCATTATGCTGCTACTGGCCTGATGACATAGATTTCATTGCTGAGTGGTATTGCATTGTACGTAAGTACCACAACTTCTTTATCCATTTTTCGCTTTCTGCAATATTGAACTTGTAACGTAAATGAGGTTCTTGTAAACAGAGCCGTCCCAAACTTTGGGGTGGCTGTGTCTTTTTGATTTTAATTTCCCTAATCTATAGGACCATAAGTGGAAGTGCCCTAGGCTCTGTTGCTTTGTTTTCTAGATGTTTCAGGAAACACCATACACTTCTGCAGAGTGGCTGTTGGCAATTTACATCCCGCCCATCAGCCTAACTAGGCTCCCAGTTCTCCATGGCCTGTCCTGCCTTTCTGGATTTTACACTTTTTTCAGATGGCCCTTTTGACCGGGGGGCAGTGAGACTTCATTGTAGTGCAGATTTCCTTTGCAAGCTTGCTTGGTTGGCCAAAAAGGGCGTATGCGTTTTTTCCTGAATATATTCAGGAAAAAACGCATACGCCCTTTTTGGCCAAGTGCATCATTGTGGACGTTCTGCCTCTTTTCCTATGCTTTTCATGCAATTCCAGTCTACCTCCTGAAATCGGTTTCCTGCAATTCTGCCCCGCTTTCAAGTCCTCTTGGCAGCCTTACTTCAATATATTTTTGGACGATAGCTGTCATTTAGAACTCTGCAGGTTTGTGAATTACAGTGCCCCTGAGCTCCTTTCTTTCAATTCGCTTTCTTGTGAGCTGGCCACAACACCGCAGGATTGCTTCAGGCCCTAGTGTGGTTCCGGCATGGCTCGCTGAGCCTTTGGTTAATTCCTCTTCCTGGTGGGAAATGAGAGTTAAATTTGCCCGTCCAGACACCTCCAGCTAGTCTCTCATTGGTTCTCCCTATTCCTGTTCATTTTCCACAAAAATTGCAAACTGGGCCAAACAGGAGGTTAAAGGCACTGACTCTCCAAGTGGGGAGAGTGTTAGTAAAGCGTCTGGAATGTTGCACCCGAGTACCAGGGGACGAAAACTGAGACACATTTGAACACGTTTCCCGATCACACGGTGGATCATACTCTGGGTTCCACATGCATGTTTTAGCTGAAGGAAGAATCCCTTAAACCTGGAGAGTTGAGACCCATGGAATGGGTACCATGCAATATGACTTCAAAGGGTCTGCATTTGCTCACCGAACCTCACCAATCCTATCACTGCTGCGTTTATGCCGCTGTACACACGCTGGATTCTCTTTCGGAGACATATAAATCCATAGGTTTTAAGATTCTTACTAGTCAGGTATATTCTTAGGCGTTTAATATGGGGTGTTGAGTCCACTTCGTTGAGCAAGCAGTAGCTCTTGTCTATTACATATTTGGCTTATGGAAAGGTATCTGTGTTAATTTCAATCTCTGGCTTTATGCAGCACCCCAACTCACCTTTCCCCTTAAGCAAGCATAAGTTGGTTTTCTACATTTGAGACCCTATTCTGTTTTGTAATTCAGTTCCTGTGTAGCCAAGTTTACATTCCGTGTATTAGTGATACCTTATGATGTTTCTTTTTCTGTGTGACATATTTCACTTAGAATCATCGTACCTGAATCCACTCATTATGCTGCTACTGGCCTGATGACATAGATTTCATTGCTGAGTGATATTGCATTGTACGTAAGTACCACAACTTCTTTATCCATTTTTCGCTTTCTGCGATATTGAACTTGTACCGTAAATGAGGTTCTTGTAAACAGAGCCGTCCCAAACTTTGGGGTGGCTGTGTCTTTTTGATTTTAATTTCCCTAATCTATAGGACCATAAGTGGAAGTGCCCTAGGCTCTGTTGCTTTGTTTTTTAGATGTTTCAGGAAACACCATACACTTCTCCAGAGTGGCTGTTGGCAATTTACATCCCGCCCATCAGCATAACAAGGCTCCCAGTTCTCCATGGCCTGTCCTGCCTTTCTGGATTTTACACTTTTTTCAGATGGCCCTTTTGACCGGGGGGCAGTGAGACTTCATTGTAGTGCAGATTTCCTTTGCAAGCTTCCTTGGTTGGCCAAAAAGGGCGTATGCGTTTTTTCCTGAATATATTCAGGAATATATTCAGGAAAAAACGCATACGCCCTTTTTGGCCAAGTGCATCATTGTGGACGTTCTGCCTCTTTTCCTATGCTTTACATGCAATTCCAGTCTACCTCCTGAAATCGGTTTCCTGCAATTCTGCCCCGCTTTCAAGTCCTCTTGGCAGCCTTACTTCAATATATTTTTGGACGATAGCTGTCATTTATAACTCTGATGGTTTGTGAATTACAGTGCCCCTGAGCTCCTTTTTTCAACTGGCTTTCTTGTGAGCTGGCCACAACACCGCAGGATTGCTTCAGGCCCTAGTGTGGTTCCGGCATGGCTCGCTGAGCCTATGGTTAATTCCTCTTCCTGGTGGGAAATGAGAGTTAAATTTGCCCGTCCAGACATCTCCAGCTAGTCTGTCATTGGTTCTCCCTATTCCTGTTAATTTTCCACAGAAATTGCAAACTGGGCCAAACAGGAGGTTAAAGGCACTGACTCTCCAAGTGGGGAGAGTGTTAGTAAAGCATATGGAATGTTGCACCCGAGTACCAGGGGACGAAAACTGAGACACATTTGAACACGTTTCCCGATCACACGGTGGATCATACTCTGGGTTCCACATGCATGTTTTAGCTGAAGGAAGAATCCCTTAAACCTGGAGAGTTGAGAACCATGGAATGGGTACCATGCAATATGACTTCAAAGGGTCTGCATTTGCTCACCGAACCTCACCAATCCTATCACTGCTGCGTTTATGCCGCTGTACACACGCTTGATTCTCTTTCGGAGACATATCAATCCATAGGTTTTAAGATTCTTACTAGTCAGGTATATTCTTAGGCGTTTAATATGGGGTGTTGAGTCCACTTCGTTGAGCAAGCAGTAGCTCTTGTCTATTACATATTTGGCTTATGGAAAGTTATCTGTGCTAATTTCAATCTCTGGTTTTATGCAGCACCCCAACTCACCTTTCCCCTTAAGCAAGCATAAGTTGGTTTTCTACATTTGAGACCCTATTCTGTTTTGTAATTCAGTTCCTGTGTAGGCAAGTTTACATTCCGTGTATTAGTGATATCTTATGATGTTTCTTTTTCTGTGTGATTTCTTTCACTTAGAATCATCGTACCTGAATCCACTCATTATGCTGCTACTGGCCTGATGACATAGATTTCATTGCTGAGTGATATTGCATTGTACGTAAGTATCACAACTTCTTTATCCATTTTTCGCTTTCTGCGATATTGAACTTGTACCGTAAATGAGGTTCTGGTAAACAGAGCCGTCCCAAACTTTGGGGTGGCTGTGTCTTTTTTATTTTAATTTCCCTAATCTATAGGACCATAAGTGGAAGTGCCCTAGGCTCTGTTGCTTTGTTTTTTAGATGTTTCAGGAAACACCATACACTTCTCCAGAGTGGCTGTTGGAAATTTACATCCCACCCATCAGTCTAACTAGGCTCCCAGTTCTCCATGGCCTGTCCTGCCTTTCTGGATTTTACACTTTTTTCAGATGGCCCTTTTGACCGGGGGGCAGTGAGACTTCATTGTAGTGCAGATTTCCTTTGCAAGCTTGCTTGGTTGGCCAAAAAGGGCGTATGCATTTTTTCCTGAATATATTCAGGAAAAAACGCATACGCCCTTTTTGGCCAAGTGCATCATTGTGGACGTTCTGCCTCTTTTCCTATGCTTTACATGCAATTCCAGTCTACCTCCTGAAATCGGTTTCCTGCAATTCTTCCCCGCTTTCAAGTCCTCTTGGCAGCCTTACTTCAATATATTTTTGGACGATAGCTGTCATTTAGAACTCTGAAGGTTTGTGAATTACAGTGCCCCTGAGCTACTTTCTTCAACTCGCTTTCTTGTGAGCTGGCCGCAACACCGCAGGATTGCTTCAGGCCCTAGTGTGTTTCTGGCACGGCTCGCTGAGCCTTTGGTTAATTCCTCTTTCTGGTGGGAAATGAGAGTTAAATTTGCCCGTCCAGACACCTCCAGCTAGTCTGTCATTGGTTCTCCCTATTCCTGTTCATTTTCCGCAGAAATTGCAAACTGGGCCAAACAGGAGTTTAAAGGCACTGACTCTCCAAGTGGGGAGAGTGTTAGTAAAGCATCTGGAATGTTGCACCCGAGTACCAGGGGACGAAAACTGAGACACATTTGAACACGTTTCCCGATCACACGGTGGATCATACTCTGGGTTCCACATGCATGTTTTAGCTGAAGGAAGAATCCCTTAAACCTGGAGAGTTGAGAACCATGGAATGGGTACCATGCAATATGACTTCAAAGGGTCTGCATTTGCTCACCGAACCTCACCAATCCTATCACTGCTGCGTTTATGCCGCTGTACACACGCTTGATTCTCTTTCGTAGACATATCAATCCATAGGTTTTAAGATTCTTACTAGTCAGGTATATTCTTAGGCGTTTAATATGGGGTGTTGAGTCCACTTCGTTGAGCAAGCAGTAGCTCTTGTCTATTACATATTTGTCTTATGGAAAGGTATCTGTGCTAATTTCAATCTCTGGTTTTATGCAGCACCCCAACTCACCTTTCCCCTTAAGCAAGCATAAGTTGGTTTTCTACATTTGAGACCCTATTCTGTTTTGTAATTCAGTTCCTGTGTAGCCAAGTTTACATTCCATGTATTAGTGATATCTTATGATGTTTCTTTTTCTGTGTGACTTATTTCACTTAGAATCATCGTACCTGAATCCACTCATTATGCTGCTACTGGCCTGGTGACATAGATTTCATTGCTGAGTGGTATTGCATTGTACGTAAGTACCACAACTTCTTTATCCATTTTTCGTTTTCTGCGATATTGAACTTGTACCGTAAACGAGGTTCTTGTAAACAGAGCCATCCCAAATTTTGGGGTGGCTGTGTCTTTTTGATTTTAATTTCCCTAATCTATAGGACCATAAGTGGAAGTGCCCTAGACTCTGTTGCTTTGTTTTTTAGATGTTTCAGGAAACACCATACACTTCTCCAGAGTGGCTGTTGGCAATTAACATCCCGCCCATCAGCATAAGAAGGCTCCCAGTTCTCCATGGCCTGTCCTGCCTTTATGGATTTTACACTTTTTTCAGATGGCCCTTTTGACCGGGGGGCAGTGAGACTTCATTGTAGTGCAGATTTCCTTTGCAAGCTTGCTTGGTTGGCCAAAAAGGGCTTATGCGTTTTTTCCTGAATATATTCAGGAAAAAACGCATATGCCCTTTTTGGCCAAGTGCATCATTGTGGACGTTCTGCCTCTTTTCCTATGCTTTACATGCAATTCCAGTCTACCTCCTGAAATCGGTTTCCTGCAATTCTGCCCCGCTTTCAAGTCCTCTTGGCAGCCTTACTTCAATATATTTTTGGACGATAGCTGTCATTTAGAACTCTGCAGGTTTGTAAATTACAGTGCCCCTGAGCTTCTTTCTTCAACTCGCTTTCTTGTGAGCTGGCCGCAACACCGCAGGATTGCTTCAAGCCCTAGTGTAGTTTCGGCATGGCTCGCTGAGCCTTTGGTTAATTCCTCTTCCTGGTGGGAAATGAGAGTTAAATTTGCCCGTCCAGACACCTCCAGCTAGTCTGTCATTGGTTCTCCCTATTCCTGTTAATTTTCCACAGAAATTGCAAACTGGGCCAAACAGGAGGTTAAAGGCCCTGACTCTCCAAGTGGGGAGAGTGTTAGTAAAGCTTCTGGAATGTTGCACCCGAGTACCAGGGGACAAAAACTGAGACACATATGAACACGTTTCCCGATCACACGGTGGATCATACTCTGGGTTCCACATGCATGTTTTAGCTGAAGGAAGAATCCCTTACTTGGAGAGTTGAGACGCATGGAATGGGTACCATGCAATATGACTTCAAAGGGTCTGCATTTGCTCACCGAACCTCACCAATCCTATCACTGCTGCGTTTATGCCGCTGTACACACGCTTGATTCTCTTTCGGAGACATATAAATCCATAGGCTTTAAGATTCTTACTAGTCAGGTATATTCTTAGGCGTTTAATATGGGGTGTTGAGTCCACTTCGTTGAGCAAGCAGTAGCTCTTGTCTATTACATATTTGGCTTATGGAAAGGTATCTGTGCTAATTTCAATCTCTGGTTTTATGCAGCACCCCAACTCACCTTTCCCCTTAAGCAAGCATAAGTTGGTTTTCTACATTTGAGACCCTATTCTGTTTTGTAATTCAGTTCCTGTGTAGCCAAGTTTACATTCCGTGTATTAGTGATACCTTATGATGTTTCTTTTTCTGTGTGACTTATTTTACTTAGAATCATCGTACCTGAATCCACTCATTATGCTGCTACTGGCCTGATGACATAGATTTCATTGCTGAGTGATATTGCATTGTACGTAAGTACCACAACTTCTTTATCCATTTTTCGCTTTCTGCGATATTGAACTTGTACCGTAAATGAGGTTCTTGTAAACATAGCCGTCCCAAACTTTGGGGTGGCTGTGTCTTTTTGATTTTAATTTCCCTAATCTATAGGACCAAAAATGGAAGTGACCTAGGCTCTGTTGCTTTGTTTTTCAGATGTTTCAGGAAACACCATACACTTCTCCAGAGTGGCTGTTGGCAATTTACATCCCGCCCATCAGCCTAAGTAGGCTCCCAGTTCTCCATGGTCTGTCCTGCCTTTGTGGATTTTACACATTTTTCAGATGGCCCTTTTGACCGGGGGGCAGTGAGACTTCATTGTAGTGCAGATTTCCTTTGCAAGCTTGCTTGGTTGGCCAAAAAGGGCGTATGCGTTTTTTCCTGAATATATTCAGGAAAAAACACATACGCCCTTTTTGGCCAAGTGCATCATTGTGGACGTTCTGCCTCTATTCCTATGCTTTACATGCAATTCCAGTCTACCTCCTGAAAACGGTTTCCTGCAATTCTGCCCCGCTTTCAAGTCCTCTTGGCAGCCTTACTTCAATATATTTTTGGACGATAGCTGTCATTTAGAACTCTGAAGGTTTGTGAATTACAGTGCCCCTGAGCTACTTTCTTCAACTCGCTTTCTTGTGAGCTGGCCGCAACACCGCAGGATTGCTTCAGGCCCTAGTGTGGTTCCAGCACGGCCCGCTGAGCCTTTGGTTAATTCCTCTTTCTGGTGGGAAATGAGAGTAAAATTTGCCAGTCCAGACACCTCCAGCTAGTCTCTCATTGGTTCTCCCTATTCCTGTTAATTTTCTACAGAAATTGCAAACTGGGCCAAACAGGAGGTTAAAGGCACTGACTCTCCAAGTGGGGAGAGTGTTAGTAAAGCATCTGGAATGTTGCACCCGAGTACCAGGGGACGAAAACTGAGACACATATGAACACGTTTCCCGATCACACGGTGGATCATACTCTGGGTTCCACATGCATGTTTTAGCTGAAGGAAGAATCCCTTAAACCTGGAGAGTTGAGACGCATGGAATGGGTACCATGCAATATGACTTCAAAGGGTCTGCATTTGCTCACCGAACCTCACCAATCCTATCACTGCTGCGTTTATGCCGCTGTACACACGCTTGATTCTCTTTCGGAGACATATAAATCCATAGGCTTTAAGATTCTTACTAGTCAGGTATATTCTTCGGCGTTTAATATGGGGTGTTGAGTCCACTTCGTTGAGCAAGCAGTAGCTCTTGTCTATTACATATTTGGCTTATGGAAAGGTATCTGTGCTAATTTCAATCTCTGGTTTTATGCAGCACCCCAACTCACCTTTCCCCTTAAGCAAGCATAAGTTGGTTTTGTACATTTGAGACCCTATTCTGTTTTGTAATTCAGTTCCTGTGTAGGCAAGTTTACATTCAGTGTATTAGTGATATCTTATGATGTTTCTTTTTCTGTGTGACTTATTTCACTTAGAATCATCGTACCTGAAACCACTCATTATGCTGCTTCTGGCCTGATGACATAGATTTCATTGCTGAGTGGTATTGCATTGTACGTTAGTACCACAACTTCTTTATCCATTTTTCCCTTTCTGCGATATTGAACTTGTACCGTAAATGAGGTTCTTGTAAACAGAGCCGTCCCAAACTTTGGGGTGGCTGTGTCTTTTTGATTTTAATTTCCCTAATCTATAGGACCAAAAATGGAAGTGCCCTAGGCTCTGTTGCTTTGTTTTTCAGATGTTTCAGGAAACACCATACACTTCTCCAGAGTGGCTGTTGGCAATTTACATCCCGCCCATCAGCCTAAGTAGGCTCCCAGTTCTCCATGGTCTGTCCTGCCTTTGTGGATTTTACACACTTTTCAGATGGCCCTTTTGACCGGGGGGCAGTGAGACTTCATTGTAGTGCAGATTTCCTTTGCAAGCTTGCTTGGTTGGCCAAAAAGGGCGTATGCGTTTTTTCCTGAATATATTCAGGAAAAAACGCATACGCCCTTTTTGGCCAAGTGCATCATTGTGGACGTTCTGCCTCTTTTCCTATGCTTTACATGCAATTCCAGTCTACCTCCTGAAAACGGTTTCCTGCAATTCTGCCCCGCTTTCAAGTCCTCTTGGCAGCCTTACTTCAATATATTTTTGGACGATAGCTGTCATTTAGAACTCTGAAGGTTTGTGAATTACAGTGCCCCTGAGCTACTTTCTTCAACTCGCTTTCTTGTGAGCTGGCCGCAACACCGCAGGATTGCTTCAGGCCCTAGTGTGGTTCCAGCACGGCTCGCTGAGCCTTTGGTTAATTCCTCTTTCTGGTGGGAAATGAGAGTAAAATTTGCCCGTCCAGACACCTCCAGCTAGTCTCTCATTGGTTCTCCCTATTCCTGTTCATTTTCCACAGAAATTGCAAACTGGGCCAAACAGTAGGTTAAAGGCACTGACTCTCCAAGTGGGGAGAGTGTTAGTAAAGCGTCTGGAATGTTGCACCCGAGTACCAGGGGACGAAAACTGAGACACATATGAACACGTTTCCCGATCACACGGTGGATCATACTCTGGGTTCCACATGCATGTTTTAGCTGAAGGAAGAATCCCTTACCTGGAGAGTTGAGACGCATGGAATGGGTACCATGCAATATGACTTCAAAGGGTCTGCATTTGCTCATCGAACCTCACCAATCCTATCACTGCTGCGTTTATGCCGCTGTACACACGCTTGATTCTCTTTCGGAGACATATAAATCCATAGGCTTTAAGATTCTTACTAGTCAAGTATATTCTTAGGCGTTTAATATGGGGTGTTGAGTCCACTTCGTTGAGCAAGCAGTAGCTCTTGTCTATTACATATTTGGCTTATGGAAATGTATCTGTGCTAATTTCAATCTCTGGTTTTATGCAGCACCCCAACTCACCTTTCCCCTTAAGCAAGCATAAGTTGGTTTTCTACATTTGAGACCCTATTCTGTTTTGTAATTCAGTTCCTGTGTAGGCAAGTTTACATTCCGTGTATTAGTGATATCTTATGATGTTTCTTTTTCTGTGTGACTTATTTCACTTAGAATCATCGTACCTGAATCCACTCATTATGCTGCTACTGGCCTGATGACATAGATTTCATTGCTGAGTGGTATTGCTTTGTACGTAAGTACCACAACTTCTTTATCCATTTTTCGCTTTCTGCAATATTGAACTTGTACCGTAAATGAGGTTCTTGTAAACAGAGCCGTCCCAAACTTTGGGGTGGCTGTGTCTTTTTGATTTTAATTTCCCTAATCTATAGGACCATAAGTGGAAGTGCCCTAGGCTCTGTTGCTTTGTTTTTTAGATGTTTCAGGAAACACCATACACTTCTCCAGAGTGGCTGTTTGCAATTTACATCCCGCCCATCAGCATAAGAAGGCTCCCAGTTCTCCATGGCCTGTCCTGCCTTTCTGGATTTTACAGTTTTTTCAGATGGCCCTTTTGACCGGGGGGCAGTGAGACTTCATTGTAGTGCAGATTTCCTTTGCAAGCTTGCTTGGTTGGCCAAAAAGGGCGTATGCGTTTTTTCCTGAATATATTCAGGAAAAAACGCATACGCCCTTTTTGGCCAAGTGCATCATTGTGGACGTTCTCCCTCTTTTCCTATGCTTTTCATGCAATTCCAGTCTACCTCCTGAAATCGGTTTCCTGCAATTCTGCCCCGCTTTCAAGTCCTCTTGGCAGCCTTACTTCAATATATTTTTGGATGATAGCTGTCATTTATAACTCTGCAGGTTTGTGAATGACAGTGCCCCTGAGCTTCTTTCTTCAACTCGCTTTCTTGTGAGCTGGCCGCAACACCGCAGGATTGCTTCAAGCCCTAGTGTAGTTTCGGCATGGCTCGCTTAGCCTTTGGTTAATTCCTCTTCCTGTTGGGAAATGAGAGTTAAATTTGCCCGTCCAGACACCTCCAGCTAGTCTCTCATTGGTTCTCCCTATTCCTGTTAATTTTCCACAGAAATTGCAAACTGGGCCAAACAGGAGGTTAAAGGCCCTGACTCTCCAAGTGGGGAGAGTGTTAGTAAAGCGTCTGGAATGTTGCACCCGAGTACCAGGGGACGAAAACTGAGACACATATGAACACGTTTCCCGATCACACGGTGGATCATACTCTGGGTTCCACATGCATGTTTTAGCTGAAGGAAGAATCCCTTACCTGGAGAGTTGAGACGCATGGAATTGGTACCATGTAATATGACTTCAAAGGGTCTGCATTTGCTCACCGAACCTCACCAATCCTATCACTGCTGCGTTTATGCCGCTGTACACACGCTTGATTCTCTTTCGGAGACATATAAATACATAGGCTTTAAGATTCTTACTAGTCAGGTATATTCTTAGGCGTTTAATATGGGGTGTTGAGTCCACTTCGTTGAGCAAGCAGTAGCTCTTGTCTATTACATATTTGACTTATGGAAATGTATCTGTGCTAATTTCAATCTCTGGTTTTATGCAGCACCCCAACTCACCTTTCCCCTTAAGCAAGCATAAGTTGGTTTTCTATATTTGAGACCCTATTCTGTTTTGTAATTCAGTTCCTGAATTTCAGTACTGCAATTCAGTACACTGTAATTCAGTGTAGCCAAGTTTACATTCCATGTATTAGTGATACCTTATGATGTTTCTTTTTCTGTGTGACTTATTTTACTTAGAATCATCGTACCTGAATTCACTCATTATGCTGCTACTGGCCTGATGACATAGATTTCATTGCTGAGTGATATTGCATTGTACGTAAGTACCACAACTTCTTTATCCATTTTTCGCTTTCTGCGATATTGAACTTTTACCGTAAATGAGGTTCTTGTAAACAGAGCCGTCCCAAACTTTGGGGTGGCTGTGTCTTTTTGATTTTAATTTCCCTAATCTATAGGACCAAAAATGGAAGTGCCCTAGGCTCTGTTGCTTTGTTTTTCAGATGTTTCAGGAAACACCATACACTTCTCCAGAGTGGCTGTTGGCAATTTACATCCCGCCCATCAGCCTAAGTAGGCTCCCAGTTCTCCATGGTCTGTCCTGCCTTTGTGGATTTTACACATTTTTCAGATGGCCCTTTTGACCGTGGGGCAGTGAGACTTCATTGTAGTGCAGATTTCCTTTGCAAGCTTGCTTGGTTGGCCAAAAAGGGCGTATGCGTTTTTTCCTGAATATATTCAGGAAAAAACGCATACGCCCTTTTTGGCCAAGTGCATCATTGTGGACGTTCTGCCTCTTTTCCTATGCTTTACATGCAATTCCAGTCTACCTCCTGAAAACGGTTTCCTGCAATTCTGCCCCGCTTTCAAGTCCTCTTGGCAGCCTTACTTCAATATATTTTTGGACGATAGCTGTCATTTAGAACTCTGAAGGTTTGTGAATTACAGTGCCCCTGAGCTACTTTCTTCAACTCGCTTTCTTGTGAGCTGGCCGCAACACCGCAGGATTGCTTCAGGCCCTAGTGTGGTTCCAGCACGGCTCGCTGAGCCTTTGGTTAATTCCTCTTTCTGGTGGGAAATGAGAGTAAAATTTGCCCGTCCAGACACCTCCAGCTAGTCTCTCATTGGTTCTCCCTATTCCTGTTCATTTTCCACAGAAATTGCAAACTGGGCCAAACAGGAGGTTAAAGGCACTGACTCTCCAAGTGGGGAGAGTGTTAGTAAAGCGTCTGGAATGTTGCACCCGAGTACCAGGAGACGAAAACTGAGACACATATGAACACGTTTCCCGATCACACGGTGGATCATACTCTGGGTTCCACATGCATGTTTTAGCTGAAGGAAGAATCCCTTACCTGGAGAGTTGAGACGCATGGAATGGGTACCATGCAATATGACTTCAAAGGGTCTGCATTTGCTCATTGAACCTCACCAATCCTATCACTGCTGCGTTTATGCCGCTGTACACACGCTTGATTCTCTTTCGGAGACATATAAATCCATAGGCTTTAAGATTCTTACTAGTCAAGTATATTCTTAGGCGTTTAATATGGGGTGTTGAGTCCACTTCGTTGAGCAAGCAGTAGCTCTTGTCTATTACATATTTGGCTTATGGAAATGTATCTGAGCTAATTTCAATCTCTGGTTTTATGCAGCACCCCAACTCACCTTTCCCCTTAAGCAAGCATAAGTTGGTTTTGTACATTTGAGACCCTATTCTGTTTTGTAATTCAGTTCCTGTGTAGGCAAGTTTACATTCCGTGTATTAGTGATATCTTATGATGTTTCTTTTTCTGTGTGACTTATTTCACTTAGAATCATCGTACCTGAATCCACTCATTATGCTGCTACTGGCCTGATGACATAGATTTCATTGCTGAGTGGTATTGCATTGTACGTTAGTACCACAACTTCTTTATCCATTTTTCCCTTTCTGCGATATTGAACTTGTACCGTAAATGAGGTTCTTGTAAACAGAGCAGTCCCAAACTTTGGGGTGGCTGTGTCTTTTTGATTTCAATTTCCCTAATCTATAGGACCATAAGTGGAAGTGCCCTAGGCTCTGTTGCTTTGTTTTTCAGATGTTTCAGGAAACACCATACACTTCTCCAGAGTGGCTGTTGGCAATTTACATCCCGCCCATCAGCATAAGAAGGCTCCCAGTTCTCCATGGCCTGTCCTGCCTTTCTGGATTTTACACTTTTTTCAGATGTCCCTTTTGACCGGGGGGCAGTGCGACTTCATTGTAGTGCAGATTTCCTTTGCAAGCTTGCTTGGTTGGCCAAAAAGGGCGTATGCGTTTTTTCCTGAATATATTCAGGAAGAAACGCATACGCCCTTTTTGGCCAAGTGCATCATTGTGGACGTTCTGCCTCTTTTCCTATGCTTTTCATGCAATTCCAGTCTACCTCCTGAAATCGGTTTCCTGCAATTCTGCCCCGCTTTCAAGTCCTCTTGGCAGCCTTACTTCAATATATTTTTGGATGATAGCTGTCATTTATAACTCTGCAGGTTTGTGAATTACAGTGCCCCTGAGCTTCTTTCTTCAACTCGCTTTCTTGTGAGCTGGCCGCAACACCGCAGGATTGCTTCAAGCCCTAGTGTAGTTTCGGCATGGCTCGCTGAGCCTTTGGTTAATTCCTCTTCCTGGTGGGAAATGAGAGTTAAATTTGCCAGTCCAGACACCTCCAGCTAGTCTGTCATTGGTTCTCCCTATTCCTGTTAATTTTCCACAGAAATTGCAAACTGGGCCAAACAGGAGGTTAAAGGCACTGACTCTCCAAGTGGGGAGAGTGTTAGTAAAGCGTCTGGAATGTTGCACCCGAGTACCAGGGGACGAAAACTGAGACACATATGAACACGTTTCCCGATCACACGGTGGATCATACTCTGGGTTCCACATGCATGTTTTAGCTGAAGGAAGAATCCCTTACCTGGAGAGTTGAGACGCATGGAATGGGTACCATGCAATATGACTTCAAAGGGTCTGCATTTGCTCATCGAACCTCACCAATCCTATCACTGCTGCATTTATGCCGCTGTACACACGCTTGATTCTCTTTCGGAGACATATAAATCCATAGGCTTTAAGATTCTTACTAGTCAAGTATATTCTTAGGCGTTTAATATGGGGTGTTGAGTCCACTTCGTTGAGCAAGCAGTAGCTCTTGTCTATTACATATTTGGCTTATGGAAAGGTATCTGTGCTAATTTCAATCTCTGGTTTTATGCAGCACCCCAACTCACCTTTCCCCTTAAGCAAGCATAAGTTGGTTTTGTACATTTGAGACCCTATTCTGTTTTGTAATTCAGTTCCTGTGTAGGCAAGTTTACATTCCGTGTATTAGTGATATCTTATGATGTTTCTTTTTCTGTGTGACTTATTTCACTTAGAATCATCGTACCTGAATCCACTCATTATGCTGCTACTGGCCTGATGACATAGATTTCATTGCTGAGTGGTATTGCTTTGTACGTAAGTACCACAACTTCTTTATCCATTTTTCGCTTTCTGCAATATTGAACTTGTACCGTAAATGAGGTTCTTGTAAACAGAGCCGTCCCAAACTTTGGGGTGGCTGTGTCTTTTTGATTTTAATTTCCCTAATCTATAGGACCATAAGTGGAAGTGCCCTAGGCTCTGTTGCTTTGTTTTTTAGATGTTTCAGGAAACACCATACACTTCTCCAGAGTGGCTGTTGGCAATTTACATCCCGCCCATCAGCATAAGAAGGCTCCCAGTTCTCCATGGCCTGTCCTGCCTTTCTGGATTTTACAGTTTTCTCAGATGGCCCTTTTGACCGGGGGGCAGTGAGACTTCATTGTAGTGCAGATTTCCTTTGCAAGCTTGCTTGGTTGGCCTAAAAGGGCGTATGCGTTTTTTCCTGAATATATTCAGGAAAAAACGCATACGCCCTTTTTGGCCAAGTGCATCATTGTGGACGTTCTGCCTCTTTTCCTATGCTTTTCATGCAATTCCAGTCTACCTCCTGAAATCGGTTTCCTGCAATTCTGCCCCGCTTTCAAGTCCTCTTGGCAGCCTTACTTCAATATATTTTTGGATGAATGCTGTCATTTATAACTCTGCAGGTTTGTGAATGACAGTGCCCCTGAGCTTCTTTCTTCAACTCGCTTTCTTGTGAGCTGGCCGCAACACCGCAGGATTGCTTCAAGCCCTATTGTAGTTTCGGCATGGCTCGCTTAGCCTTTGGTTAATTCCTCTTCCTGGTGGGAAATGAGAGTTAAATTTGCCCGTCCAGACACCTCCAGCTAGTCTGTCATTGGTTCTCCCTATTCCTGTTAATTTTCCACAGAAATTGCAAACTGGGTCAAACAGGAGGTTAAAGGCCCTGACTCTCCAAGTGGGGAGAGTGTTAGTAAAGCGTCTGGAATGTTGCACCCGAGTACCAGGGGACGAAAACTGAGACACATATGAACACGTTTCCCGATCACACGGTGGATCATACTCTGGGTTCCACATGCATGTTTTAGCTGAAGGAAGAATCCCTTACCTGGAGAGTTGAGACGCATGGAATTGGTACCATGCAATATGACTTCAAAGGGTCTGCATTTGCTCACCGAACCTCACCAATCCTATCACTGCTGCGTTTATGCCGCTGTACACACGCTTGATTCTCTTTCGGAGACATATAAATCCATAGGCTTTAAGATTCTTACTAGTCAGGTATATTCTTAGGCGTTTAATATGGGGTGTTGAGTCCACTTCGTTGAGCAAGCAGTAGCTCTTGTCTATTACATATTTGACTTATGGAAATGTATCTGTGCTAATTTCAATCTCTGGTTTTATGCAGCACCCCAACTCACCTTTCCTCTTAAGCAAGCATAAGTTGGTTTTCTACATTTGAGACCCTATTCTGTTTTGTAATTCAGTTCCTGTGTAGCCAAGTTTACATTCCGTGTATTAGTGATACCTTATGATGTTTCTTTTTCTGTGTGACTTATTTTACTTAGAATCATCGTACCTGAATTCACTCATTATGCTGCTACTGGCCTGATGACATAGATTTCATTGCTGAGTGATATTGCATTGTACGTAAGTACCACAACTTCTTTATCCATTTTTCGCTTTCTGCGATATTGAACTTGTACCGTAAATGAGGTTCTTGTACACATAGCCGTCCCAAACTTTGGGGTGGCTGTGTCTTTTTGATTTTAATTTCCCTAATCTATAGGACCATAAGTGGAAGTGCCCTAGGCTCTGTTGCTTTGTTTTTTAGATGTTTCAGGAAACACCATACACTTCTCCAGAGTGGCTGTTGGCAATTTACATCCCGCCCATCAGCATAAGAAGGCTCCCAGTTCTCCATGGCCTGTCCTGCCTTTCTGGATTTTACACTTTTTTCAGATGGCCCTTTTGACCGGGGTCAGTGAGACTTCATTGTAGTGCAGATTTCCTTTGCAAGCTTGCTTGGTTGGCCAAAAAGGGCGTATGCGTTTTTTCCTGAATATATTCAGGAAAAAACGCATACGCCCTTTTTGGCCAAGTGCATCATTGTGGACGTTCTGCCTCTTTTCCTATGCTTTTCATGCAATTCCAGTCTACCTCCTGAAATCGGTTTCCTGCAATTCTGCCCCGCTTTCAAGTCCTCTTGGCAGCCTTACTTCAATATATTTTTGGATGATAGCTGTCATTTATAACTCTGCAGGTATGTGAATTACAGTGCCCCTGAGCTTCTTTCTTCAACTCGCTTTCTTGTGAGCTGGCCGCAACACCGCAGGATTGCTTCAAGCCCTAATGTATTTTCGGCATGGCTCGCTGAGCCTTTGGTTAATTCCTCTTCCTGGTGGGAAATGAGAGTTAAATTTGCCAGTCCAGACACCTCCAGCTAGTCTGTCATTGGTTCTCCCTATTCCTGTTAATTTTCCACAGAAATTGCAAACTGGGCCAAACAGGAGGTTAAAGGCACTGACTCTCCAAGTGGGGAGAGTGTTAGTAAAGCGTCTGGAATGTTGCACCCGAGTACCAGGGGACGAAAACTGAGACACATATGAACACGTTTCCCGATCACACGGTGGATCATACTCTGGGTTCCACATGCATGATTTAGCTGAAGGAAGAATCCCTTACCTGGAGAGTTGAGACGCATGGAATGGGTACCATGCAATATGACTTCAAAGGGTCTGCATTTGCTCACCGAACCTCACCAATCCTATCACTGCTGCGTTTATGCCGCTGTACACACGCTGGATTCTCTTTCGGAGACATATAAATCCATTGGTTTTAAGATTCTTACTAGTCAGGTATATTCTTAGGCGTTTAATATGGGGTGTTGAGTCCACTTCGTTGAGCAAGCAGTAGCTCTTGTCTATTACATATTTGGCTTATGGAAAGGTATCTGTGCTAATTTCAATCTCTGGTTTTATGCAGCACCCCAACTCACCTTTCCCCTTAAGCAAGCATATGTTGGTGTTCTACATTTGAGACCCTATTCTGTTTTGTAATTCAGTTCCTGTGTAGCCAAGTTTACATTCCGTGTATTAGTTTTATCTTATGATGTTTTTTTTTTCTGTGTGACATATTTCACTTAGAATCATCGTACCTGAATCCACTCATTATGCTGCTATGGGCCTGATGACAGAGATTTCATTGCTGAGTGATATTGCATTGTACGTTAGTACCACAACTTCTTTATCCATTTTTCGCTTTCTGCGATATTGAACTTGTACCGTAACCGAGGTTCTTGTAAACAGAGCCGTCCCAAACATTGGGGTGGCTGTGTCTTTTTGATTTTAATTTCCCTAAGCTATAGGACCATAAGTGGAAGTGCCCTAGACTCTGTTGCTTTGTTTTTTAGATGTTTCAGGAAACACCATACACTTCTCCAGAGTGGCTGTTGGCAATTAACATCCCGCCCATCAGCATAAGAAGGCTCCCAGTTCTCCATGGCCTGTCCTGCCTTTCTGGATTTTACACTTTTTTCAGATGGCCCTTTTGACCGGGGGGCAGTGAGACTTCATTGTAGTGCAGATTTCCTTTGCAAGCTTGCTTGGTTTTCCAAAAAGGGCGTATGCGTTTTTTCCTGAATATATTCAGGAAAAAACGCATACGCCCTTTTTGGCCAAGTGCATCATTGTGGACGTTCTGCCTCTTTTCCTATGCTTTACATGCAATTCCAGTCTACCTCCTGAAATCGGTTTCCTGCAATTCTGCCCCGCTTTCAAGTCCTCTTGGCAGCCTTACTTCAATATATTTTTGGATGATAGCTGTCATTTATAACTCTGAAGCTTTGTGAATTACAGTGCCCCTGAGCTCCTTTTTTCAACTGGCTTTCTTGTGAGCTGGCCGCAACACCGCAGGATTGCTTCAGGCCCTAGTGTTGTTCCAGCATGGCTCGCTGAGCCTTTGGTTAATTCCTCTTCCTGGTGGGAAATGAGAGTTAAATTTGCCCGTCCAGACACCTCCAGCTAGTCTCTCATTGGTTCTCCCTATTCCTGTTCATTTTCCGCAGAAATTGCAAACTGGGCCAAACAGGAGGTTAAAGGCACTGACTCTCCAAGTGGGGAGAGTGTTAGTAAAGTGTCTGGAATGTTGCACCCAAGTACCAGGGGACGAAAACTGAGACACATTTGAACACGTTTCCCGATCACACGGTGGATCATACTCTGGGTTCCACATGCATGTTTTAGCTGAAGGAAGAATCCCTTAAACCTGGAGAGTTTAGAACCATGGAATGGGTTCCATGCAATATGCCTTCAAAGGGTCTGCATTTGCTCACCGAACCTCACCAATCCTATCACTGCTGCGTTTATGCCGCTGTACACACGCTGGATTCTCTTTCGGAGACATATAAATCCATAGGTTTTAAGATTCTTACTAGTCAGGTATATTCTTAGGCGTTTAATATGGGGTGTTGAGTCCACTTCGTTGAGCAAGCAGTAGCTCTTGTCTATTACATATTTGGCTTATCGAAAGGTATCTGTGCTAATTTCAATCTCTGGTTTTATGCAGCACCCCAACTCACCTTTCCCGTTAAGCAAGCATAAGTTGGTTTTCTACATTTGAGACCCTATTCTGTTTTGTAATTCAGTTCCTGTGTAGCCAAGTTTACATTCCGTGTATTAGTGATACCTTATGATGTTTCTTTTTCTGTGTGACTTATTTCACTTAGAATCATCGTACCTGAATCCACTCATTATGCTCCTACTGGCCTGATGACATAGATTTCATTGCTGAGTGATATTGCATTGTACGTAAGTACCACAACTTCTTTATCCATTTTTCGCTTTCTGCCATATTGAACTTGTACTGTAAACGAGGTTCTTGTAAACAGAGCCGTCCCAAACTTTGGGGTGGCTGTGTCTTTTTGATTTTAATTTCCCTAATTTATAGGACCAAAAATGGAAGTGCCCTAGGCTCTGTTGCTTTGTTTTTCAGATGTTTCAGGAAACACCATACACTTCTCCAGAGTGGCTGTTGGCAATTTACGTCCCGCCCATCAGCCTAAGTAGGCTCCCAGTTCTCCATGGTCTGTCCTGCCTTTCTGGATTTTACACTTTTTCCAGATGTCCCTTTTGAACGGGGGGCAGTGAGACTTCATTGTAGTGCAGATTTCCTTTTCAAGCTTGCTTGGTTGGCCAAAAAGGGCGTATGCGTTTTTTCCTGAATATATTCAGGAAAAAACGCATACGCCCTTTTTGGCCAAGTGCATCATTGTGGACGTTCTGCCTCTTTTCCTATGCTTTACATGCAATTCCAGTCTACCTCCTGAAATCGGTTTCCTGCAATTCTGCCCCGCTTTCAAGTCCTCTTGGCAGCCTTACTTCAATATATTTCTGGACGATAGCTGTCATTTATAACTCTGAAGCTTTGTGAATTACAGTGCCCCTGAGCTCCTTTTTTCAAGTGGCTTTTTTGTGAGCTGGCCGCAACACCGCAGGATTGCTTCAGGCCCTAGTGTGGTTCCGGCATGGCTCGCTGAGCCTTTGGTTAATTCCTCTTCCTGGTGGGAAATGAGAGTTAAATTTGCCCGTCCAGACACCTCCAGCTAGTCTCTCATTGGTTCTCCCTATTCCTGTTCATTTTCCGCAGAAATTGCAAACTGGGCCAAACAGGAGATTAAAGGCACTGACTCTCCAAGTGGGGAGAGTGTTAGTAAAGCGTCTGGAATGTTGCACCCGAGTACCAGGGGACGAAAACTGAGACACATTTGAACACGTTTCCCGATCACACGGTGGATCATACTCTGGGTTCCACATGCATGTTTTAGCTGAAGGAAGAATCCCTTAAACCTGGAGAGTTGAGAACCATGGAATGGGTACCATGCAATATGACTTCAAAGGGTCTGCATTTGCTCACCGAACCTCACCAATCCTATCACTGCTGTGTTTATGCCGCTGTACACACGCTGGATTCTCTTTCGGAGACATATAAATCCATAGGTTTTAAGATTCTTACTAGTCAGGTATATTCTTAGGCGTTTAATATGGGGTGTTGAGTCCACTTCGTTGAGGAAGCAGTAGCTCTTGTCTATTACATATTTGACTTATGGAAAGGTATCTGTGCTAATTTCAATCTCTGGTTTTATGCAGCACCCCAACTCACCTTTCCCCTTAAGCAAGCATAAGTTGGTTTTCTACATTTGAGACCCTATTCTGTTTTGTAATTCAGTTCCTGTGTAGCCAAGTTTACATTCCGTGTATCAGTGATATCTTATGATGCTTCTTTTTATGTGTGACTTATTTTACTTAGAATCATCGTACCTGAATCCACTCATTATGCTGCTACTGGCCTGATGACATAGATTTCATTGCTGAGTGATATTGCATTGTACGTAAGTACCACAACTTCTTTATCCATTTTTCGCTTTCTGCAATATTGAACTTGTACCGTAAATGAGGTTCTTGTAAACAGAGCCGTCCCAAACTTTGGGGTGGCTGTGTCTTTTTGATTTTAATTTCCCTAATCTATAGGACCATAAGTGGAAGTGCCCTAGGCTCTGTTGCTTTGTTTTTTAGATGTTTCAGGAAACACCATACACTTCTCCAGAGTGGCTGTTGGCAATTTACATCCCGCCCATCAGCATAACAAGGCTGCCAGTTCTCCATGGCCTGTCCTGCTTTTCTGGATTTTACACTTTTGTCAGATGGCCCTTTTGACCGGGGGGCAGTGAGACTTCATTGTAGTGCAGATTTCCTTTGCAAGCTTGCTTGGTTGGCCAAAAAGGGCGTATGCGTTTTTTCCTGAATATATTCAGGAAAAAACGCATACGCCCTTTTTGGCCAAGTGCATCATTGTGGACGTTCTGCCTCTTTTCCTATGCTTTACATGCAATTCCAGTCTACCTCCTGAAATCGGTTTCCTGCAATTCTGCCCCGCTTTCAAGTCCTCTTGGCAGCCTTACTTCAATATATTTTTGGACGATAGCTGTCATTTATAACTCTGCAGGTTTGTGAATTACAGTGCCCCTGAGCTCCTTTCTTCAATTCGCTTTCTTGTGAGCTGGCCACAACACCGCAGGATTGCTTCAGGCCCTAGTGTGGTTCCGGCATGGCTCGCTGAGCCTTTTGTTAATTCCTCTTCCTGGTGGGAAATGAGAGTTAAATTTGCCCGTCCAGACACCTCCAGCTAGTCTCTCATTGGTTCTCCCTATTCCTGTTCATTTTCCACAAAAATTGCAAACTGGGCCAAACAGGAGGTTAAAGGCACTGACTCTCCAAGTGGGGAGAGTGTTAGTAAAGCGTCTGGAATGTTGCACCCGAGTACCAGGGGACGAAAACTGAGACACATTTGACCACGTTTCCCGATCACACGTTGGATCATACTCTGGGTTCCACATGCATGTTTTAGCTGAATGAAGAATCCCTTAAACCTGGAGAGTTGAGACCCATGGAATGGGTACCATGCAATATGACTTCAAAGGGTCTGCATTTGCTCACCGAACCTCACCAATCCTATCACTGCTGCGTTTATGCCGCTGTACACACGCTGGATTCTCTTTCGGAGACATATAAATCCATAGGTTTTAAGATTCTTACTAGTCAGGTATATTCTTAGGCGTTTAATATGGGGTGTTGAGTCCACTTCGTTGAGCAAGCAGTAGCTCTTGTCTATTACATATTTGGCTTATGGAAAGGTATCTGTGTTAATTTCAATCTCTGGTTTTATGCAGCACCCCAACTCACCTTTCCCTTTAAGCAAGCATAAGTTGGTTTTCTACATTTGAGACCCTATTCTGTTTTGTAATTCAATTCCTGTGTAGCCAAGTTACATTCCGTGTATTAGTGATACCTTATGATGTTTCTTTTTCTGTGTGACTTATTTCACTTAGAATCATCGTACCTGAATCCACTCATTATGCTGCTACTGGCCTGATGACATAGATTTCATTGCTGAGTGATATTGCATTGTACGTAAGTACCACAACTTCTTTATCCATTTTTCGCTTTCTGCGATATTGAACTTGTACCGTAAACGAGGTTCTTGTAAATAGAGCCGTCCCAAACTTTGGGGTGGCTGTGTCTTTTTGATTTTAATTTCCCTAATCTATAGGACCAAAAATGGAAGTGCCCTAGGCTCTGTTGCTTTGTTTTTCAGATGTTTCAGGAAACACCATACACTTCTCCAAAGTGGCTGTTGGCAATTTACATCCCGCCCATCAGCCTAACTAGGCTCCCAGTTCTCCATGGTCTGTCCTGCCTTTCTGGATTTTACACTTTTTCCAGATGGCCCTTTTGACCGGGGGGCAGTGAGACTTCATTGTAGTGCAGATTTCCTTTGCAAGCTTGCTTGGTTGGCCAAAAAGGGCGTATGCGTTTTTTCCTGAATATATTCAGGAAAAAACGCATACGCCCTTTTTGGCCAAGTGCATCATTGTGGACGTTCTGCCTCTTTTCCTATGCTTTACATGCAATTCCAGTCTACCTCCTGAAAATGGTTTCCTGCAATTCTGCCCCGCTTTCAAGTCCTCTTGGCAGCCTTACTTCAATATATTTTTGGACGATAGCTGTCATTTAGAACTCTGAAGGTTTGTGAATTACAGTGCCCCTGACCTACTTTCTTCAACTCGATTTCTTGTGAGCTGGCCACAACACCGCAGGATTGCTTCAGGCCCTAGTGTGGTTCCGGCATGGCTCGCTGAGCCTTTGGTTAATTCCTCTTCCTGGTGGGAAATGAGAGTTAAATTTGCCCGTCCAGACACCTCCAGCTAGTCTCTCATTGGTTCTCCCTATTCCTGTTCATTTTCCGCAGAAATTGCACACTGGGCCAAACAGGAGGTTAAAGGCGCTGACTCTGCAAGTGGGGAGAGTGTTAGTAAAGCGTCTGGAATGTTGCACCCGAGTACCAGGGGACGAAAACTGAGACACATTTGAACACGTTTCCCGATCACACGGTGGATCATACTCTGGGTTCCACATGCATGTTTTAGCTGAAGGAAGAATCCCTTAAACCTGGAGAGTTGAGAACCATGGAATGGGTACCATGCAATATGACTTCAAAGGGTCTGCATTTGCTCACCGAACCTCACCAATCCTATCACTGCTACGTTTATGCCGCTGTACACACGCTGGATTCTCTTTCGGAGACATATAAATCCATAGGTTTTAAGATTCTTACTAGTCAGGTATATTCTTAGGCGTTTAATATGGGGTGTTGAGTCCACTTCGTTGAGCAAGCAGTAGCTCTTGTCTATTACATATTTGACTTATGGAAAGGTATCTATGCTAATTTCAATCTCTGGTTTTATGCAGCACCCCAACTCACCTTTCCCCTTAAGCAAGCATAAGTTGGTTTTCTACATTTGAGACACTATTCTGTTTTGTAATTCAGTTCCTGTGTAGCCAAGTTTACATTCCGTGTATTAGTGATACCTTATGATGTTTCTTTTTCTGTGTGACTTATTTCACTTAGAATCATCGTACCTGAATCCACTCATTATGCTTCTACTGGCCTGATGACATAGATTTCATTGCTGAGTGATATTGCATTGTACGTAAGTACCACAACTTCTTTATCCATTTTTCGCTTTCTGCGATATTGAACTTGTACCGTAAATGAGGTTCTTGTAAACAGAGCCGTCCCAAACTTTGGGGTGGCTGTGTCTTTTTGATTTTAATTTCCCTAATCTATAGGACCATAAGTGGAAGTGCCCTAGGCTCTGTTGCTTTGTTTTTTAAATGTTTCAGGAAACACCATACACTTCTCCAGAGTGGCTGTTGGCAATTTACATCCCGCCCATCAGCATAACAAGGCTCCCAGTTCTCCATGGCCTGTCCTGCCTTTCTGGATTTTACACTTTTTTCAGATGGCCCTTTTGACCGGGGGGCAGTGAGACTTCATTGTAGTGCAGATTTCCTTTGCAAGCTTGCTTGGTTGGCCAAAAAGGGCGTATGCGTTTTTTCCTGAATATATTCAGGAAAAAACGCATACGCCCTTTTTGGCCAAGTGCATCATTGTGGACGTTCTGCCTCTTTTCCTATGCTTTACATGCAATTCCAGTCTACCTCCTGAAATCGGTTTCCTGCAATTCTGCCCCGCTTTCAAGTCCTCTTGGCAGCCTTACTTCAATATATTTTTGGACGATAGCTGTCATTTATAACTCTGAAGCTTTGTGAATTACAGTGCCCCTGAGCTCCTTTTTTCAACTGGCTTTTTTGTGAGCTGGCCGCAACACCGCAGGATTGCTTCAGGCCCTAGTGTTGTTCCGGCATGGCTCGCTGAGCCTTTGGTTAATTCCTCTTCCTGGTGGGAAATGAGAGTTAAATTTGCCCGTCCAGACACCTCCAGCTAGTCTCTCATTGGTTCTCCCTATTCCTGTTCATTTTCCGCAGAAATTGCAAACTGGGCCAAACAGGAGGTTAAAGGCCCTGACTCTCCAAGTGGGGAGAGTGTTAGTAAAGCGTCTGGAATGTTGCACCCGAGTACCAGGGGACGAAAACTGAGACACATTTGAACAAGTTTCCCGATCACACGGTGGATCATACTCTGGGTTCCACATGCATGTTTTAGCTGAAGGAAGAATCCCTTAAACCTGGAGAGTTGAGAACCATGGAATGGGTACCATGCAATATGACTTCCAAGGGTCTGCATTTGCTCACCGAACCTCACCAATCCTATCACTGCTGTGTTTATGCCGCTGTACACACGCTTGATTCTCTTTCGGAGACATATAAATCCATAGGCTTTAAGATTCTTACTAGTCAGGTATATTCTTAGGCGTTTAATATGGGGTGTTGAGTCCACTTCGTTGAGCAAGCAGTAGCTCTTGTGTATTACATATTTGGCTTATGGAAAGGTATCTGTGCTAATTTCAATCTCTGGTTTTATGCAGCACCCCAACTCACCTTTCCCCTTAAGCAAGCATAAGTTGGTTTTCTATATTTGAGACCCTATTCTGTTTTGTAATTCAGTTCCTGTGTAGGCAAGTTTACATTCCGTGTATTAGTGATATCTTATGATGTTTCTTTTTCTGTGTGACTTATTTCACTTAGAATCATCGTACCTGAATCCACTCATTATGCTGCTACTGGCCTGATGACATAGATTTCATTGCTGAGTGGTATTGCATTGTACGTAAGTACCACAACTTCTTTATCCATTTTTCGCTTTCTGCAATATTGAACTTGTACCGTAAATGAGGTTCTTGTAAACAGAGCCGTCCCAAACTTTGGGGTGGCTGTGTCTTTTTGATTTTAATTTCCCTAATCTATAGGACCATAAGTGGAAGTGCCCTAGGCTCTGTTGCTTTGTTTTTTAGATGTTTCAGGAAACACCATACACTTCTCCAGAGTGGCTGTTGGCAATTTACATCCCGCCCATCAGCATAACAAGGCTCCCAGTTCTCCATGGCCTGTCCTGCCTTTCAGGATTTTACACTTTTTTCAGATGGCCCTTTTGACCGGGGGGCAGTGAGACTTCATTGTAGTGCAGATTTCCTTTGCAAGCTTGCTTGGGTGGCCAAAAAGGGCGTATGCGTTTTTTCCTGAATATATTCAGGAATATATTCAGGAAAAAACGCATACGCCCTTTTTGGCCAAGTGCATCATTGTGGACGTTCTGCCTCTTTTCCTATGCTTTACATGCAATTCCAGTCTACCTCCTGAAATCGGTTTCCTGCAATTCTGCCCCGCTTTCAAGTCCTCTTGGCAGCCTTACTTCAATATATTTTTGGACGATAGCTGTCATTTAGAACTCTGCAGGTTTGTGAATTACAGTGCCCCTGAGCTCCTTTCTTCAATTCGCTTTCTTGTGAGCTGGCCACAACACCGCAGGATTGCTTCAGGCCCTAGTGTGGTTCCGGCATGGCTCGCTGAGCCTTTGGTTAATTCCTCTTCCTGGTGGGAAATGAGAGTTAAATTTGCCCGTCCAGACACCTCCAGCTAGTCTCTCATTGGTTCTCCCTATTCCTGTTCATTTTCCACAAAAATTGCAAACTGGGCCAAACAGGAGGTTAAAGGCACTGACTCTCCAAGTGGGGAGAGTGTTAGTAAAGCGTCTGGAATGTTGCACCCGAGTACCAGGGGACGAAAACTGAGACACATTTGAACACGTTTCCCGATCACACGGTGGATCATACTCTGGGTTCCACATGCATGTTTTAGCTGAAGGAAGAATCCCTTAAACCTGGAGAGTTGAGACCCATGGAATGGGTACCATGCAATATGACTTCAAAGGGTCTGCATTTGCTCACCGAACCTCACCAATCCTATCACTGCTGCATTTATGCCGCTGTACACACGCTGGATTCTCTTTCGGAGACATATAAATCCATAGGTTTTAAGATTCTTACTAGTCAGGTATATTCTTAGGCGTTTAATATGGGGTGTTGAGTCCACTTCGTTGAGCAAGCAGTAGCTCTTGTCTATTACATATTTGGCTTATGGAAAGGTATCTGTGTTAATTTCAATCTCTGGCTTTATGCAGCACCCCAACTCACCTTTCCCCTTAAGCAAGCATAAGTTGGTTTTCTACATTTGAGACCCTATTCTGTTTTGTAATTCAGTTCCTGTGTAGCCAAGTTTACATTCCGTGTATTAGTGATACCTTATGATGTTTCTTTTTCTGTGTGACATATTTCACTTAGAATCATCGTACCTGAATCCACTCATTATGCTGCTACTGGCCTGATGACATAGATTTCATTGCTGAGTGATATTGCATTGTACGTAAGTACCACAAATTCTTTATCCATTTTTCGCTTTCTGCGATATTGAACTTGTACCGTAAATGAGGTTCTTGTAAACAGAGCCGTCCCAAACTTTGGGGTGGCTGTGTCTTTTTGATTTTAATTTCCCTAATCTATAGGACCATAAGTGGAAGTGCCCTAGGCTCTGTTGCTTTGTTTTTTAGATGTTTCAGGAAACACAATACACTTCTCCAGAGTGGCTGTTGGCAATTTACATCCCGCCCATCAGCATAACAAGGCTCCCAGTTCTCCATGGCCTGTCCTGCCTTTCTGGATTTTACACTTTTTTCAGATGGCCCTTTTGACCGGGGGGCAGTGAGACTTCATTGTAGTGCAGATTTCCTTTGCAAGCTTGCTTGGTTGGCCAAAAAGGGCGTATGCGTGTTTTCCTGAATATATTCAGGAATATATTCAGGAAAAAACGCATACGCCCTTTTTGGCCAAGTGCATCATTGTGGACGTTCTGCCTCTTTTCCTGTGCTTTACATGCAATTCCAGTCTACCTCCTGAAATCGGTTTCCTGCAATTCTGCCCCGCTTTCAAGTCCTCTTGGCAGCCTTACTTCAATATATTTTTGGACGATAGCTGTCATTTATAACTCTGATGGTTTGTGAATTACAGTGCCCCTGAGCTCCTTTTTTCAACTGGCTTTCTTGTGAGCTGGCCACAACACCGCAGGATTGCTTCAGGCCCTAGTGTGGTTCCGGCATGGCTCGCTGAGCCTATGGTTAATTCCTCTTCCTGGTGGGAAATGAGAGTTAAATTTGCCCGTCCAGACATCTCCAGCTAGTCTGTCATTGGTTCTCCCTATTCCTGTTAATTTTCCACAGAAATTGCAAACTGGGCCAAACAGGAGGTTAAAGGCACTGACTCTCCAAGTGGGGAGAGTGTTAGTAAAGCATCTGGAATGTTGCACCCGAGTACCAGGGGACGAAAACTGAGACACATTTGAACACGTTTCCCGATCACACGGTGGATCATACTCTGGGTTCCACATGCATGTTTTAGCTGAAGGAAGAATCCCTTAAACCTGGAGAGTTGAGAACCATGGAATGGGTACCATGCAATATGACTTCAAAGGGTCTGCATTTGCTCACCGAACCTCACCAATCCTATCACTGCTGCGTTTATGCCGCTGTACACACGCTTGATTCTCTTTCGGAGACATATCAATCCATAGGTTTTAAGATTCTTACTAGTCAGGTATATTCTTAGGCGTTTAATATGGGGTGTTGAGTCCACTTCGTTGAGCAAGCAGTAGCTCTTGTCTATTACATATTTGGCTTATGGAAAGTTATCTGTGCTAATTTCAATCTCTGGTTTTATGCAGCACCCCAACTCACCTTTCCCCTTAAGCAAGCATAAGTTGGTTTTCTACATTTGAGACCCTATTCTGTTTTGTAATTCAGTTCCTGTGTAGCCAAGTTTACATTCCGTGTATTAGTGATATCTTATGATGTTTCTTTTTCTGTGTGATTTCTTTCACTTAGAATCATCGTACCTGAATCCACTCATTATGCTGCTACTGGCCTGATGACATAGATTTCATTGCTGAGTGATATTGCATTGTACGTAAGTACCACAACTTCTTTATCCATTTTTCGCTTTCTGCGATATTGAACTTGTACCGTAAATGAGGTTCTGGTAAACAGAGCCGTCCCAAACTTTGGGGTGGCTGTGTCTTTTTTATTTTAATTTCCCTAATCTATAGGACCATAAGTGGAAGTGCCCTAGGCTCTGTTGCTTTGTTTTTTAGATGTTTCAGGAAACACCATACACTTTTCCAGAGTGGCTGTTGGAAATTTACATCCCACCCATCAGTCTAACTAGGCTCCCAGTTCTCCATGGCCTGTCCTGCCTTTCTGGATTTTACACTTTTTTCAGATGGCCCTTTTGACCGGGGGGCAGTGAGACTTCATTGTAGTGCAGATTTCCTTTGCAAGCTTGCTTGGTTGGCCAAAAAGGGCGTATGCATTTTTTCCTGAATATATTCAGGAAAAAACGCATACGCCCTTTTTGGCAAAGTGCATCATTGTGGACGTTCTGCCTCTTTTCCTATGCTTTACATGCAATTCCAGTCTACCTCCTGAAATCGGTTTCCTGCAATTCTGCCCCGCTTTCAAGTCCTCTTGGCAGCCTTACTTCAATATATTTTTGGACGATAGCTGTCATTTAGAACTCTGCAGGTTTGTGAATTACAGGGCCCCTGAGCTCCTTTCTTCAACTCGCTTTCTTGTGAGCTGGCCGCAACACTGCAGGATTGCTTCAGGCCCTAGTGTGGTTCTGGCATGGCTCGCTGAGCCTTTGGTTAATTCCTCTTCCTGGCGGGAAATGAGAGTTCAATTTACCCGTCCAGACACCTCCAGCTAGTCTCTCATTGTTTCTCCCTATTCCTGTTCATTTTCCGCAGAAATTGCAAACTGGGCCAAACAGGAGATTAAAGGCACTGACTCTCCAAGTGGGGAGAGTTTTAGTAAAGCTTCTGGAATGTTGCACCCGAGTACCAGGGGACGAAAACTGAGACACATTTGAACACGTTTCCCGATCACACGGTGGATCATACTCTGGGTTCCACATGCATGTTTTAGCTGAAGGAAGAATCCCTTAAACCTGGAGAGTTGAGAACCATGGAATGGGTACCATGCAATATGACTTCAAAGGGTCTGCATTTGCTCACCGAACCTCACCAATCCTATCACTGCTGCGTTTATGCCGCTGTACACACGCTTGATTCTCTTTCGGAGACATATAAATCCATTGGTTTTAAGATTCTTACTAGTCAGGTATATTCTTAGGCGTTTAATATGGGGTGTTGAGTCCACTTCGTTGAGCAAGCAGTAGCTCTTGTCTATTACATATTTGGCTTATGGAAAGGTATCTGTGCTAATTTCAATCTCTGGTTTTATGCAGCACCCCAACTCACCTTTCCCCTTAAGCAAGCATATGTTGGTGTTCTACATTTGAGACCCTATTCTGTTTTGTAATTCAGTTCCTGTGTAGCCAAGTTTACATTCCGTGTATTAGTTTTATCTTATGATGTTTTTTTTTCTGTGTGACATATTTCACTTAGAATCATCGTACCTGAATCCACTCATTATGCTGCTATGGGCCTGATGACAGAGATTTCATTGCTGAGTGATATTGCATTGTACGTTAGTACCACAACTTCTTTATCCATTTTTCGCTTTCTGCGATATTGAACTTGTACCGTAAACGAGGTTCTTGTAAACAGAGCCGTCCCAAACATTGGGGTGGCTGTGTCTTTTTGATTTTAATTTCCCTAAGCTATAGGACCATAAGTGGAAGTGCCCTAGACTCTGTTGCTTTGTTTTTTAGATGTTTCAGGAAACACCATACACTTCTCCAGAGTGGCTGTTGGCAGTTAACATCCCGCCCATCAGCATAAGAAGGCTCCCAGTTCTCCATGGCCTGTCCTGCCTTTCTGGATTTTACACTTTTTTCAGATGGCCCTTTTGACCGGGGGGCAGTGAGACTTCATTGTAGTGCAGATTTCCTTTGCAAGCTTGCTTGGTTGGCCAAAAAGGGCGTATGCGTTTTTTCCTGAATATATTCAGGAAAAAACGCATACGCCCTTTTTGGCCAAGTGCATCATTGTGGACGTTCTGCCTCTTTTCCTATGCTTTACATGCAATTCCAGTCTACCTCCTGAAATCGGTTTCCTGCAATTCTGCCCCGCTTTCAAGTCCTCTTGGCAGCCTTACTTCAATATATTTTTGGACGATAGCTGTCATTTAGAACTCTGAAGGTTTGTGAATTACAGTGCCCCTGAGCTCCTTTCTTCAACTCGCTTTCTTGTGAGCTGGCCGCAACACCGCAGGATTGCTTCAGGCCCTAGTGTTTTTCCGGCACGGCTCGCTGAGCCTTTGGTTAATTCCTCTTTCTGGTGGGAAATGAGAGTTAAATTTGCCCGTCCAGACACCTCCAGCTAGTCTGTCATTGGTTCTCCCTATTCCTGTTCATTTTCCGCAGAAATTGCAAACTGGGCCAAACAGGAGTTTAAAGGCACTGACTCTCCAAGTGGGGAGAGTGTTAGTAAAGCATCTGGAATGTTGCACCCGAGTACCAGGGGACGAAAACTGAGACACATTTGAACACGTTTCCCGATCACACGGTGGATCATACTCTGGGTTCCACATGCATGTTTTAGCTGAAGGAAGAATCCCTTAAACCTGGAGAGTTGAGAAACATGGAATGGGTACCATGCAATATGACTTCAAAGGGTCTGCATTTGCTCACTGAACCTCACCAATCCTATCACTGCTGCGTTTATGCCGCTGTACACACGCTTGATTCTCTTTCGTAGACATATCAATCCATAGGTTTTAAGATTCTTACTAGTCAGGTATATTCTTAGGCGTTTAATATGGGGTGTTGAGTCCACTTCGTTGAGCAAGCAGTAGCTCTTGTCTATTACATATTTGTCTTATGGAAAGGTATCTGTGCTAATTTCAATCTCTGGTTTTATGCAGCACCCCAACTCACCTTTCCCCTTAAGCAAGCATAAGTTGGTTTTCTACATTTGAGAACCTATTCTGTTTTGTAATTCAGTTCCTGTGTAGCCAAGTTTACATTCCATGTATTAGTGATATCTTATGATGTTTCTTTTTCTGTGTGACTTATTTCACTTAGAATCATCGTACCTGAATCCACTCATTATGCTGCTACTGGCCTGATGACATAGATTTCATTGCTGAGTGGTATTGCATTGTACGTAAGTACCACAACTTCTTTATCCATTTTTCGTTTTCTGCGATATTGAACTTTTACCGTAAACGAGGTTCTTGTAAACAGAGCCATCCCAAATTTTGGGGTGGCTGTGTCTTTTTGATTTTAATTTCCCTAATCTATAGGACCATAAGTGGAAGTGCCCTAGACTCTGTTGCTTTGTTTTTTAGATGTTTCAGGAAACACCATACACTTCTCCAGAGTGGCTGTTGGCAATTAACATCCCGCCCATCAGCATAAGAAGGCTCCCAGTTCTCCATGGCCTGTCCTGCCTTTATGGATTTTACACTTTTTTCAGATGGCCCTTTTGACCGGGGGGCAGTGAGACTTCATTGTAGTGCAGATTTCCTTTGCAAGCTTGCTTGGTTGGCCAAAAAGGGCTTATGCGTTTTTTCCTGAATATATTCAGGAAAAAACGCATATGCCCTTTTTGGCCAAGTGCATCATTGTGGACGTTCTGCCTCTTTTCCTATGCTTTACATGCAATTCCAGTCTACCTCCTGAAATCGGTTTCCTGCAATTCTGCCCCGCTTTCAAGTCCTCTTGGCAGCCTTACTTCAATATATTTTTGGACGATAGCTGTCATTTAGAACTCTGCAGGTTTGTAAATTACAGTGCCCCTGAGCTCCTGTCTTCAACTCGCTTTCTTGTGAGCTGGCAGCAACACCGCAGGATTGCTTCAGGCCCTAGTGTGGTTCCGGCATGGCTCGCTGAGCCTTTGGTTAATTCCTCTTCTTGGTGGGAAATGAGAGTTAAATTTGCCCGTCCAGACACCTCCAGCTAGTCTCTCATTGGTTCTCCCTATTCCTGTTCATTTTCCACAAAAATTGCAAACTGGGCCAAACAGGAGGTTAAAGGCACTGACTCTCCAAGTGGGGAGAGTGTTAGTAAAGCGTTTGGAATGTTGCACCCGAGTACCAGGGGACGAAAACTGAGACACATTTGAACACGTTTCCCGATCACACGGTGGATCATACTCTGGGTTCCACATGCATGTTTTAGCTGAAGGAAGAATCCCTTAAACCTGGAGAGTTGAGAACCATGGAATGGGTACCATGCAATATGACTTCAAAGGGTCTGCATTTGCTCACCGAACCTCACCAATCCTATCACTGCTGCGTTTATGCCGCTGTACACACGCTTGATTCTCTTTCGTAGACATATCAATCCATAGGTTTTAAGATTCTTACTAGTCAGGTATATTCTTAGGCGTTTAATATGGGGTGTTGAGTCCACTTCGTTGAGCAAGCAGTAGCTCTTGTCTATTACATATTTGTCTTATGGAAAGGTATCTGTGCTAATTTCAATCTCTGGTTTTATGCAGCACCCCAACTCACCTTTCCCCTTAAGCAAGCATAAGTTGGTTTTCTACATTTGAGACCCTATTCTGTTTTGTAATTCAGTTCCTGTGTAGCCAAGTTTACATTCCATGTATTAGTGATATCTTATGATGTTTCTTTTTCTGTGTGACTTATTTCACTTAGAATCATCGTACCTGAATCCACTCATTATGCTGCTACTGGCCTGATGACATAGATTTCATTGCTGAGTGGTATTGCATTGTACGTAAGTACCACAACTTCTTTATCCATTTTTCGTTTTCTGCGATATTGAACTTGTACCGTAAACGAGGTTCTTGTAAACAGAGCCATCCCAAATTTTGGGGTGGCTGTGTCTTTTTGATTTTAATTTCCCTAATCTATAGGACCATAAGTGGAAGTGCCCTAGACTCTGTTGCTTTGTTTTTTAGATGTTTCAGGAAACACCATACACTTCTCCAGAGTGGCTGTTGGCAATTAACATCCCGCCCATCAGCATAAGAAGGCTCCCAGTTCTCCATGGCCTGTCCTGCCTTTATGGATTTTACACTTTTTTCAGATGGCCCTTTTGACCGGGGGGCAGTGAGACTTCATTGTAGTGCAGATTTCCTTTGCAAGCTTGCTTGGTTGGCCAAAAAGGGCTTATGCGTTTTTTCCTGAATATATTCAGGAAAAAACGCATATGCCCTTTTTGGCCAAGTGCATCATTGTGGACGTTCTGCCTCTTTTCCTATGCTTTACATGCAATTCCAGTCTACCTCCTGAAATCGGTTTTCTGCAATTCTGCCCCGCTTTCAAGTCCTCTTGGCAGCCTTACTTCAATATATTTTTGGACGATAGCTGTCATTTAGAACTCTGCAGGTTTGTAAATTACAGTGCCCCTGAGCTCCTGTCTTCAACTCGCTTTCTTGTGAGCTGGCAGCAACACCGCAGGATTGCTTCAGGCCCTAGTGTGGTTCCGGCATGGCTCGCTGAGCCTTTGGTTAATTCCTCTTCTTGGTGGGAAATGAGAGTTAAATTTGCCCGTCCAGACACCTCCAGCTAGTCTCTCATTGGTTCTCCCTATTCCTGTTCATTTTCCACAAAAATTGCAAACTGGGCCAAACAGGAGGTTAAAGGCACTGACTCTCCAAGGGGGGAGAGTGTTAGTAAAGCGTTTGGAATGTTGCACCCGAGTACCAGGGGACGAAAACTGAGACACATTTGAACACGTTTCCCGATCACACGGTGGATCATACTCTGGGTTCCACATGCATGTTTTAGCTGAAGGAAGAATCCCTTAAACCTGGAGAGTTGAGAACCATGGAATGGGTCCCATGCAATATGACTTCAAAGGGTTTGCATTTGCTCACCGAACCTCACCAATCCTATCACTGCTGCGTTTATGCCGCTGTACACACGCTTGATTCTCTTTCGGAGACATATAAATCCATAGGTTTTAAGATTCTTACTAGTCAGGTATATTCTTAGGCGTTTAATATGGGGTGTTGAGTCCACTTCGTTGAGCAAGCAGTAGCTCTTGTCTATTACATATTTGACTTATGGAAATGTATCTGTGCTAATTTCAATCTCTGGTTTTATGCAGCACCCCAACTCACCTTTCCTCTTAAGGAAGCATAAGTTGGTTTTCTACATTTGAGACCCTATTCTGTTTTGTAATTCAGTTCCTGTGTAGCCAAGTTTACATTCCGTGTATTAGTGATACCTTATGATGTTTCTTTTTCTGTGTGACTTATTTTACTTAGAATCATCGTACCTTAATTCACTCATTATGCTGCTACTGGCCTGATGACATAGATTTCATTGCTGAGTGATATTGCATTGTACGTAAGTACCACAACTTCTTTATCCATTTTTCGCTTTCTGCGATATTGAACTTGTACCGTAAATGAGGTTCTTGTAAACATAGCCGTCCCAAACTTTGGGGTGGCTGTGTCTTTTTGATTTTAATTTCCCTAAGCTATAGGACCATAAGTGGAAGTGCCCTAGGCTCTGTTGCTTTGTTTTTTAGATGGTTCAGGAAACACCATACACTTCTCCAGAGTGGCTGTTGGCAATTTACATCCCGCCCATCAGCATAAGAAGGCTCCCAGTTCTCCATGGCCTGTCCTTCCTTTCTGGATTTTACACTTTTTTCAGATGGCCCTTTTGACCGGGGTCAGTGAGACTTCATTGTAGTGCAGATTTCCTTTTCAAGCTTGCTTGGTTGGCCAAAAAGGGCGTATGCGTTTTTTCCTGAATATATTCAGGAAAAAACGCATACGCCCTTTTTGGCCAAGTGCATCATTGTGGACGTTCTGCCTCTTTTCCTATGCTTTACATGCAATTCCAGTCTACCTCCTGAAATCGGTTTCCTGCAATTCTGCCCCGCTTTCAAGTCCTCTTGGCAGCCTTACTTCAATATATTTTTGGATGATAGCTGTCATTTATAACTCTGCAGGTTTGTGAATTACAGTGCCCCTGAGCTTCTTTCTTCAACTCGCTTTCTTGTTAGCTGGCCGCAACACCGCAGGATTGCTTCAAGCCCTAGTGTAGTTTCGGCATGGCTCGCTGAGCCTTTGGTTAATTCCTCTTCCTGGTGGGAAATGAGAGTTAAATTTGCCCGTCCAGACACCTCCAGCTAGTCTGTCATTGGTTCTCCCTATTCCTGTTAATTTTCCACAGAAATTGCAAACTGGGCCAAACAGGAGGTTAAAGGCCCTGACTCTCCAAGTGGGGAGAGTGTTAGTAAAGCTTCTGGAATGTTGCACCCGAGTACCAGGGGACAAAAACTGAGACACATATGAACACGTTTCCCGATCACACGTTGGATCATACTCTGGGTTCCACATGCATGTTTTAGCTGAAGGAAGAATCCCTTACCTGGAGAGTTGAGACGCATGGAATGGGTACCATGCAATATGACTTCAAAGGGTCTGCATTTGCTCACCGAACCTCACCAATCCTATCACTGCTGCGTTTATGCCGCTGTACACACGCTTGATTCTCTTTCGGAGACATATAAATCCATAGGCTTTAAGATTCTTACTAGTCAGGTATATTCTTAGGCGTTTAATATGGGGTGTTGAGTCCAGTTCGTTGAGCAAGCAGTAGCTCTTGTCTATTACATATTTGGCTTATGGAAAGGTATCTGTGCTAATTTCAATCTCTGGTTTTATGCAGCACCCCAACTCACCTTTCCCCTTAAGCAAGCATAAGTTGGTTTTCTACATTTGAGACCCTATTCTGTTTTGTAATTCAGTTCCTGTGTAGCCAAGTTTATATTCCGTGTATTAGTGATACCTTATGATGTTTCTTTTTCTGTGTGACTTATTTTACTTAGAATCATCGTACCTGAATCCACTCATTATGCTGCTACTGGCCTGATGACATAGATTTCATTGCTGAGTGATATTGCATTGTACGTAAGTACCACAACTTCTTTATCCATTTTTCGCTTTCTGCGATATTGAACTTCTACCGTAAATGAGGTTCTTGTAAACAGAGCCGTCCCAAACTTTGGGGTGGCTGTGTCTTTTTGATTTTAATTTCCCTAATCTATAGGACCAAAAATGGAAGTGACCTAGGCTCTGTTGCTTTGTTTTTCAGATGTTTCAGGAAACACCATACACTTCTCCAGAGTGGCTGTTGGCAATTTACATCCCGCCCATCAGCCTAAGTAGGCTCCCAGTTCTCCATGGTCTGTCCTGCCTTTGTGAATTTTACACATTTTTCAGATGGCCCTTTTGACCGGGGGGCAGTGAGACTTCATTGTAGTGCAGATTTCCTTTGCAAGCTTGCTTGGTTGGCCAAAAAGGGCGTATGCGTTTTTTCCTGAATATATTCAGGAAAAAACGCATACGCCCTTTTTGGCCAAGTGCATCATTGTGGACGTTCTGCCTCTATTCCTATGCTTTACATGCAATTCCAGTCTACCTCCTGAAATCGGTTTCCTGCAATTCTGCCCCGCTTTCAAGTCCTCTTGGCAGCCTTACTTCAATATATTTTTGGACGATAGCTGTCATTTAGAACTCTGAAGGTTTGTGAATTACAGTGCCCCTGAGCTACTTTCTTCAACTCGCTTTCTTGTGAGCTGGCCGCAACACCGCAGGATTGCTTCAGGCCCTAGTGTGGTTCCAGCACGGCCCGCTGAGCCTTTGGTTAATTCCTCTTTCTGGTGGGAAATGAGAGTAAAATTTGCCAGTCCAGACACCTCCAGCTAGTCTCTCATTGGTTCTCCCTATTCCTGTTAATTTTCTACAGAAATTGCAAACTGGGCCAAACAGGAGGTTAAAGGCACTGACTCTCCAAGTGGGGAGAGTGTTAGTAAAGCATCTGGAAAGTTGCACCCGAGTACCAGGGGACGAAAACTGAGACACATATGAACACGTTTCCCGATCACACGGTGGATCATACTCTGGGTTCCACATGCATGTTTTAGCTGAAGGAAGAATCCCTTACCTGGAGAGTTGAGACGCATGGAATGGGTACCATGCAATATGACTTCAAAGGGTCTGCATTTGCTCACCGAACCTCACCAATCCTATCACTGCTGCGTTTATGCCGCTGTACACACGCTTGATTCTCTTTCGGAGACATATAAATCCATAGGCTTTAAGATTCTTACTAGTCAGGTATATTCTTAGGCGTTTAATATGGGGTGTTGAGTCCACTTCGTTGAGCAAGCAGTAGCTCTTGTCTATTACATATTTGGCTTATGGAAAGGTATCTGTGCTAATTTCAATCTCTGGTTTTATGCAGCACCCCAACTCACCTTTCCCCTTAAGCAAGCATAAGTTGGTTTTGTACATTTGAGACCCTATTCTGTTTTGTAATTCAGTTCCTGTGTAGGCAAGTTTACATTCAGTGTATTAGTGATATCTTATGATGTTTCTTTTTCTGTGTGACTTATTTCACTTAGAATCATCGTACCTGAAACCACTCATTATGCTGCTTCTGGCCTGATGACATAGATTTCATTGCTGAGTGGTATTGCATTGTACGTTAGTACCACAACTTCTTTATCCATTTTTCCCTTTCTGCGATATTGAACTTGTACCGTAAATGAGGTTCTTGTAAACAGAGCCGTCCCAAACTTTGGGGTGGCTGTGTCTTTTTGATTTTAATTTCCCTAATCTATAGGACCAAAAATGGAAGTGCCCTAGGCTCTGTTGCTTTGTTTTTCAGATGTTTCAGGAAACACCATACACTTCTCCAGAGTGGCTGTTTGCAATTTACATCCCGCCCATCAGCATAAGAAGGCTCCCAGTTCTCCATGGCCTGTCCTGCCTTTCTGGATTTTACAGTTTTTTCAGATGGCCCTTTTGACCGGGGGGCAGTGAGACTTCATTGTAGTGCAGATTTCCTTTGCAAGCTTGCTTGGTTGGCCAAAAAGGGCGTATGCGTTTTTTCCTGAATATATTCAGGAAAAAACGCATACGCCCTTTTTGGCCAAGTGCATCATTGTGGACGTTCTGCCTCTTTTCCTATGCTTTTCATGCAATTCCAGTCTACCTCCTGAAATCGGTTTCCTGCAATTCTGCCCCGCTTTCAAGTCCTCTTGGCAGCCTTACTTCAATATATTTTTGGATGATAGCTGTCATTTATAACTCTGCAGGTTTGTGAATTACAGTGCCCCTGAGCTTCTTTCTTCAACTCGCTTTATTGTGAGCTGGCCGCAACACCGCAGGATTGCTTCAAGCCCTAGTGTAGTTTCGGCATGGCTCGCTTAGCCTTTGGTTAATTCCTCTTCCTGGTGGGAAATGAGAGTTAAATTTGCCCGTCCAGACACCTCCAGCTAGTCTCTCATTGGTTCTCCCTATTCCTGTTAATTTTCCACAGAAATTGCAAACTGGGCCAAACAGGAGGTTAAAGGCCCTGACTCTCCAAGTGGGGAGAGTGTTAGTAAAGCGTCTGGAATGTTGCACCCGAGTACCAGGGGACGAAAACTGAGACACATATGAACACGTTTCCCGATCACACGGTGGATCATACTCTGGGTTCCACATGCATGTTTTAGCTGAAGGAAGAATCCCTTACCTGGAGAGTTGAGACGCATGGAATTGGTACCATGCAATATGACTTCAAAGGGTCTGCATTTGCTCACCGAACCTCACCAATCCTATCACTGCTGCGTTTATGCCGCTGTACACACGCTTGATTCTCTTTCGGAGACATATAAATCCATAGGCTTTAAGATTCTTACTAGTCAGGTATATTCTTAGGCGTTTAATATGGGGTGTTGAGTCCACTTCGTTGAGCAAGCAGTAGCTCTTGTCTATTACATATTTGACTTATGGAAATGTATCTGTGCTAATTTCAATCTCTGGTTTTATGCAGCACCCCAACTCACCTTTCCTCTTAAGCAAGCATAAGTTGGTTTTCTACATTTGAGACCCTATTCTGTTTTGTAATTCAGTTCCTGTGTAGCCAAGTTTACATTCCGTGTATTAGTGATACCTTATGATGTTTCTTTTTCTGTGTGACTTATTTTACTTAGAATCATCGTACCTGAATTCACTCATTATGCTGCTACTGGCCTGATGACATAGATTTCATTGCTGAGTGATATTGCATTGTACGTAAGTACCACAACTTCTTTATCCATTTTTCGCTTTCTGCGATATTGAACTTGTACCGTAAATGAGGTTCTTGTACACATAGCCGTCCCAAACTTTGGGGTGGCTGTGTCTTTTTGATTTTAATTTCCCTAATCTATAGGACCATAAGTGGAAGTGCCCTAGGCTCTGTTGCTTTGTTTTTTAGATGTTTCAGGAAACACCATACACTTCTCCAGAGTGGCTGTTGGCAATTTACATCCCGCCCATCAGCATAAGAAGGCTCCCAGTTCTCCATGGCCTGTCCTGCCTTTCTGGATTTTACACTTTTTTCAGATGGCCCTTTTGAGCGGGGTCAGTGAGACTTCATTGTAGTGCAGATTTCCTTTGCAAGCTTGCTTGGTTGGCCAAAAAGGGCGTATGCGTTTTTTCCTGAATATATTCAGGAAAAAACGCATACGCCCTTTTTGGCCAAGTGCATCATTGTGGACGTTCTGCCTCTTTTCCTATGCTTTTCATGCAATTCCAGTCTACCTCCTGAAATCGGTTTCCTGCAATTCTGCCCCGCTTTCAAGTCCTCTTGGCAGCCTTACTTCAATATATTTTTGGATGATAGCTGTCATTTATAACTCTGCAGGTATGTGAATTACAGTGCCCCTGAGCTTCTTTCTTCAACTCGCTTTCTTGTGAGCTGGCCGCAACACCGCAGGATTGCTTCAAGCCCTAATGTATTTTCGGCATGGCTCGCTGAGCCTTTGGTTAATTCCTCTTCCTGGTGGGAAATGAGAGTTAAATTTGCCAGTCCAGACACCTCCAGCTAGTCTGTCATTGGTTCTCCCTATTCCTGTTAATTTTCCACAGAAATTGCAAACTGGGCCAAACAGGAGTTTAAAGGCACTGACTCTCCAAGTGGGGAGAGTGTTAGTAAAGCGTCTGGAATGTTGCACCCGAGTACCAGGGGACGAAAACTGAGACACATATGAACACGTTTCCCGATCACACGGTGGATCATACTCTGGGTTCCACATGCATGATTTAGCTGAAGGAAGAATCCCTTACCTGGAGAGTTGAGACGCATGGAATGGGTACCATGCAATATGACTTCAAAGGGTCTGCATTTGCTCACCGAACCTCACCAATCCTATCACTGCTGCGTTTATGCCGCTGTACACACGCTTGATTCTCTTTCGGAGACATATAAATCCATTGGTTTTAAGATTCTTACTAGTCAGTTATATTCTTAGGCGTTTAATATGGGGTGTTGAGTCCACTTCGTTGAGCAAGCAGTAGCTCTTGTCTATTACATATTTGGCTTATGGAAAGGTATCTGTGCTAATTTCAATCTCTGGTTTTATGCAGCACCCCAACTCACCTTTCCCCTTAAGCAAGCATAAGTTGGTTTTCTACATTTGAGACCCTATTCTGTTTTGTAATTCAGTTCCTGTGTAGGCAAGTTTACATTCCGTGTATTAGTGATACCTTATGATGTTTCTTTTTCTGTGTGACTTATTTCACTTAGAATCATCGTACCTGAATCCACTCATTATGCTGCTACTGGCCTGATGACATAGATTTCATTGCTGAGTGATATTGCATTGTACGTAAGTACCACAACTTCTTTATCCATTTTTCGCTTTCTGCGATATTGAACTTGTACCGTAAATGAGGTTCTTGTAAACAGAGCCGTCCCAAACTTTGGGGTGGCTGTGTCTTTTTGAATTTAATTTCCGTAATCTATAGGACCATAAGTGGAAGTGCCCTAGGCTCTGTTGCTTTGTTTTTTAGATGTTTCAGGAAACACCATACACTTCTCCAGAGTGGCTGTTGGCAATTTACATCCCACCCATTAGCATAACAAGGCTCCCAGTTCTCCATGGCCTGTCCTGCTTTTCTGGATTTTACACTTTTTTCAGATGGCCCTTTTGACCGGAGGGCAGTGAGACTTCATTGTAGTGCAGATTTCTTTGCAAGCTTGCTTGGTTGGCCAAAAAGGGCGTATGCGTTTTTTCCTGAATATATTCCGGAAAAAACGCATACGCCCTTTTTGGCCAAGTGCATCATTGTGGACGTTCTGCCTCTTTTCCTATGCTTTACATCCAATTCCTGTCTACCTCCTGAAATCGGTTTCCTGCAATTCTGCCCCGCTTTCAAGTCCTCTTGGCAGCCTTACTTCAATATATTTTTGGACGAAAGCTGTCATTTATAACTCTGCAGGTTTGTGAATTACAGTGTCCCTGAGCTCCTTTCTTCAACTCGCTTTCTTGTGAGCTGGCCGCAACATCGCAGGATTGCTTCAGTCCCTAGTGTGGTTCCAGCATGGCTCGCTGAGCCTTTGGTTAATTCCTCTTCCTGGAGGGAAATGAGAGTTAAATTTGCCCGTCCAGACACCTCCAGGTAGTCTCTCATTGGTTCTCCCTATTCCTGTTCATTTTCCGCAGAAATTGCAAACTGGGCCAAACAGGAGGTTAAAGGCACTGACTCTCCAAGTGGGGAGAGTGTTAGTAAAGTGTCTGGAATGTTGCACCCGAGTACCAGGGGACGAAATCTGAGACACATTTGAACACGTTTCCCGATCACACGGTGAATCATACTCTGGGTTCCACATGCATGTTTTAGCTGAAGGAAGAATCCCTTAAACCTGGAGAGTTGAGAACCATGGAATGGGTACCATGCAATATGACTTCAAAGGGTCTGCATTTGCTCACCGAACCTCACGAATCCTATCACTGCTGCTTTTATGCCGCTGTATACACGCTTGATTCGCTTTCGTAGACATATCAATCCATAGGTTTTAAGATACTTACTAGTCACGTATATTTTTAGGCGTTTAATATGGGGTGTTGAGTCCACTTCGTTGAGCAAGCAGTAGCTCTTGTCTATTACATATTGGGTTATGGAAAGGTATCTGTGCTAATTTCAATCTCTGGTTTTATGCAGCACCCCAACTCACCTTTCCCCTTAAGCAAGCATAAGTTGGTTTTCTACATTTGAGACCCTATTCTGTTTTGTAATTCAGTTCCTGTGTAGGCAAGTTTACATTCCATGTATTAGTGATATCTTATGATGTTTCTTTTTCTGTTTGACTTATTTCTCTTAGAATCATCGCACCTAAATCCACTCATTATGCTGCTACTGGCCTGATGACATAGATTTCATTGCTGAGTGATATTCCATTGTACGTAAGTACCACAACTTCTTTATCCATTTTTCGCTTTCTGCGATATTGAACTTGTACCGTAACTGAGGTTCTTGTAAACAGAGCCATCCCAAATTTTGGGGTGGCTGTGTCTTTTTGATTTTAATTTCCCTAATCTATAGGACCATAAGTGGAAGTGCCCTAGGCTCTGTTACTTTGTTTTTTAGATGTTTCAGGAAACGCCATACAATTCTCCAGAGTGGCTGTTGGCAATTTACATCTCGCCCATCAGTCTAACTAGGCTCCCAGTTCTCCATGGCCTGTCCTGCCTTTCTGGATTTTACACTTTTTTCAGATGGCCCTTTTGACCGGGGGGCAGTGAGACTTCATTGTAGTGCAGATTTCCTTTGCAAGCTTGCTTGGTTGACCAAAAAGGGCGTATGCGTTTTTTCCTGAATATATTCAGGAAAAAACACATACGCCCTTTTTGGCCAAGTGCATCATTGTGGACGTTCTGCCTCTTTTCCTAAGCTTTACATGCAATTCCAGTCTACCTCCGGAAATCGGTTTCCTGCAATTCTGTCCCACTTTCAAGTCCTCTTGGCAGCCTTACTTCAATATATTTTTGGACGATAGGTGTCATTTATAACTCTGCAGGTTTGTGAATTACAGTGCCCCTGAGCTCCTTTCTTCAACTCGCTTTCTTGTGAGCTGGCCGCAACACCACATGATTGCTTCAGGCCCTACGGTGATTCCGGCATGGCTCGCTGAGCCTTTGGTTAATTCCTCTTCCTGGTGGGAAATGAGAGTTAAATTTGCCCGTCCAGACACCTCCAGCTAGTCTCTCATTGGTTCTCCCTATTCCTGTTCATTTTCCGCAGAAATTGCAAACTGGGCCAAACAGGAGGTTAAAGGCACTGACTCTCCAAGTGGGGAGAGTGTTAGTAAAGCGTCTGGAATGTTGCACCCGAGTACCAGGGGACGAAAACTGAGACACATTTGAACACGTTTCCCGATCACACGGTGGATCATACTCTGGGTTCCACATGCATGTTTTAGCTGAAGGAAGAATCCCTTAAACCTGGAGAGTTGAGAACCATGGAATGGGTACCATGCAATATGACTTCAAAGGGTCTGCATTTGCTCACCGAACCTCACCAATCCTATCACTGCTGTGTTTATGTCGTTGAACACACGCTTGGTTCTCTTTCGGAGACATATAAATCCATAGGTTTTAAGATTCTTACTAGTCAGGTATATTCTTAGGCGTTTAATATGGGGTGTTGAGTCCACTTCGTTGAGCAAGCAGTAGCTCTTGTCTATTACATATTTGGCTTATGGAAAGGTATCTGTGTTAATTTCAATCTCTGGTTTTATGCAGCACCCCAACTAACCTTTCCTCGTAAGCAAGCGTAAGTTGGTTTTCTACATTTGAGACCCTATTCTGTTTTGTAATTCAGTTCCTGTGTAGCCAAGTTTACATTCCGTGTATTAGTGATACCTTATGATGTTTCTTTTTCTGTGTGACTCATTTCACTTAGAATCATCGTACCTGAATCCACTCATTATGCTGCTACTGGCCTGATGACATAGATTTCATTGCTGAGTGATATTGCATTGTACGTAAGTACCACAACTTCTTTATCCATTTTTCGCTTTCTGCGATATTGAACTTGTACCGTAAACGAGGTTCTTGTAAACAGAGCTGTCCCAAACTTTGGGGTGGCTGTGTCTTTTTGATTTTAATTTCCCTAATCTATAGGACCATAAGTGGAAGTGCCCTAGGCTCTGTTGCTTGTTTTTTAGATGTTTCAGGAAACACCATACACTTCTCCAGAGTGGCTGTTGGCAATTTACATCCCACCCGTCAGCATAAGAAGGCTCCCAGTTCTCCATGGCCTGTCCTGCCTTTCTGGATTTTACACTTTTTTCAGATGGCCCTTTTGACCGGGGTCAGTGAGACTTCATTGTAGTGCAGATTTCCTTTGCAAGCTTGCTTGGTGGGCCAAAAAGGGTGTCTGCGTTTTTTCCTGAGTATATTCAGGAAAAAATGCATACGCCCTTTTTGGCCAAGTGCATCATTGAGGACGTTCTGCCTCTTTTCCTATGCTTTACATGCAATTCCAGTCTACCTCCTGAAATCGGTTTCCTGCAATTCTGCCCCGCTTTCAAGTCCTCTTGGCAGCCTTACTTCAATATATTTTTGGACGATAGCTGTCATTTATAACTCTGCAGGTTTGTGAATTACAGGGCCCCTGAGTTCCTTTCTTCAACTCGCTTTCTTGTGAGCTGGCCGCAACACCGCAGGATTGCTTCAGGCCCTAGTGTGGTTCCGGCATGGCACGCTGAGCCTTTGGTTAATTCCTCTTCCTGGTGGGAAATGAGAGTTAAATTTGCCCGTCCAGACTCCTCCAGCTAGTCTCTCATTTGTTCTCCCTATTCCTGTTCATTTTCCGCAGAATTTGCAAACTGGGCCAAACAGGAGGTTAAAGGCACTGACTCTCCAAGTGGGGAGAGTGTTAGTAAAGCGTCTGGAATGTTGCACCCGAGTACCAGGGGATGAAAACTGAGACATATTTGAACACGTTTCCCGATCACACGTTGGATCATACTCTGGGTTCCACATGCATGTTTTAGCTGAAGGAAGAATCCCTTAAACCTGAAGAGTTGAGAACCATGGAATGGGAACCCTGCAATATGACTTCAAAGGGTCTGCATTTTCTCACCGAACCTCACCAATCCTATCACTGTTGCATTTATGCCGCTGTACACATGCTTGATTTTCTTTCAGAGACATATAAATCCATAGGTTTTAAGATTCTTACTAGTCAGGTGTATTCTTAGGCGTTTAATATGGGGTGTTGAGTCCACTTCGTTGAGCAAGCAGTAGCTCTTGCCTATTACATATTTGGCTTATGGAAAGGTATCTGTGCTAATTTCTATCTCTGGTTTTATGCAGCAACCCAACTCACCTTTCCCCTTAAGCAAGCATAAGTTGGTGTTCTACATTTGAGACCCTATTCTGTTTTGTAATTCAGTTCCTGTGTAACCAAGTTTACATTCCGTGTATTAGTGATACCTTATGATGTTTCTTTTTCTGTGTGACTTATTTCACTTAGAATCATCGTACCTGAATCCACTCATTATGCTGCTACTGGCCTGATGACATAGATTTCATTGCTGAGTGATATTGCATTGTACGTAAGTACGACAACTTCTTTATCCATTTTTCGCTTTCTGTGATATTGAACTTGTATTGTAAACGAGTTTCTTGTAAACAGAGCTGTCCCAAACATTGCGGTGGCTGTGTCTTTTTGATTTTAATTTCCCTAATCTATAGGACCATATGTGGAAGTGCCTTAGGCTGTGTTGCTCTGTTTCTTAGATGTTTCAGGAAACACCATACACTTCTCCAGAGTGGCTGTTGGCAATTTACATCCCGCCCATCAGCATAACAAGGCTCCCAGTTCTCCTTGGCCTGTCCTGCCTTTCTGGATTTTACACTTTTTTCAGATGGCCCTTTTAACCGGGGGGCAGTGAGTCTTCATTGTAGTGCAGATTTCCTTTGCAAGCTTGCTTGCTTGGCCAAAAAGGGCGTATGCGTTTTTTCCTGAGTATATTCAGGAAAAAACGCAGACGCCCTTTTTGGCCAAGTGCATCATTGTGGACGTTCTGCCTCTTTTCCTATGCTTTACATGCAATTCCAGTCTACCTCCTGAAATCGGTTTCCTGCAATTCTGCCCCGCTTTCAAGTCCTCTTGGCAGCCTTACTTCAATATATTTTTGGACGATAGCTGTCATTTATAACTCTGCAGGTTTGTGAATTACAGGGCCCCTGAGTTCCTTTCTTCAACTCGCTTTCTTGTGAGCTGGCCGCAACACCGCAGGATTGCTTCAGGCCCTAGTGTGGTTCCGGCATGGCACGCTGAGCCTTTGGTTAATTCCTCTTCCTGGTGGGAAATGAGAGTTAAATTTGCCCGTCCAGACTCCTCCAGCTAGTCTCTCATTTGTTCTCCCTATTCCTGTTCATTTTCCGCAGAATTTGCAAACTGGGCCAAACAGGAGGTTAAAGGCACTGACTCTCCAAGTGGGGAGAGTGTTAGTAAAGCGTCTGGAATGTTGCACCCGAGTACCAGGGGATGAAAACTGAGACATATTTGAACACGTTTCCCGATCACACGTTGGATCATACTCTGGGTTCCACATGCATGTTTTAGCTGAAGGAAGAATCCCTTAAACCTGAAGAGTTGAGAACCATGGAATGGGAACCCTGCAATATGACTTCAAAGGGTCTGCATTTTCTCACCGAACCTCACCAATCCTATCACTGTTGCATTTATGCCGCTGTACACATGCTTGATTTTCTTTCAGAGACATATAAATCCATAGGTTTTAAGATTCTTACTAGTCAGGTGTATTCTTAGGCGTTTAATATGGGGTGTTGAGTCCACTTCGTTGAGCAAGCAGTAGCTCTTGCCTATTACATATTTGGCTTATGGAAAGGTATCTGTGCTAATTTCTATCTCTGGTTTTATGCAGCAACCCAACTCACCTTTCCCCTTAAGCAAGCATAAGTTGGTGTTCTACATTTGAGACCCTATTCTGTTTTGTAATTCAGTTCCTGTGTAACCAAGTTTACATTCCGTGTATTAGTGATACCTTATGATGTTTCTTTTTCTGTGTGACTTATTTCACTTAGAATCATCGTACCTGAATCCACTCATTATGCTGCTACTGGCCTGATGACATAGATTTCATTGCTGAGTGATATTGCATTGTACGTAAGTACGACAACTTCTTTATCCATTTTTCGCTTTCTGTGATATTGAACTTGTATTGTAAACGAGTTTCTTGTAAACAGAGCTGTCCCAAACATTGCGGTGGCTGTGTCTTTTTGATTTTAATTTCCCTAATCTATAGGACCATATGTGGAAGTGCCTTAGGCTGTGTTGCTCTGTTTCTTAGATGTTTCAGGAAACACCATACACTTCTCCAGAGTGGCTGTTGGCAATTTACATCCCGCCCATCAGCATAACAAGGCTCCCAGTTCTCCTTGGCCTGTCCTGCCTTTCTGGATTTTACACTTTTTTCAGATGGCCCTTTTAACCGGGGGGCAGTGAGTCTTCATTGTAGTGCAGATTTCCTTTGCAAGCTTGCTTGCTTGGCCAAAAAGGGCGTATGCGTTTTTTCCTGAGTATATTCAGGAAAAAACGCAGACGCCCTTTTTGGCCAAGTGCATCATTGTGGACGTTCTGCCTCTTTTCCTATGCTTTACATGCAATTCCAGTCTACCTCCTGAAATCGGTTTCCTGCAATTCTGCCCCGCTTTCAAGTCCTCTTGGCAGCCTTACTTCAATATATTTTTGGACGATAGCTGTCATTTAGAACTCTGAAGGTTTGTGAATTACAGTTCCCCTGAGCTCCTTTCTTCAACTCGCTTTCTTGTGAGCTGGCCGCAACACCGCAGGATTGCTTCAGGCCCTAGTGTGGTTCCGGCATGGCTCGCTGAGCCTTTCGATAATTCCTCTTCTTGGTGGGAAATGAGAGTTCAATTTGCCCGTCCATAACCCTCCAGCTAGTCTCTCATTGGTTCTCCCTATTCCTGTTCATTTTCCGCAGAAATTGCAAACTGGGCCAAACAGGAGGTTAAAGGCACTGACTCTCCAAGTGGGGGAGAGTGTTAGTAAAGCGTCTGGAATGTTGCACCTGATTACCAGGGGATGAAAACTGAGACACATTTGAACACGTTTCCCGATCACACGGTGGATCATACTCTGGGTTCCACATGCATGTTTTAGCTGAAGGAAGAATCCCTTAAACCTGGAGAGTTGAGAACCATGGAATGGGTACCATGCAATATGACTTCAAAGGGTCTGCATTTGCTCACCGAACCTCATCAATCCTATCACTGCTGCGTTTATGCCGCTGTAAACACGCTTGATTCTCTTTCGGAGACATATAAATCCATAGGTTTTAAGATTCTTACTAGTCAGGTATATTCTTAGGCGTTTAATATGTGGTGTTGAGTCCACTTCGTTGAGCAAGGAGTAGCTCTAGTCTATTACATATTTGGCTTATTGAACGGTATCTGTGCTCATTTCAATCTCTTGTTTTATGCAGCACACCAACTCACCTTTCCCCTTTAGCAAGCATAAGTTGGTTCTACATTTGAGACCCTGTTCTGTTTTGTAATTCATTTCCTGGGTAGCCAAGTTTATATTCCGTGTATTAGTGATATCTTATGATGTTTCTTTTTCTGTGTGACTTATTTCACTTAGAATCATCGTACCTGAATCCACTCATTATGCTGCTACGGGCCTGATGACATAGATTTCATTGCTGAATGATATTGCATTCTACGTATGTACCACAACTTCTTTATCCATTTTTTGCTTTCTACGATATTGAACTTGTACCGTAAACGAGGTTCTTGTAAACAGAGCCATTCCAAACTTTGGGGTGGCTGTGTCTTTTTGATTTTAATTTCACTAAGCTATAGGACCATAAGTGGAAGTGCCCTAGGCTCTGTTGCTTTGTTTTTTAGATGTTTCAGGAAACACCATACACTTCTCCAGAGTGGCTGTTGGCAATTTACATCCTGCCCATAAGCACAAAAAGGCTCCCTGTTCTCCATGGCCTGTCCTGCCGTTCTGGATTTTACACTTTTTTCAGATGGCCCTTTTGACCGGGGGGCAGTGAGACTTCATTGTAGTGCAGATTTCCTTTGCAAGCTTGCTTGGTTGGCCAGAAAGGGCGTATGCGTTTCTTCCTGAATATATTCAGGAAGAAACGCATACGCCCTTTTTGGCCAAGTGCATCATTGTCGACGTTCTGAGTCTTTTCATATGTTTTCAGTGCAGTTCCTGTGTACCTCTTGAAATCGGTTTCCTGCAATTCTGCCTTGCTGTCAGTGCCTCTTCATAGCCTTACCTCAATATACTTTTGGAAAATAGTTGGCCTTTATAACTCTGCAGGTTTTTGAATTGCAGTGGCCCTTAGCTCCTTTTTTCAGCTCTTATTTTTGTGATCTTGCCTCATATCCACAGGATTTCTTCAGGCCCTATCCTTCTTCTGGGGCGCCTTGCTCTGCCTTTGGTTAATTCTTCTTCCTGATGTGAAATTAGAGTGACATGTGCCCATTGAAACCGCTACAGCTATTTTCTCACTGGTTCCCCCTATTCCCATTCATCCTCCGCACTAACTGCAGACTGTGCGATACCGGAACTTAAAGGCATTGACTCTCCATGTGGAGATGTTGTTAGTAAAGTGGCTGGAATGTTGATCCGGAGCCCCAGGAGACGAAAATGAGGTGCGTTTTAGAAACCTTTCCCGATCATATGGTATACCATCTGCTGGATTCCCCATGCATGGTTTAGCTGTAGGAAGATTCCCTTCAACCTGGAGTGTTGGGACCCTTGGAATGAGTAGTATGAAGTATTGCATTAAACTTTCGGCAGTTGCTCACCAAAGCTCACCAATGCTCTCAGCCCCAAGTGTCCAGCCTTATGTCTTATCCAGCTGTGGGTTTATATGTGGTCATTACAGGTTGCATCACAGCCCCTGAGCGAATTTTGTAAGAATTTTTCTCTCTTTCATTGTTTCTGCGTTTTGGTTTTAAAATTTATTTCTATAATGGGGTTTAGCTCATTTTCACTGCTGTGTTTGTGCCGCTCTGCACACACTTGATTCCCTTATGGAGATATATCAATACATGGGTTTTAAGATTCTTATTACTCAGATATATTTCTCTGCGGTGTATAGGGTGTGTTGAGGCCAGTTCATTGAGCAAGGTGTAGATCTTGTCTAATACCTATTTGGTTTATTGAACGGTATCTGTGCTAATTTCAAACTCTGGTTTTATGCATCACCCCACCTCTCCTTTCCCCTTAAGCTGACATAAGTGTGTTTTCTAAATGTGAGACACTGTTCTGTTTTGTAATTCATTTTTTGTGCAGCCATATTTATCCTCCCTCTATAAGTGATATCTTATGATATGTTTCTTTTTCTGTTTGACTTATTTCAAGTAGTATTATCGGACCTAAATCCACTCTTTATCCTTCTACTAGCCTTATTACATTGATTTCATGGTGAAGAGATATTCCATTGTACATAAGTACCACATTTTCTTTATCCATTGTTCTCTTTCCTGGGATATTTAAGGTGTACTGAAGTTGAGGTTCTTGTAAACAGAGTAGCCCTAAACTGTGGTGTGCTTGTGTCTTGTTGATTTTTAGACTTCCCTAGATATACTTCCATGATTGGAAGTGCCCTATGCTCTGTAGCTCTGTTTTTTAGATGATTTAGGAACCACCATACACTTCTCCAGAGTGGCTCTCGGCAGTTCACACACTGTCCATCAGCGTATAAAGGCTCCCTGTTCTCCATGGCCTGTCCTGCATTTCTGGTTTTTACAATTTTTTCGGATGGCCCTTTTGACCGGTGGGAAATGAGACTTCTTTGTTGTGCACATTTGCATTGCTTGCTTGCTTGGTTGCCCATAAAGTGCGTATGCGTTTTTTCCTGGATATATTCAGGAAAAAACGCATACTCCCTTTTGGGCCAACTACATCATTGTCGAAATTCTGCCGCTTTTCATGTACTTTAAGGACGAGTCCAATCTATCTCTTGAAATCTGTTTCTTGCAATTCTGTCTTGCATTCAGATCCTCTTCTTTGCCTTACCTCAACATATTTTTGGACGTTAGTTTTCATTTATAACTCTGCAGGTTTGTGAATTGCAGTGACCCTGAGCTCCATTTTTTAAGTTGCTCTTTTGTGAGCTGGCCTCAAAGCCGCAGGATTGCTTCAGGCCCTATTTTGGCTCCGGCGAGGCGGGCTGAGCCTTTTTTTAATTCTTACTCTTAATGGGAAATTAGAGTGACATGTGCCCGTCCAAACCCCTACAACTATTCTCTCATTGGTTCCCCCTCTTCCCGTTCATCCTCCTCACAATTTGCAAAATGTGTGAAACAGAAGTTTAAATGTGCTGATTCTCTAAGTGGGGAGATTCTAAGTAACGTGGCTGGAATGATGAACAGGAGCACCAGGAGAGGATAAATGAGGTGCATTTTAGACACATCTCCCGATCACATGGTGTTTTCCATGCATGTTTTCCATGCATGTTTTAGCTGTAGGAAGATTCCTTGAACCTGCAGATTTGGGACCCATTGAATGGGTACCAGGTAGTATTACTTTAAAGGGTGTGCATTTCCTCACCCAACCTCACATTTCTCTTAGCGCGAACAGTTTCCAGCCTTATGTCTCATCCTGCTGTGGGTCTAGATGTGTTCAATCCATGTTGCATCACCGTCCCTGAGGAAAAGTTGTAAGAGGTTTTCTCTGTCTCTCTGTCGTTTATTTTTTTCAATTTATTACTATATTGGTTACAACTGATTTTCAAAGCTCTGTTTCTTGCTGCTGTACATCCACTTGATTCACGTACAGAGAGACATCAATAAATTCTTTTTCAGATTCTTACCAGTCATAGATATTCTTTTCCGGTGACTTGAGTGTGCTGAGTGCAGTTCTTTTAGCTACCGTGTAGGCCTTGTTGATTATCAGTTTGGTATTTGGAATGGTATCTTTGCTAATTTCAACCTCCTGGATGATGCCTCACCCCTCCCCACCTTTCCCGTTTAGCAGCCTTACGCGTGTTTTCTACATATTTGACTATGTTTTTGTTTTGTAATTTATTTCATGTGTAGCCATTTTGGATTCCACCTTTAAGTGATATCTTATGATATGTGTCTTTTTCTTTTTGAATTATGTCACTTAGAATGATCATACGTAACTCCTCCGGAGTTGTTACAACTGGCCATATTTCATTGATTTCCAGGCTGAGTAATATTCCACTCTACATAAGTACCACATCTCTATCCATTTTTTCCCTCCAGAGACATTTAAGTTATATCCTAGTCGAGGATCTTTTAAACAGAGAGGCAGTAAACATTGGGGTGCCTGTGTCCTCTCGATTTTTGTTTTTCCCAAGATATACGCCCATGAGTGCAAGTGCCCTATGCTCTGTAGCTCATTTTTTAGATGCTTTAGTAAACACAATACACTTCTCCAGAATGGCCGTTGGCAATATACATTTCCACTATAAGCCTCACAGGGCTCCCTCTTCTCCTTGCCCTGTCCTGCATTTCTGGTGTTTACACTTTATGAGGATGGCTTTTCTGACTGATGCGAAGTGATATCTTTTGTAGTATTGATTTCCAGTGCCCACCTGTTTGGTTGGCTAAAAAAGTGTATGCCCTTTTCTTGAATATATACAGAAAAAAACGCATACAGCCTTTTTGGCCAACTGCAATGTTGGCAATGTTCAGCCCCTTTTCTTGTGCTTAATGGCGAGTCCTTTCTACCTCCTCAAATCCCTTTCCTGCCATTCTCCCTTGCTTACCAATCCTTTTCTTTGACTTTCCTCAAGACATTTTTCAGTGATAGATATTTTCAACTCTGCAGTTTCGTGAATTTTACTGCCCCTGAGTTCCATTGTTCAACTTGTGTTTATGGGAACTGGCCACAAAGCAGTGGGATTTCCTCAAGCCCTATACTGTTTCCATGGGCAACCCTAGCCTTTGGTCAATTCGTCTTCCTGATTGGAAATTAGAGTGACATGTGCCTGTCTGAACACCTAGGACTTGTCTCTCATTGTTCCTCATCCTTCCGCTTCATCCTCTGGGCAAATTCCAAACTGTACGCAACAGGATGTTGACAGTGCTGACATCTCCAAGTGGGGAGACTGTTAGTAAAGACGCTGGAGGGGTGAACCCGAGCACCAGGAGATGAGGAGATGAGATGCCTTTTCCAAATTCTTCCCGATCAGACGGTATACCATCCTCTGGGTGTGACAGACATGTTTTAGCAGTAGGAAGGGTCCCATTCATGTAAGGAGAACACCAGGGCTTTTTCAAAATCAGTGTCTCCCCGAAACCCAAACTGGGGAAATTTTTAAGCTACGGCTACACATATGTTCATTAAGGGCCTTGGGAAGTAGGCAGAGTCCAAACTTTAGATGATTGAAGTCTTCAGGGTCAGAAGCACTCACCACCGGCTTCCCTTAGGTTACACTTTAACTGTCATTGATAGATGATGTCAATAAAAATATCTATTCTTTTTCCGATTATTTCCCCTTATAGGTTATTGCAAAATATTGAGTGTAGTTCCCTGTGCTATACAGTAGTTCCTTGTTGATGATCTATTTTATACATAGCAGTGTGTATGTTTTAATTCCAAACTGTTAATTTATCCCTCCTCCCACCTTTCCCCTTTGGTAATAATAAATTATAAGATTTTATACTTCTCAGAAATGGGGGAGCTGAAAGAGAGGTATCATTTTCAATGGAAAAGCATTTAAAACAAGATTGAAGCTTTAACCAAGATTATTAGATGTACATCCTTGGAAAGAAATCACTTCATTTCTCTAATATTGACCTGACAAATAAGACAAACCTTTTCACTGAACTTGCTTATAATAAAGTGATGGAAATATCAAATGGAAGTGTTAGAAACATCTTATTTTACCCGAGCCTTATAAACTGTTCTATGTTAACTACAGTTTGGCTCACACATCTGTTCATTGAAGTTACAGTAGTCTCAATTTCTGTTACTGATCCTCCAGAGTGGACCCCAACAAGTGTCCCCCTGCCCAGTGTCATTGGGGCCAACAGATCGAGACTGAGTTTGGTTCACAAGCAAAGGAAACTTTATATTTTGATCAGAGAATGGAGAGGTGAGAGCATGCACTACCCCGTGGGCTGTGGGCTGGGCTGCTGTGTAGAGATCCTGTCAGAGTCAGTGGGAGGGAGGGGGCGGAGCTCTCGAGGGCCGGGTTGGCTGCAGCTCAGGCTCTATATCTCGGAGTCTGCACTGGGCCCCAGGAGCTGAGGTGTCGACCCAGCCATTCTGCACTAGGAAATCTGGTCTGAAGTGCCGGGTGTGGAACCTCTGTATGCGGGACCCTAGGAGCACGTGAAATTAGACAAAGCACAAAGGATAAAAAAGGTCAGACTTGACTTTATTGCCCAGATTCTATTTTTATCTCCCAGGGATTTTTAATGGGCTTTGCTGGGGACAAACCCCTCCTCTGCCTTTTGTCCCATTCCTCATTCTTGGAGTGCTGAGGGTGCAGACCCTTCTTCTGTAACTGCTGAGTGCTGAGTTGGGAGCCCTCATACCAGGGGACGAGGGTCAGAACTTCTCCCCAGCAGCCTCCAGGTGACGTTGATTGGCCCCAGGACCCCTGCCTCCCTGCTCGTCCGCCTGAGCACCAGCATTGGAAGTGTTATAGATTCTAATGACCTTTAAGGGTCCAGGAAAGAGATGTGCAGAGACGCTGTGGGGGCCGGTTTCACCTCGCCCCACATTTGTTCGGCCACCTTAGGCTGACCGTTTCTGCCAGCCTAGATGCTCTGACCAGTAGTCTGCTCTTTCTTCAATTAGGTCCCTGAATTAACGTAAAAACAGCACCAGGTGTCAGAGCCCTGCCCGCTCAACTCCCAGACAGTCCAGGGTCAGTGGTGATCAAGGACCATGATGGCCACTGAGTCAACAGCCTTTTGAAGTAAACAGGAGTCCAGCCGGTCTTATTGGCCACCATCATCACGGTGTCTGTAGGCTTTTCTATGGTGACAGTGTGATATACGGTTCCCCCGCCAAGATTATTAGCTCCCCTCCGGGTGCAGTAAGTCCTGCAAGCAGTAGTCTACTCCTTCGGGACACACTATTGTTGTTTTATGAGAGAAACTCCAGGTCAAGTGATGTTCACACGAGTCGTCATGGTGCCCTGCTGCCCCCGGTTATCTCTCTGGATGTTGGAGTTGGAGGGCCTCCTCACTCGAGGTCGGTGTGCCCACGGAGCGAACCCTGCAACTTCAGGGCATGGTTGGTGATTAGGATCACCACGTGGGGTCCTTTTCCCTTAGGAGGGAGGTGGCCTTTTGGGCTGCTGATTTCCAGGTTTTTAGATACCGCCAGTATCTTGGCCAGATGTGGCAGTGGGCCAAGCCCCTTGGTGACTGTAGTTTATCCTACCTGGATGGCATTCTTGCGTTGTTCCATTTCAAGTGGTCCCAGTTTTTGCACTAATTCTCCAATGGCGATTCACCTTTCACCGGGAATGGAAAGGTCAAAGGGTTTAGCTCAATTAGGGAGTTCCAGGGCAAGGGTCTGAATTGACTGCTCTTTCCATTCTTGAAAGGCCACTTCTGGATTCTGTTCAAAAGGATCATCATCTTTTCCTTTCAGTGTTTCATATAGAGGCCCAGCTAGTAGACTGTAGTTAGGGATCCAGAAGCAGCAAACCCTGGCCTCCCCAGGAACCCCTAAGCTGTCTTCTCGTTTTAGAAAGGGGTAAGGCTGCAAATGGTTTCTTCCCTTTCCTGGGATGGGCTTCTCCGACCTTGTGTGAGAATGAAGCCCAGGCAGGTCACCGCAGTCTGTGATATTTGAGCTTTTTCTTGGACAACTTCTATCCTTTATTGGCTTGGTAGTTCAGAGGCCTCCTTAGTAGGGCTGGCGATCAGAATGTCGTCTGCATATTGAAGGAGGGTTTCCTTTTCCAGAGGTAGAACTTTTCGGTCTTTAGCTAAGCTTTCCCCAAAGATGGTGTGGGGATTTTTGAACCCTTGGGGCAAGACGGCCCGGAAGTATTGTTTTAGTTGTATGTTGAGTCCTGCCACTCACAAGCCAAAATTTCTTGTGACTCTGGGACTAATGGAATACAAAAGAAGGCATCATTGAAGACTAATACAGAATACCATGTCCTGGTGGTTGGTAGAATGACCAGCAGGGTGTAGGAATTAGGAGCAACTGGAGGTATATCCTCGGTGGCTTCACTGACTGTCCTGACATCCTTTACCAGGTCCCCAGCAGCCCATGGAGCTCTCGTGGTCAGGCCAATCCCAGGATATGGAGCTCTCCTGGGCAGGTACCCCACCCCCAAGCCAGCCCACGGGGCTCTCGTGGTCAGGCCCCTCCCAGGATACAGAGCTACCCTTGCAGGTACTGTGGCAGGGCTGGGCACACAGGAACCGTGCACATAGCCCTCATTGAAGAGCACCCCCAGCTCACCTGTCGCTCAGAGCTGACACAGAGCACCTCAGAGCAGGACTTGAACTAACAAACAGCAGCTCCGACAGGTCTGTGACCCTGGGCATCACTCTGTGTGGCCTCCCTCCACCTGGTCTTCCAGAGACTTCCACTGCACCCGGGGCACCAGGCCTCTGTCTCCAACCACCACCCACCCCTCCTCTCCCTGACTCCTGGGTTCCTCTCATTAGGAGAGGGTTTTCTTGAAGTTGTCTCCCACTCATGGGCCAGATAAAATGATTAGAAAACAAGCCAAAGCTGCAGCCCCTTGTCTATCCTGACTCTCAGGAGCCCACACCTGTTCCTTGGACCTGGCCGGTTCAGCAAGTTCCATTTTCTGCAACTGTGAGCCCCTGAGGGGTGACGATTGGCTGACCTGGGCAGCCTTACGGTGCCGGCCAGCCCTCCCCAGGTGTGCCTGGGTTGAGATCAATATAAATACCACTCCAGGCAGCAAGAGCCCCTGCAGCTGTGTCTGACGCCATTTTCTCTGCCCTGTCAGCAGTCTCGGGGCTGGGCTGGTGGGAGGGAGTGAGAGGCCACGGCTTTGTGGGTGGCCCAGTGTGAGTGGGGCTCTGCTGGACTTTCTGCAGCAGTTGCCAGGCTGCCACCTGCTAAAGAAGAGGATGTGTCACCCATACCTGCTGCTGGAATTGCTCCCTGGGCAGAGGTGAGGAAGGAAAAAAGCAGTGGGGGCAGGGACAGGACGGGTATCTCAGGCAGGGAAATGGAAATCTTCCAGAAGAGCACCCAGGGCCAGGACCATCCTGGCTGGCCTGCAGGCACCAAGTCAGCTGGCATGCTGTCACTCGTGTGGCTCCATGGCCCTTCCTCTAGGCTTTCAAGTCCTTGTATATATTCAGGTGTTTTACCTGGGAAGGGTGGGAACAGTTCAGCAGCAACTGGCCTGGGGCTCAGCTCACGTTTACTCACAGATGCCTCGGCACGGTGCCCCAGCTTTGCAATGAGGACGCTTGTTGTGTGGGGGCTGCTGGCTGAATGGGAGACGATTCCCCACCACTGACCAACTTCAGAATTGTTTACAACTGGAGCAAGTGCCCTGATACGGTTTTCCTCTGAGTAACTGGTGGGTTCTGTTTTTTTTTTCTCTTTTTTGTTTTTGGTTCAAGGTAGATTTTATTCCTCTTTTTTGTATTTACAGATATAAGCATGGAAATAATTTATTCATATAAATACATGTATGTGAAGGGAATAATTGTTTTTTCTGTTTTATTTTTTAAATTTTATTTCTTTTTAATTTTGAATTTTATTTTATATTTTTATACAGCAGGTTCTTATTGGTTATCTATTTTATACATATAAATGTTTACATGCCAATCCCAATCTCTCAACTCCTCCCACCACCACCACCCCCAAGAGCTTTCCCCCCTTGTTGTCCATACGATTGTTGTCTACATCTGTTGCTCTATTTATGCCTTGCAAAACGGTTAATCTGTACAGTTTTTCTAGGTTCCACATATATGCATGAATATACAAGATTTGTTTTTCTCTTTCTGACTTACTTCACTCTGTATGACAGTCTCTAGATCCATCGACGTCTCTACAAATGACCCAATTTCATTCCTTTCATGGCTTAGTAATATTCCATTTTATATATGTACCACATCTTTATGCATTCGTCTGTCTGTGGGCATTTAGGTTGCTTCCATTACCTCGATATTGTAAATAGTGATGCAATGAACATTACGGTGAATGTCTCTTTTTGATTTATGGTTTTGTCTGGGTATATGTCCAGTACTGGGATTGCTGTATCATATGGTAATTCTATTATTAGTTTCTTAAGAAACTCCATATTGTTCTCCATAGTGACTGTATCAATTTATATTCCCAACAATAGTGGAAGAGGCTTCCTTTTCTCCACACCCTTTCCAGCATTTGTTGTTTGTAGATTTTCAGATGATGCCCATTCTAACAGGTGTGAGGTGATACCTCATTGTTGAGTCCATTTCGATGAACAAGGGGTAGGTCTTGTCTATTACATATTTGGCTTATGGAACGGTATCTGTGCTAATTTCAAACTCTGGTTTTATGCAGCACCCCAACTCACCTTTCCCCTTAAGCAAGCATAAGTTGGTTTTCTAAACTTGAGACCCTGTTCTGTTTTGTAATTCAGTTCATGTGTAGCCAAGTTTACATTCCGTGCATTAGTGATACCTTATGATGTTTCTTTTTCTGTGTTACTTATTTCACTTAGAATCACCGTGCCTCAATCCACTCATTATGCTGGTACAGGCCTGGTGACACAGATTTCATTGCTGAGTGATATTGCATTGTACATAAGTACCACAACTTCTTTATCCAGTTTTTGCTCTCTGTGATATTGAACTTGGACCGTAAACGAGGTTCTTGTAAACAGAGCCATCCCAAATTTTGGGGTGGCTGTGTCTTTTTGATTTTAATTTCCCTAAGCTATAGGACCATAAGTGGAAATGCCCTAGACTCTGTTGCTTTGTTTTTCAGATGTATCAGGAAACACCATACACTTCTCCAGAGTGGCTGTTGGCAATTTACATCCCGCCCATCAGCATAACAAGGCTCCTTTTTCCCCATGGCCTGTCTTGCCTTTCTGGATTTTACACTTTTTTCAGATGGCCCTTTAGACCGGGGGGAAGTGACACTTCATAGTAGTTCGGATTTCCATTGCAAGCTTGCTTGGTTTGCCAAAAAGGGCGTATGTGTTTTTTCCTGAATATATTCAGGAACAAACTCATACGCCCTTTTTTTGCCAAGTGCATCATTGTCGATGTTCTGCCTCTTTTCCTATGCTTTAAATGCAAATCCAGTCTACCTCCTGAAATCGGTTTCCTGAAATTCTGCCCCGCTTTCAAGTCCTCTTGGCAGCCTTACTTCAATATATTTTTGGACGTTATCTGTCATTTATAACTCTGCAGGTTTGTGAATTACAGGGCCCCTGAGCTCCTTTCTTCAACTCGCTTTCTTGTGAGCTGGCCGCAAACCCGCAAGACTGCTTCAGGCCCTAATCTGCTTCTGGCAGGGCACGCTGAGCCTTTGGTTAATTCCTCTTCCTGGTGGGAAATGAGTGTTAAATATGCCCGTCCAGACACCTACCTCACTCTCAACCCCTTGGTGATGTGGGTCCTCTGGTTTGTGGCCACCTTTGCTGGGTTCCTCACCTTTCGATGATGTGGCCCCACTAGTGTGAGGACACTCCTGCCTGGTTCTCATCTACGTGGTTATGTGGACCCCCTGGTGAGAGTCTGTTCCTGGCTGTGTTCCTCACCCTTCTGTGAGGGAGGTCACTGCTGATAGGTCACTCCTGCATGGCTGGCACACATTGCCTTGGTGAAGTCAGCCATGTGGTGGCAGTAGGAGCGTGCTGAGGATCTCCTCCCCTCGGTGATGAGGGCCCTCTTGCGTCAGGCCCTAACTGCTGGGCTCACCAACTTTTCTTAGTGAGCCCAATGATGCTTGGGCACTCCTCTTAGGATCCCATCTCGATGGGGATGTGGGCCTTCTGCTCTGAAGTCCCAACGGCTGGGTTGTTCACATTTTCATGATGTGGGCTCTCTGGTGTTAGTTCACAGAGGCCTGGATCCCATAGCCTCTGTGCTCTTGGCCACCTGTTGGGAGGTTCCAACTGCTGGATTCCTCACTTTTTTAATTTTTTGGGTCTTCTGTTGTGAGGATCCTCCTGCCTGCCTCACTCCCAGCCCCTTCGTGATGTGTGTCGTCTGGTCTGAGGCCACATGTGCTGGGTTCCTCACCTTTCGATGATGTGGGACCAATGGTCTTAGGAGACTCCTGCCTGGTTCACATCCCCTTGGTGATGTGGGCCCTCTGTTGAGAGTCTGATCCTGGCTGGGTTCCTCACCCATCTGTGAGGTGGGCCGTCTGCTGTGAGGTCACTCCTGCCTGGCTTGCTCACCTCGCCTTGTGGACATGAGCCCTCTGGTGGCACTTGGAGCCTGCTGGGAGCCTCCTCCCCTCGGTGATGAGGGCCCTCTGGCGTCAGGCCCTAACTGCTGGTCTCCCCACATTTTGTGATGTGCGCCCAGTGGTGCGAGGACACTCCAGCCAGGTTCACCTCCCCATTGGGATGTGGGCCTTCTGCTCTGAGGTACCAACGCCTGGGTTGCTCACAGTTTCATGATGTGGGCTCTCTGCTATTAGTTCACTCCTGCCTGCATCCCATAGCTTCTGTGCTCTCGGCCACCTGCTGGGAGGTTCCAACTGCTGGATTCCTCACCTTTCTTATTCTTTGGGCCCTCTGTTTTTAGGCTACTCCTGCCTGCCTCACTCCCATTCCCTTTGTGATATGTGTCCTCTGATTTGAGGCCACATGTGCTGGGTTCCGCACCTTTCGATGATGTGGCCCCACTGGAGGGAAGACAGTCCTGACTGGTTCCCATCCCCTTGCTGATGTGGGCCCTCAGGTGAGAGTCTGATCCTGGCTGGGTTCCCCACCCGTCTGTGAGGTGGCCCCTCTGCTGTGAGGTCATTCATGCCTGTCTGGCACACGTCACCTTGGCGACGTGGGCCCTCTGGTGGCAGTTGGAGTGTGCTGGGATCCTCCTCCCCTCAGTGATGAGGGCCCTCTTGCCTTAGGCCATAACTGCTGGGCTCCCCACATTTTCTGATGTGTGCCAAGTGAGTGAGGACACTCTTGCCAGGTTCCCATCCCCATGGGGATATGGGCCTTCTGCTCTGAGGTCAAAACGGCTGGCTTGCTCACAGTACCATGATGTGGGCCCTCTGCTGTGTGTTCACTCCGGCAAGGATCCCTTATCATCGGTGCTCTGAGCCGCCTGCTGGGAGGTTCCAACTGCTGGATTCCTCAACTTTTTTATTCTATGTGCCCTCTGTTGTGAGGCTCCTCCTGCCTGCCTCACTGTCAGCCCCTTGGTGATGACTGTCCTATGGCTTGAGGCCACATGTGCTGCGTTCCTCACCTTTCGATGATGTGGCCCCACTCGTGTGAGGACACTCCTGCCTGGTTCCCATCCCCTTGGTGAGGTGGGCCCTCTGGCGAGAGTCTAATCCTGGCTGGGTTCCTCAACGTTCTGTGAGGTAGGCCCTCTGCTGTGAGGTCACTCCTGCCTGGCTGGCACACGTCACCTTGGAGACGTGAGCCCTCTGGTGGCAGTTGGAGCGTGCAGGGTGCCTCCTCCTCTCGGTGATGACGGCCCTCTGGCATCAGGCCCTAAATGGTGGGCTCCCCACATTTTCTGATGTGCGCCCAGTGGTGCGAGGACACTCCAGCCAGGTTCCCATTCCCATGGGGATGTGGGCCTTCTGCGCTGAGGTCCCAACGCCTGGGTTGCTCACAGTTTTATGATGTGGGCCCTCTGCTGTGAGTTCACTGCGGCCTGGATCCCATAGCCTCGGTGTTCTGAGCCGCCTGCTGGAAGGTCTAAATGCTGGAATCCTCACGTTTTTTATATTATGTGCCCTGTGTTGTGAGGCTACTCCTGCCTGCCTCACTCCAAGGCCCTTGGTGATGTGGGTCCTCTGGTTTGAGGACACATGTGCTGGGTTCCTCACCTTAAGATGATGAGGCCCCACTGGTGTGAGGATAATCCTGACTGGTTCCCATCCCCTTTGTGATGTGGGCCCTCTGGTGAGAGTCTGATCCTGGCTGGGTTCCTCACCCATCTGTGAGGTGGGCCCTCTACTATCAGGTAACTCTTGCCTGGCTTGCTCACCTCGCCTTGTTAACATGAGCCCTCTGGTGGCACTTGGACCCTGCTGGGAGCCTCCTCACCTCTGTGATGAGGGCCCTCTGACGTCAGGCCCTAACTGCTGGGCTCCCCAACTTTTCTTAGTGAGCCCAGTGATGCTCGGGCACTCCTCTTAGGTTCCCATCTCCATGGGGATGTGGGCCTTCTGCTCTGAGGTTCCAACGGCTGGGTTGATCACAATTTCATGATGTGGGCTCTCTGGTGTTAGTTCACTGTGGCCTGGATCCCATAGCCTCTGTGCTCTTGGCCGCCTGCTGGGAGGTTCCAACTGCTGGATTCCTCACTTTTTTAATTTTTTAGGCCCTCTGTTGTGAGGATCCTCCTGCCTGCCTCACTCCCAGCCCCTTCGTGATGTGTGTCGTCTGGTTTGAGGCCACATGTGCTGGGTTCCTCACCTTTCGATGATGTGGGACCAATGGTCTTAGGAGACTCCTGCCTGGTTCACATCCCCTTGGTGATGTGGGCCCTCTGTTGAGAGTCTGATCCTGGCTGGGTTCCTCACCCTTCTGTGAGGTGGGCCGTCTGCTGTGAGGTCACTCCTGCTTGGCTTGCTCACCTCGCCTTGTGGACATGAGCCTTCGGTGGCACTTGGAGCCTGCTGGGAGCCTCCTCCCCTTGGTGATGAGGGCCCTCTGGCGTCAGGCCCTAACTGCTGGGCTCCCCACATTTTGTGATGTGCGCCCAGTGGTTCAAAGACACTCTATCCAGGTTCACATCCCCATTGGGATGTGGGTCTTCTGCTCTGAAGTCCCAACGGCTGGGTTGTTCACAGTTTCATGATGTGGGCTCTCTGCTGTTAGTTCACTCTGGCCTGGATGCCATAGCCTCTGTGCTCTGGGCCGCCTGCTGGGAGGTTCCAACTGCTCGATTCCTCAACTTTTGTATTCTATGGGTCCTGTGTTGCGATGCTCCTCCTGCCTGCCTCACTCGCAACCCCTTCGTGATGTGGGTCCTCTGGTTTGAGGCCACATGTGCTGGGTTCCGCAACTTTCAATGATGTGGCCCCACTGGTGTGAGGACACTCCTGCCTGGTTCCCATCCCCTTGGTGATGTGGGCCTTCTGGTGACAGTCTTATCCTGGCTGGGTTCCTCACTCTTCTGTGAGGTAGGCCCTCTGCTGTGAGGTCAATCCTGCCTGACTTGCACACATCACCTTGGCGACGTGGGCCCTCTGTTGGCACATGGAACCTGCTGGGAGCCTCCTGCCCTCGGTGATGACGGCCCTCTAGCATCAGGCCATAACTGCTGGGCTCCCCACGTTTTCTGATGTGAGCCCAGTGATGCCAGGACACTCCTGTCAGGTTCCCATCCCCATGGGGATGTGGGCTTTCTGCTCTGAGGTCCCAACGCCTGGGTTGCTCACAGTTTCATGATGTGGGCTCTCTGGTGTTAGTTCACTCCTGCCTGCATCCCATAGCTTCTGTGCTCTCGGCCGCCTGCTGGGAGGTTCCAAATGCTGGATTCCTCACCTTTTTTATTCTTTGGGCCCTCTGTATTTAGGCTACTCCTACCTGCCTCACTCCCATCCCCTTTGTGATGTATGTCCTCTGATATGAGGCCGCATGTGCTGGGTTCCTCACCTTTCGATGATGTGGCCCCACTGGTGGGAGGACAGTCCTGACTGGTTTCCATCCCCTTGGTGTTGTGGGCCCTCTGGCGAGAGTCTCATCCTGCCTCGGTTCCTCACCCTTCTGTGAGATAGGCCCTCTGCTGTGAGGTCACTACTGCCTGGCTGACGCATGCCTCCTTGTAGACGTGGGCCCTCTGTTGGCAGTTGGAACCTGCTGGGAGTCTCCTCCCCTCAGTTATGAGGGCCCCCTGGCGTCAGGCCCTAACTGCTGGGCTCCTAACATTTTCTGATATGTGCTAAGTGGTGCGAGGCCACTCCTGCCAGGTTCCCATCCCAATGGGGATGTGGGCCTTCTGTTCTGAGGTCCCAACGGCTGGGCTGCTCACAGGTTCATGATGTGGGCCGTCTGTTGTGAGTTCACTGCGGCCTGGATCTCATAGCCTCGGTGCTCTGGGCCACTTGCTGGGAGGTTCCAACTGCTGGATTCCTCAACTTTTATATTCTATGGACCCTGTGTTGTGAGGCTGGTCCTGCCAGCCTCGTTCCGAACCCCTTAGTGATGTGGTTCCTCTGGTTTGAGGCTACATGTGCTGGGATCCTCACCTTTCGATGATGTTGTCCCACTGGTTTGGGGACACTCCTGCCTTGTTCCCATCCCCTTGGTGATGTGGACCCTCTGGTGAGAGTCTGATCCTGGCTGTGTTCCTCACCCTTCTGTGAGGTGGGCCCTCTGCTGTGAGGTCACTCCTCACCTTTCTTATTTTTGGGCCCTCTTTTGTGAGGCTCCTCCTGCCTGCCTCACTCCCAGCCCCTTGATGATGGGTGTCCTATGGTTTGAAGCCACATGTTCTGGGTTCCTCAGCTTTAGATGATGTGGCCCTACTCATGTGAGGACACTCCTGCCTGGTTCGAATCCATTTGGTGATGTGGGCCCTCTGGTGCGAGTGTGATCCTGACTGGGTTCATCACACTTCTCTGAGGTGGGCCCTCTGCTGTGAGGTCATTCGTGCCTGGTTGGCACACATCACCTTGGCGACGTCAGCCCTCTGGTGGCAGTTGGAGCCTGCTGGGAGCCTCCTTCCCTTGGTGATGAGGGTCCTCTGGCGTCAGGCCCTAACTGCTGGTCTCCCAAAATTTTCTGATACGTTCTCAGTGGTGCGAGGACACTCCTACCAGATTTATATCCCCATGGGGATGTGGGCCTCCTGCTCTGAGGTCCCAATGGCTGGGTTGCTCAGTTTCATGACATGGGCCCTCTTCTGTGAGTTCACTGTGGCCTGGATCCCATAGCCTCGGTGCTCTGGGCCGCCTGCTGGGAGGTTCCAACTGCTGGATTCCTCACTTTTTTGTTCTATGGGCCCAGTGTTGTGAGGCTACTCCTGCCTGCCTCACTCCGAGGCCCTTGGTGATGTGGGTCCTCTGGTTTGAGGACACATGTGCTGAGTACCTCACCTTTCGATGATGTGGCCCCACTGGTGTGAAGACACTCCTGCCTGGTTCCCATCCCCTTGGTGATGTGGGCCCTCTGGTGAGAGTCTGATGTTGGCTGATTTTCTCACCCTTCTGTGAGCTGGGACCTCTGCTGTGAGGTAACTCCTGCCTGGCTTGCTCACGTTGCCTTGACAACGTGAGCCTTCAGGTGGCAGTTGGAGCCTGCTGGGAATCTCCTCCCCTCGGTTATGAGAGCTCTGGATAAAACACATATGCCCTCTTTTGCCAAGTGCATTATTTTCCAAGTTCTGTCTCTTTTCCTATGCTTTAAGAGCGACTCCCGTGTACCTTCTGAAATCGGTTTCCAGCAATTCTGCACCGTTTTCAAGTCCTCTTCGCAGCCTTACTTCAGTATAATTTTGGATGATACCTGTCATTTATAACTCTGCAGGTTGTGAATTACAGTGCCCCTGAGCTCCTTTCTTCAACACGCTTTCTTGTGAGCTGGCCGCAACACCGCAGGATTGCTTCAGGCCCTAGTGTGGTTCCGGCATGGCTCGCTGAGCGTTTGGTTAATTCCTCTTCCTGGTGGGAAATGAGAGTTAAATTTGCCCGTCCAGACTCCTCCAGCTAGTCTCTCATTGGTTCTCCCTATTCCTGTTCATTTTACGCAGAAATTGCAAACTGGGCCAAACAGGAGGTTAAAGGCACTGACTCTCCAAGTGGGGAGAGTGTTAGTAAAGCGTCTGGAATGTTGCACCCGAGTACCAGGGGACGAAAACTGAGACACATTTGAACACGTTTCCCGATCACACGGTGGATCATACTCTGGGTTCCACATGCATGTTTTAGCTGAAGGAAGAATCCCTTAAACCTGGAGAGTTGAGAACCATGGAATGGGTACCGTGCAATATGACTTCAAACGGTCTTCATTTGCTCACAGAACCTCACCAATACTTTCACTGCTGCCTTTATGCCGCTGTACACACGCTTGATTCTCTTTCGGAGACATATAAATCCATAGGTTTTTTAAGATTCTTACTAGTCAAGTATATTCTTAGGCGTTTAATATGGGGTGTTGAGTCCACTTCGTTGAGCAAGCAGTAGCTTGTCTATTACATATTTAGCTTATGGAAAGGTATCTGTGCTAATTTCAATCTCTGGTATTATGCAGCACCCCAACTCACCTTTCCCCTTAAGCAAGCATATGTTGGTTTTCTACATTTGAGACCCTATTCTGTTTTGTAATTCAGTTCCTGTGTAGCCAAGTTTACATTCCGTGTATTAGTGATATCTTATGATGTTTCTTTTTCTGTGTGACATATTTCACTTAGAATCATCGTACCTGAATCCACTCATTATGCTGCTACTGGCCTGATGACATAGATTTCATTGCTGAGTGATATTGCATTGTACGTAAGTACCACAACTTCTTTATCCATTTTTCGCTTTCTGCGATATTGAACTTGTACCGTAAACGAGGTTCATGTAAACAGAGCCCTCTCAAACTTTGGGGTGGCTGTGACTTTTTGATTTTAATTTCCCTAAGCTATAGGACCATAAGTGGAAGTGCCCTAGGCTCTGGTGCTTTGTTTTTTAGATGTTTCAGGAAACACCATACACTACTCCAGAGTGGCTGTTGGCAATTTACATCACGCCCATCAGCCTAACAAGGCTCCCAGTTCTCCATGGCCTGTCCTGCCTTTCTGGATTTTACACTTTTTTCAGATAGCCCTTTTGACCGGGGGGCAGTGAGACTTCATTGTAGTGCAGATTTCCTTTGCAATCTTGCTTGGTTGGCCAAAAAGGGCGTATGCGTTTTTTCCTGAATATATTCCGGAAAAAACGCATACGCACTTTTTGGCCAAGTGCATCATTGTGGACGTTCTGCCTCTTTTCCTATGCTTTACATGCAATTCCAGTCTACCTCCTGAAATCGGTTTCCTGCAATTCTGCCCCGTTTTCAAGTCCTCTTGGCAGCCTTACTTCAATATATTTTTGGATGATAGCTGTCATTTATAACTCTGCAGGTGTGTGAATTACAGGGCCCCTGAGCTCCTTTCTTCAACTTGCTTTTTTGAGAGCTGGCCGCAACACCGCAGGATTGCTTCAGGCCCTAGTGTGGTTCCGGCATGGCTCGCTGAGCCTTTGGTTAATTCCTCTTCCTGGTGGGAAATGAGAGTTAAATTTGCCCGTCCAGACACCTCCAGCTAGTCTCTCATTGGTTCTCCCTATTCCTGTTCATTTTCTGCAGAAATTGCAAACTGGGCCAAACAGGAGGTTAAAGGCACTGACTCTCCAAGTGGGGAGAGTGTTAGTAAAGCGTGTGGAATGTTGCACCCGAGTACCAGGGGACGAAATCTGAGACACATTTGAACACATTTCCCGATCACACGGTGGATCATACTCTGGGTTCCACATGCATGTTTTAGCTGAAGGAAGAATCCCTTAAACCTGGAGAGTTGAGACCCATGGAATGGGTACCATGCAATATGACTTCAAAGGGTCTGCATTTGCTCACCGAACCTCACCAATCCTTTCACTGCTGCGTTTATGCCGCTGTACACACGCTTGATTCTCTTTCGGAGACATATAAATCCATAGGTTTTAAGATTCTTACTAGTCAGGTATATTCTTAGGCGTTTAATATGGGGTGTTGAGTCCACTTCGTTGAGCAGGGAGTAGCTCTTTTCTATTACATATTTGTCTTATGGAAAGGTATCTGTGCTAATTTCAATCTCTGGTTTTATGCAGCACCCCAACTCACCTTTCCCCTTAAGCAAGCATAAGTTGGTTTTCTACATTTGAGACCCTATTCTGTTTTGTAATTCAGTTCCTGTGTAGCCAAGTTTACATTCCGTGTATTAGTGATATCTTATGATGTTTCTTTTTCTGTGTGACTTATTTCACTTAGAATCATCGTACCTGAATCCACTCATTATGCTGCTACTGGCCTGATGACATAGATTTCATTGCTGAGTGATATTGCATTGTACGTAAGTACCACAACTTCTTTATCCATTTTTCGCTTTCTGCGATATTGAACTTGTACCGTAAACGAGGTTCTTGTAAACAGAGCCGTCCCAAACTTTGGGGTGGCTGTGTCTTTTTGATTTTAATTTCCCTAAGCTATAAGACCATAAGTGGAAGTGCCCTAGGCTCTGTTGCTTTGTTTTTTAGATGTTTCAGGAAACACCATACACTTCTCCAGAGTGGCTGTTGGCAATTTACATCCCGCCCATCAGCGTAACTAGGCTCCCACTTCTCCATGGCCTGTCCTGCCTTTCAGGATTTTACACTTTTTTCAGATGGCCCTTTTGACCGGGGGGCAGTGAGACTTCATTGTAGTGCAGATTTCCTTTGCAAGCTTGGTTGGTTGCCCAAAAAGGGCGTATGCGCTTTTTCCTGAATATATTCAGGAAAAAACGCATACGCCCTTTTTGGCCAAGTGCATCATTGTGGACGTTCTGCCTCTTTTCCTATGCTTTACATGGAATTCCAGTCTACCTCCTGAAATCGGTTTCCTGCAATTCTGCCCCGCTTTCAAGTCCTCTTGGCAGCCTTACTTCAATATATTTGTGGACGATAGCTGTCATTTATAACTCTGCAGGTTTGTGAATTACAGTGCCCCTGAGCTCCTTTCTTCAACTCGCTTTCTTGTGAGCTGGCCGCAACACCGCAGGATTGCTTCAGGCCCTAGTGTGGTTCTGGCATGGCTCGCTGAGTCTTTGGTTAATTCCTCCTCCTGGTCGGAAATGAGAGTTAAATTTGCCCGGCCAGACACCTCCAGCTAGTCTCTCATTGGTTCTCCCTATTCCTGTTCATTTTCCACAGAAATTGCCAACTGGGCCAAACAGGAGTTTAAAGGCACTGACTCTCCAAGTGGGGAGAGTGTTAGTAAAGCGTCTGGAATGTTGCACCCGAGTACCAGGGGATGAAAACTGAGACACATTTGAACACGTTTCCCGATCACACGGTGGATCATACTCTGGGTTCCACATGCATGTTTTAGCTGAAGGAAGAATACCTTAAACCTGGAGAGTTGAGACCCATGGAATGGGTACCATGCAATATGAATTCAAAGGGTCTGCATTTGCTCACCGAACCTCACCATTCCTATCACTGCTGCGTTTATGCCGCTGTACACACGCTTGATTCTCTTTCGGAGACATATCAATCCATAGGTTTTAAGATTCTTACTAGTCAGGTATATTCTTAGGCGTTTAATATGGGGTGTTGAGTCCACTTCGTTGAGCAAGCAGTAGCTCTTGTCTATTACGTATTTGGCTTATGGAAAGGTATCTGTGCTAATTTCAATCTCTGGTTTTATGCAGCACCCCAACTCAACTTTCCCCTTAAGCAAGCATAAGTTGGTTTTCTACATTTGAGACCCTATTCTGTTTTGTAATTCAGTTCCTGTGTAGCCAAGTTTACCTTCCGTGTATTAGTGATATCTTATGATGCTTCTTTTTCTGTGTGACTTATTTCACTTAGAATCATCGTACCTGAATCCACTCATTATGCTGCTACGGGCCTGATGACATAGATTTAATTGCTGAGTGATATTGCATTGTACGTAAGGACCACAACTTCTTTATCCATTTTTCGCTTTCTGCGATATTGAACTTGTACCGGAAACGAGGTTCTTGTAAACAGAACCGTCCCAAACTTTGGGGTGGCTGTTTCTTTTTGATTTTAATTTCCCTAAGCTATAGGACCATAAGTAGAAGTGCCCTAGGCTCTGTTTCTTTGTTTTTTAGATGTTTCAGGAAACACCATACACTTCTCCAGAGAGGCTGTTGGAAATTTACATCCCGCCCATCAGTCTAACTAGGCTCTCAGTTCTCCATGGCCTGTCCTGCCTTTCTGGATTTTACACTTTTTTCAGATGGCCCTTTTGACCGGGGGGCAGTGAGACTTCATTGTAGTGCAGATTTCCTTTGCAAGCTTGCTTCCTTGGCCAAAAAGGGCGTATGCGTTTTTTCCTGAATGTATTCAGGAAAAAATGCATACGCCCTTTTTGGCCAAGTGCATCATTGTGGACGTTCTGCCTCTTTTCCTATGCTTTACATGGAATTCCAGTCTACCTCCTGAAATCGGTTTCCTGCAATTCTGCCCCGCTTTCAAGTCCTCTTGGCAGCCTTACTTCAATATATTTGTGGACGATAGCTGTCATTTATAACTCTGCAGGTTTGTGAATTACAGTGCCCCTGAGCTCCTTTCTTCAACTCGCTTTCTTGTGAGCTGGCCGCAACACCGCAGGATTGCTTCAGGCCCTAGTGTGGTTCCGGCATGGCTCGCTGAGCCTTTGGTTAATTCCTCTTCATGATGGGAAATGAGAGTTAAATTTGCCCGTCCAGACACCTCCAGCTAGTCTCTCATTGGTTCTCCCTATTCCTGTTCATTTTCCGGAGAAATTGCCAACTGGGCCAAACAGGAGTTTAAAGGCACTGACTCTCCAAGTGGGGAGAGTGTTAGTAAAGCGTCTGGAATGTTGCACCCGAGTACCAGGGGACGAAAACTGAGACACATTGGAACACATTTCCCGATCACACGGTGGATCATACTCTGGGTTCCACATGCATGTTTTAGCTGAAGGAAGAATCCCTTAAACCTGGAGAGTTGAGAACCATGGAATGGGTACCATGCAATATGACTTCAAAGGGTCTGCATTTGCTCACCGAACCTCACCAATCCTTTCTCTGCTGCGTTTATGCCGCTGTACACACGCTTGATTCTCTTTCGGAGACATATAAATCCATAGGTTTTTTAAGATTCTTACTAGTCAGGTATATTCTTAGGCGTTTAATATGGGGTGTTGAGTCCACTTCATTGAGCAAGCAGTAGCTCTTGTCTATTACATATTTAGCTTATGGAAAGGTATCTGTGCTAATTTCAATCTCTGGTATTATGCAGCACCCCAACTCACCTTTCCCCTTAAGCAAGCATATGTTGGTTTTCTACATTTGAGACCCTATTCTGTTTTGTAATTCAGTTCCTGTGTAGCCAAGTTTACATTCCGTGTATTAGTGATATCTTATGATGTTTCTTTTTCTGTGTGACTTATTTCACTTAGAATCATCGTACCTGAATCCACTCATTATGCTGCTACTGGCCTGATGACATAGATTTCATTGCTGAGTGATATTGCATTGTACGTAAGTACCACAACTTCTTTATCCATTTTTCGCTTTCTGCGATATTGAACTTGTACCGTAAACGAGGTTCATGTAAACAGAGCCCTCTCAAACTTTGGGGTGGCTGTGACTTTTGGATTTTAATTTCCCTAAGCTATAGGACCATAAGTGGAAGTGCCCTAGGCTCTGGTGCTTTGTTTTTTAGATGTTTCAGGAAACACCATACACTACTCCAGAGTGGCTGTTGGCAATTTACATCACGCCCATCAGCATAACAAGGCTCCCAGTTCTCCATGGCCTGTCCTGCCTTTCTGGATTTTACACTTTTGTCAGATAGCCCTTTTGACCGGGGGGCAGTGAGACTTCATTGTAGTGCCGATTTCCTTTGCAATCTTGCTTAGTTGGCCAAAAAGGGCGTATGCGTTTTTTCCTGAATATATTCAGGAAAAAACGCATACGCCCTTTTTGGCCAAGTGCATCATTGTGGACGTTCTGCCTCTTTTCCTATGCTTTACATGAAATTCCAGTCTACCTCCTGAAATCGGTTTCCTGCATTTCTGCCCCGTTTTCAAGTCCTCTTGGCAGCCTTACTTCAATATATTTTTGGATGATAGCTGTCATTTATAACTCTGCAGGTGTGTGAATTACAGGGCCCCTGAGCTCCTTTCTTCAACTTGCTTTTTTGTGAGCTGGCCGCAACACCGCAGGATTGCTTCAGGCCCTAGTGTGGTTCCGGCATGGCTCGCTGAGCCTTTGGTTAATTCCTCTTCCTGTTGGGAAATGAGAGTTAAATTTGCCCGTCCAGACTCCTCCAGCTAGTCTCTCATTGGTTCTCCCTATTCCTGTTCATTTTCTGCAGAAATTGCAAACTGGGCCAAACAGGAGGTTAAAGGCACTGACTCTCCAAGTGGGGAGAGTGTTAGTAAAGCGTCTGGAATGTTGCACCCGAGTACCAGGGGACGAAAACTGAGGCACATTTGAACACGTTTCCCGATCACACGGTGGATCATACTCGGGGTTCCACATGCATGTTTTAGCTGAAGGAAGAATCCCTTAAACCTGGAGAGTTGACACCCATGGAAAGGGTACCATGCAGTACGACTTCAAAGGGTCTGCATTTGCTCACCGAACCTCACCAATCCTATCACTGCTGCGTTTATGCCGCTGTACACACGCTTGATTCTCTTTCAGAGACATATAAATCCATAGGTTTTAAGATTCTTACTAGTCAGGTATATTCTTAGGCGTTTAATATGGGGTGTTGAGTCCACTTCGTTGAGCAAGCAGTAGCTCTTGTCTATTACATATTTGGCTTATGGAAAGGTATCTGTGTTAATTTCAATCTCTGGTTTTATGCAGCACCCCAACTCACCTTTCCCCTTAAGCAAGCATAAGTTGGTTTTCTACATTTGAGACCCTATTCTGTTTTGTAATTCAGTTCCTGTGTAGCCAAGTTTACATTCCGTGTATTAGTGATATCTTATGATGTTTCTTTTTCTTTGTGACTTATTTCACTTAGAATCATCGTACCTGAATCCACTCATTATGCTGCTACTGGCCTGATGACGTAGATTTCATTGCTGAGTGATATTGCATTGTACGTAAGTACCACAACTTCTTTATCCATTTTTCGCTTTCTGCGATATTGAACTTGTACCGTAAACGAGGTTCTTGTAAAGAGAGCCGTCTCAAACTTTGGGGTGGCTGTGTCTTTTTGATTTTAATTTCCCTAATCTATAGGACCATAAGTGGAAGTGCCCTAGTCTCTGTTGCTTTGTTTTTTAGATGTTTCAGGAAACACCATACACTTCTCCAGAGTGGCTGTTGGCAATTTACATCCCGCCCATCAGCATAAGAAGGCTCCCAGTTCTTCATGGCCTGTCCTGCCTTTCTAGATTTTACACTTTTTTCAGAATGCCCTTTTGACCGGGGGGCAGTGAGACTTCATTGTAGTGCAGATTTCCTTTGCAAGCTTGCTTGGTTGGCCAAAAAGGGCGTATGCATTTTTTCCTGAATATATTCAGGAAAAAACGCATACGCCCTTTTTGGCCAAGTGCATCATTGTGGACGTTCTGCCTCTTTTCCTATGCTTTACATGCAATTCCAGTCTACCTCCTGAAATCGGTTTCCTGCAATTCTGCCCCGCTTTCAAGTCCTCTTGGCAGCCTTACTTCAATATATTTTTGGACGATAGCTGTCATTTATATCTCTGCAGGTTTGTGAATTACAGTGCCCCTGAGCTCCTTTCTTCAACTCGCTTTCTTGTGAGCTGGCCGCAACACTGCAGGATTGCTTCAGGCCCTAGTGTGATACTGGCATGGCATGCTGAGCCTTTGGTTAATTCCTCTTCCTGGTGAGAAATGAGAGTTAAATTTGCCCATCCAGACACCTCCAGCTAGTCTCTCATTGGTTCTCCCTATTCCTGTTCATTTTCCGCCGAAATTGCAAACTGGGCCCAACAGCAGATTAAAGGCACTGACTCTGCAAGTGGGGAGAGTGTTAGTAAAGCGTCTGGAATGTTGCACCCGAGTACCAGGGGACGAAATCTGAGACACATTTGAACACATTTCCCGATCACACGGTGGATCATACTCTGGGTTCCACATGCATGTTTTAGCTGAAGGAAGAATCCCTTAAACCTGGAGAGTTGAGAACCATGGAATGGGTACCATGCAATATGACTTCAAAGGGTCTGCATTTGCTCACCGAACCTCACCAATCCTTTCACTGCTGCGTTTATGCCGCTGTACACACGCTTGATTCTCTTTCGGAGACATATAAATCCATAGGTTTTAAGATTCTGACTAGTCAGGTATATTCTTAGGCGTTTAATATGGGGTGTTGAGTCCACTTCGTTGAGCAGGGAGTAGCTCTTTTCTATTACATATTTGTCTTATGGAAAGGTATCTGTGCTAATTTCAATCTCTGGTTTTATGCAGCACCCCAACTCACCTTTCCCCTTAAGCAAGCATAAGTTGGTTTTCTACATTTGAGACCCTATTCTGTTTTGTAATTCAGTTCCTGTGTAGCCAAGTTTACATTCTGTGTATTAGTGATATCTTATGATGTTTCTTTTTCTGTGTGACTTATTTCACTTAGAATCATCGTACCTCAATCCACTCATTATGCTGCTACTGGCCTGATGACATAGATTTCATTGCTGAGTGATATTGCATTGTACGTAAGTACCACAACTTCTTTATCCATTTTTCGCTTTCTGCGATATTGAACTTGTACCATAAACGAGGTTCTTGTAAACAGAGCCGTCCCAAACTTTGGGGTAGCTGTGTCTTTTTGATTTTAATTTCCCTAAGCTATAGCACCATAAGTGGAAGTGCCCTAGGCTCTGTTGCTTTGTTTTTTACATGTTTCAGGAAACACCATACACTTCTCCAGAGTGGCTGTTGGCAATTTACATCACGCCCATTGGCATAACAAAACTCCCAGTTCTCCATGGCCTGTCCTGCCTTTCTGGATTTTACTCATTTTTCAGATGGCCCTTTTGACCTGGGAGCAGTGAGACTTCATTGTAGTGCAGATTTCCTTTGCAAGCTTGCTTGTTTGGCCAAAAAGGGCGTATGCATTTTTTCCTGAATATATTCAGGAAAAAACGCATACGCCCTTTTTGGCCAAGTGCATCATTGTGGACGTTCTGCCTCTTTTCCTATGCTTTACATGCAATTCCAGTCTACCTCCTTAAATTGGTTTCCTGCAATTCTGCCCCGCTTTCAAGTCCTCTTGGCAGCCTTACTTCAATATATTTTTGGACGATAGCTGTCATTTAGAACTCTGCAGGTGTGTGAATTACAGGGCCCCTGAGCTCCTTTCTTCAACTCGCTTTCTTGTGAGCTGGCCGCAACAGCGCAGGATTGCTTCAGGCCCTAGTGTGGTTCCGGCATGGCTCGCTGAGCCTTTGGTTAATTCCTCTTCCTGGTGGGAAATGAGAGTTAAATTTGCCCGTCCAGACACCTCCAGCTAGTCTCTCATTGGTTCTGCCTATTCCTGTTCCTTTTCTGCAGAAATTGCAAACTGGGCCAAACAGGAGGTTAAAGGCACTGACTCTCCAAGTGGGGAGAGGGTTAGTAAAGCGTCTGGAATGTTGCACCCGAGTACCAGGGGACGAAAACTGAGACCATTTGAACATGTTTCCCGATCACACGGTGGATTATACTCTGGGTTCCACATGCATGTTTTAGCTGAAGGAAGAATGCCTTAAACCTGGAGAGTTGAGAACCATGGAATGGGTACAATGCAATATGACTTCAAACGGTCTTCATTTGCTCACTGAACCTCACCAATCCTTTCACTGCTGCCTTTATGCCGCTGTACACACGCTTGATTCTCTTTCGGAGACATATAAATCCATAGGTTTTAAGATTCTTACTAGTCAGGTATATTCTTAGGCGTTTAATATGGGGTGTTGAGTCCGCTTCGTTGAGCAAGGAGTAGCTCTTGTCTATTACATATTTGGCTTATGGAAAGGTATCTGTGCTAATTTCAATCTCTGGTTTTCTGCAGCACCCCAACTCACCTTTCCCCTTAAGCAAGCATAAGTTGGTTTTCTACATTTGAGACCCTGTTCTGTTTTGTAATTCAGTTCCTGTGTAGCCAAGCTTACATTCCGTGTATTAGTGATATCTTATGATGTTTCTTTTTCTGTGTGACTTATTTCACTTAGAATCATCGTACCTGAATCCACTCATTATACTGCTATGAGCCTGATGATATAGATTTCATTGCTGAGTGATATTGCATTGTACATTAGTACCACAACTTCTTTATCCATTTTTCGCTTTCTGTGATATTGAACTTGTACCGTAAATGAGGTTCGTGTAAACAGAGCCGTCCCCAATTTTGGGGTGGCTGTGTCTTTTTGATTTTAATTTCCCTAAGCTATAGGACCATAAGTGGAAGTACCCAAGTCTCTGTTGCTTTGTTTTTTAGATGTTTCAGGAAACACCATACACTTCTGCAGAGTGGCTGTTGGCAATTTACATCCCGCCCATCAGCCTAACTAGGCTCCCAGTTCTCCATGGCCTGTCCTGCCTTTCTGGATTTTACACTTTTTTCAGATGGCCCTTTTGACCGGGGGGCAGTGAGACTTCATTGTAGTGCAGATTTCCTTTGCAAGCTTGCTTGGGTGGCCAAAAAGGACGTATTCGTTTTTTCCTGAATATATTCAGGAAAAAACGCATATGCCCTTTTTGGCCAAGTGCATCATTGTGGACGTTCTGCCTCTTTTCCTATGCTTTACATGCAATTCCAGTCTACCTCCTGAAATCGGTTTCCTGCAATTCTGCCCCGCTTTCAAGTCCTCTTGGCACCCTTACTTCAATATATTTTTGGACGATAGCTGTCATTTATATCTCTGCAGGTTTGTGAATTACAGTGCCCCTGAGCTCCTTTTTTCAACTGGCTTTTTTGTGAGCTGGCCGCAACACTGCAGGATTGCTTCAGGCCCTAGTGTGATACTGGCATGGCATGCTGAGCCTTTGGTTAATTCCTCTTCCTGGTGGGAAATGAGAGTTAAATTTGCCCGTCCAGACACCTCCAGCTAGCCTCTCATTGGTTCTCCCTATTCCTGTTCATTTTCCGCAGAAATTGCAAACTGGGCCAAACAGGAGGTTAAAGGCACTGACTCTGCAAGTGGGGAGAGTGTTAGTGAAGCGTCTGGAATGTTGCACCCGAGTACCAGGGGACGAAAACTGAGACACATTTGAACACGTTTCCCGATCACACGGTGGATCATACTCTGGGTTCCACATGCATGTTTTAGCTGAAGGAAGAATCCCTTAAACCTGGAGAGTTGAGAACCAATGAATGGGTACCATGCAATATGACTTCAAAGGGTCTTCATTTGCTCACCGAACCTCACCAATCCTATCACTGCTGCCTTTATGCCGCTGTACACACGCTTGATTCTCTTTCGGAGACATATAAATCCATAGGTTTTAAGATTCTTACTAGTCAGGTATATTCTTAGGCGTTTAATATGGGGTGTTGAGTCCACTTCGTTGAGCAGGGAGTAGCTCTTGTCTATTACATATTTGTCTTATGGAAAGGTATCTGTGCTAATTTCAATCTCTGGTTTTATGCAGCACCCCAACTCACCTTTCCCCTTAAGCAAGCATAAGTTGGTTTTCTACATTTGAGACCCTATTCTGTTTTGTAATTCAGTTCCTGTGTAGCCAAGTTTACATTCTGTGTATTAGTGATATCTTATGATGTTTCTTTTTCTGTGTGACTTATTTCACTTAGAATCATCGTACCTCAATCCACTCATTATCCTGCTACTGGCCTGATGACATAGATTTCTTTGCTGAGTGATATTGCATTGTACGTAAGTACAACAACTTCTTTATCCATTTTTCGCTTTCTGCGATATTGAACTTGTACCGTAAACGAGGTTCTTGTAAACAGAGCCGTCCCAAACTTTGGGGTGGCTGTGTCTTTTTGATTTTAATTTCCCTAAGCTATAGCACCATAAGTGGAAGTGCCCTAGGCTCTGTTGCTTTGTTTTTTAGATGTTTCAGGAAACACCATACACTTCTCCAGAGTGGCTGTTGGCAATTTACATCACGCCCATTGGCATAACAAAACTCCCAGTTCTCCATGGCCTGTCCTGCCTTTCTGGATTTTACTCTTTTTTCAGATGGCCCTTTTGACCGGGGGGCAGTGAGACTTCATTGTTGTGCAGATTTCCTTTGCAAGCTTGCTTGGTTGGCCAAAAAGGGCGTATGCGGTTTTTCCTGAATATATTCAGAAAAAAACGCATACGCCCTTTTTGGCCAAGTGCATCATTGTGGACGTTCTGCCTCTTTTCCTATGCTTTACATGCAATTCCAGTCTACCTCCTGAAATCGGTTTCCTGCAATTCTGCCCCACTTTCAAATCCTCTTGGCAGCCTTACTTCAATATATTTTTGGACGATAGCTGTCATGTATAACTCTGCAGGTTTGTGAATTACAGGGCCCCTGAGCTCCTTTCTTCAACTCGCTTTCTTGTGAGCTGGTCGCAACACTGCAGGATTGCTTCAGGCCCTAGTGTGGTACCGGCATGGCACGCTGACCCTTTGGTTAATTCCTCTTCCTGGTGGCAAATGAGAGTTAAATTTGCCCGTCCAGACACCTCCAGCTAGTCTCTCATTGGTTCTCCCTATTCCTGTTCATTTTCCGCAGAAATTGCAAACTGGGCCAAACAGGAGGTTAAAGGCACTGACTCTCCAAGTGGGGAGAGTGTTAGTAAAGCGTCTGTAATGTTGCACCCGAGTACCAGGGGACGAAAACTGAGACACATTTGAACACGTTTCCCGATCACACGTTGGATCATACTCTTGGTTCCACATGCATGTTTTAGCTGAAGGAAGAATCCCTTAAACCTGGAGAGTTGAGACCCATGGAATGGGTACCATGCAATATGACTTCAAAGGGTCTGCATTTGCTCACCGAACCTCACCAATACTATCACTGCTGCGTTTATGCTGCTGTACACACGCTTGATTCTCTTTCGGAGACATATAAATCCATAGGTTTTAAGATTCTTACTAGTCAGGTATATTTTTAGGCGTTTAATATGGGATGTTGAGTCCACTTCGTTGAGCAAGCAGTAGCTCTTGTCTATTACATAATTGGCTTATGGAAAGGTATCTGTGCTAATTTCAATCTCTGGTTTTATGCAGCACCCCAACTCACCTTTCCCCTTAAGCAAGCATAAGTTGGTTTTCTACATTTGAGACCCTATTCTGTTTTGTAATTCAGTTCCTGTGTAGGCAAGTTTACATTCCGTGTATTAGTGATATCTTATGATGTTTCTTTTTCTGTGTGACTTATTTCACTTAGAATCATCGTACCTGAATCCACTCATTATGCTGCTACTGGCCTGATGACATAGATTTCATTGCTGAGTGATATTGCATTGTACATTAGTACCACAACTTCTTTATCCATTTTTCGCTTTCTGTGATATTGAACTTTTACCATAAACGAGGTTTTGTAAACAGAGCCGTCCCAAATTTTGGGGTGGCTGTGTCTTTTTGATTTTAATTTCCCTAAGCTATAGGACCATAAGTGGAAGTGCCCTAGGCTCTGTTGCTTTGTTTTTTAGATGTTTCAGGAAACACCATACACTTCTCCAGAGTGGCTGTTGGCAATTTACATCACGCCCATCAGCATAACAAGGCTCCCAGTTCTCCATGGACTGTCCTGCCTTTCTGGATTTTACACTTTTTTCAGATGGCCCTTTTGACCGGGGGCAGTGAGACTTCATTGTAGTGCAGATTTCCTTTGCAAGCTTGCTTGGTTGGCCAAAAAGGGCGTATGCGTTTTTTCCTGAATATATTCAGGAAAAAACGCATACGCCCTTTTTGGCCAAGTGCATCATTGTGGACGTTCTGCCTCTTTTCCTATGCTTTACATGCAATTCCAGTCTACCTCCTGAAATCGGTTTCCTGCAATTCTGCCCCGCTTTCAAGTCCTCTTGGCAGCCTTACTTCAATATATTTTTGGACGATAGCTGTCATGTATAACTCTGCAGGTTTGTGAATTACAGGGCCCCTGAGCTCCTTTCTTCAACTCGCTTTCTTGTGAGCTGGCCGCAACACCGCAGGATTGCTTCAGGCCCTAGTGTGGTTCCGGCATGGCTCGCTGAGCCTTTGCTTAATTCCTCTTCTTGGTGGGAAATGAGAGTTAAATTTGCCCGTCCAGACACCTCTAGCTAGTCTCTCATTGGTTCTCCCTATTCCTGTTCATTTTCCGCAGAAATTGCAAACTGGGCCAAACAGGAGGTTAAAGGCACTGACTCTCCAAGTGGGGAGAGTGTTAGTAAAGCGTCTGGAATGTTGCACCCGAGTACCAGGGGACGAAAACTGAGACATATTTGAACACGTTTCCCGATCACACGGTGGATCATACTCTGGGTTCCACATGCATGTTTTAGCTGAAGGAAGAATCCCTTAAACGTGGAGAGTTGAGACCCATGGAATGGGTACCATGCAATATGACTTCAAAGGGTCTGCATTTGCTCACCGAACCTCACCAATCCTATCACTGCTGCGTTTATGCCACTGTACACACGCTTGATTCTCTTTCGGAGACATATAAATCCATAGGTTTTAAGATTCTTACTAGTCAGGTATATTCTTAGGCCTTTAATATGGGATGTTGAGTCCACTTCGTTGAGCAAGCAGTAGCTCTTGTCTATTACATATTTGGCTTATGGATAGGTATCTGTGCTAATTTCAATCTCTGGTTTTATGCAGCACCCCAACTCACCTTTCCCCTTAAGCAAGCATAAGTTGGTTTTCTACATTTGAGACCCTATTCTGTTTTGTAATTCAGTTCCTGTGTAGCCAAGTTTACATTCCGTGTATTAGTGATATCTTATGATGTTTCTTTTTCTGTGTGACATATTTCACTTAGAATCATCGTACCTAAATCCACTCATTATGCTGCTACGGGCCTGATGACATAGATTTCATTGCTGAGTGATATTGCATTGTACGTAAGTACCACAACTTCTTTATCCATTTTTCGCTTTCTGCGATATTGAACTTGTACCGTAAACAAGGTTCTTGTAAACAGAGCCGTCCCAAACATTGGGGTGGCTGTGTCTTTTTGATTTTAATTTCCCTAAGCTATAGGACCATAAGTGGAAGTGCCCTAGGCTCTGTTGCTTTGTTTTTTAGATGTTTCAGGAAACACCATACACTTCTCCAGAGTGGCTGTTGGCAATTTGCATCACGCCCATCAGCATAACAAGGCTCCCAGTTCTCCATGGTCTGTCCTGCCTTTCTGGATTTTACACTTTTTTCAGATGTCCCTTTTGACCGGGGGGCAGTGAGACTTCATTGTTGTGCAGATTTCCTTTGCAAGCTTGCTTGGTTGGCCAAAAAGGGCGTATGCGTTTTTTCCTGAATATATTCAGGAAAAAACGCATACGCCCTTTTTGGCCAAGTGCATCATTGTGGACGTTCTGCCTCTTTTCCTATGCTTTACATGCAATTCCAGTCTACCTCCTGAAATCGGTTTCCTGCAATTCTGCCCCGCTTTCAAGTCCTCTTGGCAGCCTTACTTCAATATATTTTTGGACGATAGCTGTCATGTATAACTCTGCAGGTTTGTGAATTACAGGGCCCCTGAGCTCCTTTCTTCAACTCGCTTTCTTGTGAGCTGGCCGCAACACCGCAGGATTGCTTCAGGCCCTAGTGTGGTTCTGGCATGGCTCGCTGAGCCTTTGCTTAATTCCTCTTCTTGGTGGGAAATGAGAGTTAAATTTGCCCGTCCAGACACCTCCAGCTAGTCTCTCATTGGTTCTCCCTATTCCTGTTCATTTTCCGCAGAAATTGCAAACTGGGCCAAACAGGAGGTTAAAGGCACTGACTCTCCAAGTGGGGAGAGTGTTAGTAAAGCGTCTGGAATGTTGCACCCGAGTACCAGGGGACGAAAACTGAGACACATTTGAACACGTTTCCCGATCACACGGAGGATCATACTCTGGGTTCCACATGCATGTTTTAGCTGAAGGAAGAATCCCTTAAACCTGGAGAGTTGAGAACCATGGAATGGGTACCATGCAATATGACTTCAAAGGGTCTGCATTTGCTCACCGAACATCACCAACCCTTTCTCTGCTGCGTTTATGCCACTGTACACACACTTCCTTCTCTTTCGGAGACATATAAATCCATAGGTTTTAAGATTCTTACTAGTCAGGTATATTCTTAGGCGTTTAATATGGGGTGTTGAGTCCACTTCGTTGAGCAAGCAGTAGCTCTTGTCTATTACATATTTGGCTTATGGAAAGGTATCTGTGCTAATTTCAATCTCTGGTTTTATGCAGCACCCCAACTCACCTTTCCCCTTAAGCAAGCATAAGTTGGTTTTCTACATTTGAGACCCTATTCTGTTTTGTAATTCAGTTCCTGTGTAGGCAAGTTTACATTCCGTGTATTAGTGATATCTTATGATGTTTCTTTTTCTGTGTGACTTATTTCACTTAGAATCATCGTACCTGAATCCACTCATTATGCTGCTACTGGCCTGATGACATAGATTTCATTGCTGAGTGATATTGCATTGTACGTAAGTACCACAACTTCTTTATCCATTTTTCGCTTTCTGCGATATTGAACTTGTACCATAAACGAGGCTCTTGTAAACAGAGCCGTCCCAAACTTTGGGGTGGCTGTGTCTTTTTGATTTTAATTTCCCTAATCTATAGGACAATAAGTGGAAGTGCCCTAGGCTCTGTTGCTTTGTTTTTTAGATGTTTCAGGAAACACCATACACTTCTCCAGAGTGGCTGTTGGCAATTTACATCCCGCCCATCAGCATAAGAAGGCTCCCATTTCTCCATGGCCTGTCCTGCCTTTCTGGATTTTACACTTTTTTCAGATGTCCCTTTTGACCGGGGGGCAGTGAGACTTCATTGTAGTGCAGATTTCATTTGCAAGCTTGCTTGGTTGGCCAAAAAGGGCGTATGCGTTTTTTCCTGAATATATTCAGGAAAAAACGCATACGCCCTTTTTGGCCAAGTGCATCATTGTGGACGTTCTGCCTCTTTTCCTATGCTTTACATGCAATTCCAGTCTACCTCCTGAAATCGGTTTCCTGCAATTCTGCCCGGCTTTCAAGTCCTCTTGGCACCCTTAGTTCAATATATTTTTGGACGATAGCTGTCATTTAGAACTCTGCAGGTGTGTGAATTACAGGGCCCCTGAGCTCCTTTCTTCAAGTCGCTTTCTTGTGAGCTGGCCGCAACACCGCAGGATTGCTTCAGGCCCTAGTGTGGTTCCGGCATGGCTCGCTGAGCCTTTGGTTAATTCCTCTTCTTGGTGGGAAATGAGAGTTAAATTTACCCGTGCAGACACCTCCAGCTAGTCTCTCATTGGTTCTCCCTATTCTTGTTCATTTTCCGCAGAAATTGCAAACTGGGCCAAACAGGAGGTTAAAGGCACTGACTCTCCAAGTGGGGAGAGTGTTAGTAAAGCGTCTGGAATGTTGCACCCGAGTACCAGGGGACGAAAACTGAGACACATTTGAACACGTTTCCCGATCACACGGTGGATCATAGTCTGGGTTCCACATGCATGTTTTAGCTGAAGGAAGAATCCCTTAAACCTGGAGAGTTGAGAACCATGGAATGGGTACCATGCAATATGACTTCAAAGGGTCTGCATTTGCTCACCGAACCTCACCAATCCTATCACTGCTGCGTTTATGCCGCTGTACACATGCTTGATTCTCTTTCGGAGACATATAAATCCATAGGTTTTAAGATTCTTACTAGTCAGGTATATTCTTAGGCGTTTAATATGGGGTGTTGAGTCCACTTCGTTGAGCAAGCAGTAGCTCTTGTCTATTACATATTTGGCTTATGGAAAGGTATCTGTGCTAATTTCAATCTCTGGTTTTATGCAGCACCCCAACTCACCTTTCCCCTTAAGCAAGCATAAGTTGGTTTTCTACATTTGAGACCCTATTCTGTTTTGTAATTCAGTTCCTGTGTAGCCAAGTTTACATTCCGTGTATTAGTGATATCTTATGATGTTTCTTTTTCTGTGTGACGTATTTCACTTAGAATCATCGTACCTGAATCCACTCATTATGCTGCTATGAGCCTGATGAAAGAGATTTCATTGCTGAGTGATATTGCATTGTACGTTAGTACCACAACTTCTTTATCCATTTTTCGCTTTCTGCGATATTGAACTTGTACCGGAAACGAGGTTCTTGTAAACAGAGCTGTCCCAAACTTTGGGGTGGCTGTGTCTTTTTAATTTTAATTTCCCTAAGCTATAGGACCATAAGTGCAAGTGCCCTAGGCTGTGTTGCTTTGTTTTTTAGATGTTTCAGGAAACACCATACACTTCTCCAGAGTGGCTGTTGGCAATTTACATCCCGCCCATCAGCATAAGAAGGCTCCCAGTTCTCCATGGCCTGTCCTGCCTTTCTGGATTTTACACTTTTTTCAGATGTCCCTTTTGACCGGGGGGCAGTGAGACTTCATTGTAGTGCAGATTTCCTTTGCAAGCTTGCTTGGTTGGCCAAAAAGGGCGTATGCGTTTTTTCCTGAATATATTCAGGAAAAAACGCATACGCCCTTTTTGGCCAAGTGCATCATTGTGGACGTTCTGCCTCTTTTCCTATGCTTTACATGCAATTCCAGTCTACCTCCTGAAATCGGTTTCCTGCAATTCTGCCCCGCTTTCAAATCCTCTTGGCAGCCTTACTTCAATATATTTTTGGACGATAGCTGTCATTTAGAACTCTGCAGGTGTGTGAATTACAGGGCCCCTGAGCTCCTTTCTTCAAGTCGCTTTCTTGTGAGCTGGCCGCAACACCGCAGGATTGCTTCAGGCCCTAGTGTGGTTCCGGCATGGCTCGCTGAGCCTTTGGTTAATTCCTCTTCCTGGTGGGAAATGAGAGTTAAATTTGCCCATCCAGACTCCTCCAGCTAGTCTCTCATTGGTTCTCCCTATTCCTGTTCATTTTCCGCAGAAATTGCAAACTGGGCCAAACAGGAGGTTAAAGGCACTGACTCTCCAAGTGGGGAGAGTGTTAGTAAAGCGTCTGGAATGTTGCACCCGAGTACCAGGGGACGAAACCTGAGACATATTTGAACACGTTTCCCGATCACACGGTGGATCATACTCTGGGTTCCACATGCATGTTTTAGCTGAAGGAAGAATCCCTTAAACCTGGAGAGTTGAGACCCATGGAATGGGTACCATGCAATATGACTTCAAAGGGTCTGCATTTGCTCACCGAACCTCACCAATCCTATCACTGCTGCGTTTATGCCGCTGTACACACGCTTGATTCTCTTTCGTAGACATATAAATCCATAGGTTTTAAGATTCTTACTAGTCAGGTATATGCTTAGGCCTTTAATATGGGATGTTGAGTCCACTTCGTTGAGCAAGCAGTAGCTCTTGTCTATTACATATTTGGCTTATGGATAGGTATCTGTGCTAATTTCAATCTCTGGTTTTATGCAGCACCCCAACTCACCTTTCCCCTTAAGCAAGCATAAGTTGGTTTTCTACATTTGAGACCCTATTCTGTTTTGTAATTCAGTTCCTGTGTAGCCAAGTTTACATTCCGTGTATTAGTGATATCTTATGATGTTTATTTTTCTGTGTGACATATTTCACTTAGAATCATCGTACCTAAATCCACTCATTATTCTGCTATGGGCCTGATGACATAGATTTCATTGCTGAGTGATATTGCATTGTACGTAAGTACCACAACTTCTTTATCCATTTTTCGCTTTCTGCGATATTGAACTTGTACCGTAAACGAGGTTCTTGTAAACAGAGCCGTCCCAAACTTTCAGGTGGCTGTGTCTTTTTGATTTTAATTTCCCTAATCTATAGGACCATAAGTGGAAGTGCCCTAGGCTCTGTTGCTTTGTTTTTTAGATGTTTCAGGAAACACCATACACTTCTCCAGAGTGGCTGTTGGCAATTTGCATCACGCCCATCAGCATAACAAGGCTCCCAGTTCTCCATGGCCTGTCCTGCCTTTCTGGATTTTACACTTTTTTCAGATGGCCCTTTTGACCGGGGGGCAGTGAGACTTCATTGTTGTGCAGATTTCCTTTGCAAGCTTGCTTGGTTGGCCAAAAAGGGCGTATGCGTTTTTTCCTGAATATATTCAGGAAAAAACGCATACGCCCTTTTTGGCCAAGTGCATCATTGTGGACGTTCTGCCTCTTTTCCTATGCTTTACATGCAATTCCAGTCTACCTCCTGAAATCGGTTTCCTGCAATTCTGCCCCGCTTTCAAGTCCTCTTGGCAGCCTTACTTCAATATATTTTTGGACGATAGCTGTCATTTAGAACTCTGCAGGTGTGTGAATTACAGGGCCCCTGAGCTCCTTTCTTCAACTCGCTTTCTTGTGATCTGGCCGCAACACCGCAGGATTGCTTCAGGCCCTAGTGTGGTTCCGGCATGGCTCGCTGAGCCTTTGGTTAATTCCTCTTCCTGGTGGGAAATGAGAGTTAAATTTGCCCATCCAGACTCCTCCAGCTAGTCTCTCATTGGTTCTCCCTATTCCTGTTCATTTTCCGCAGAAATTGCAAACTGGGCCAAACAGGAGGTTAAAGGCACTGACTCTCCAAGTGGGGAGAGTGTTAGTAAAGCGTCTGGAATGTTGCACCCGAGTACCAGGGGACGAAACCTGAGACATATTTGAACACGTTTCCCGATCACACGGTGGATCATACTCTGGGTTCCACATGCATGTTTTAGCTGAAGGAAGAATCCCTTAAACCTGGAGAGTTGAGACCCATGGAATGGGTACCATGCAATATGACTTCAAAGGGTCTGCATTTGCTCACCGAACCTCACCAATCCTATCACTGCTGCGTTTATGCCGCTGTACACACGCTTGATTCTCTTTCGTAGACATATAAATCCATAGGTTTTAAGATTCTTACTAGTCAGGTATATGCTTAGGCCTTTAATATGGGATGTTGAGTCCACTTCGTTGAGCAAGCAGTAGCTCTTGTCTATTACATATTTGGCTTATGGATAGGTATCTGTGCTAATTTCAATCTCTGGTTTTATGCAGCACCCCAACTCACCTTTCCCCTTAAGCAAGCATAAGTTGGTTTTCTACATTTGAGACCCTATTCTGTTTTGTAATTCAGTTCCTGTGTAGCCAAGTTTACATTCCGTGTATTAGTGATATCTTATGATGTTTATTTTTCTGTGTGACATATTTCACTTAGAATCATCGTACCTAAATCCACTCATTATTCTGCTATGGGCCTGATGACATAGATTTCATTGCTGAGTGATATTGCATTGTACGTAAGTACCACAACTTCTTTATCCATTTTTCGCTTTCTGCGATATTGAACTTGTACCGTAAACGAGGTTCTTGTAAACAGAGCCGTCCCAAACTTTCAGGTGGCTGTGTCTTTTTGATTTTAATTTCCCTAATCTATAGGACCATAAGTGGAAGTGCCCTAGGCTCTGTTGCTTTGTTTTTTAGATGTTTCAGGAAACACCATACACTTCTCCAGAGTGGCTGTTGGCAATTTGCATCACGCCCATCAGCATAACAAGGCTCCCAGTTCTCCATGGCCTGTCCTGCCTTTCTGGATTTTACACTTTTTTCAGATGGCCCTTTTGACCGGGGGGCAGTGAGACTTCATTGTTGTGCAGATTTCCTTTGCAAGCTTGCTTGGTTGGCCAAAAAGGGCGTATGCGTTTTTTCCTGAATATATTCAGGAAAAAACGCATACGCCCTTTTTGGCCAAGTGCATCATTGTGGACGTTCTGCCTCTTTTCCTATGCTTTACATGCAATTCCAGTCTACCTCCTGAAATCGGTTTCCTGCAATTCTGCCCCGCTTTCAAGTCCTCTTGGCAGCCTTACTTCAATATATTTTTGGACGATAGCTGTCATTTAGAACTCTGCAGGTTTGTGAATTACAGGGCCCCTGAGCTCCTTTCTTCAACTCGCTTTCTTGTGAGCTGGCCGCAACACCGCAGTATTGCTTCAGGCCCTAGTGTGGTTCCGGCATGGCTCGCTGAGCCTTTGGTTAATTCCTCTTCTTGGTGGGAAATGAGAGTTAAATTTACCCGTCCAGAAACCTCCAGCTAGTCTCTCATTGGTTCTCCCTATTCCTGTTCATTTTCCGCAGAAATTGCAAACTGGGCCAAACAGGAGGTTAAAGGCACTGACTCACCAAGTGGGGAGAGTGTTAGTAAAGCGTCTGGAATGTTGCACCCGAGTACCAGGGGACGAAAACTGAGACACATTTGAACACGTTTCCCGATCACACGGTGGATCATCCTCTGGGTTCCACATGCATGTTTTAGCTGAAGGAAGAATCCCTTAAACCTGGAGAGTTGAGACCCATGGAATGGGTACCATGCAATATGACTTCAAAGGGTCTGCATTTGCTCACCGAACATCACCAACCCTTTCTCTGCTGCGTTTATGCCACTGTACACACACTTCCTTCTCTTTCGGAGACATATAAATCCATAGGTTTTAAGATTCTTACTAGTCAGGTATATTCTTAGGCGTTTAATATGGGGTGTTGAGTCCACTTCGTTGAGCAAGCAGTAGCTCTTGTCTATTACATATTTGGCTTATGGAAAGGTATCTGTGCTAATTTCAATCTCTGGTTTTATGCAGCACCCCAACTCACCTTTCCCCTTAAGCAAGCATAAGTTGGTTTTCTACATTTGAGACCCTATTCTGTTTTGTAATTCAGTTCCTGTGTAGGCAAGTTTACATTCCGTGTATTAGTGATATCTTATGATGTTTCTTTTTCTGTGTGACTTATTTCACTTAGAATCATCGTACCTGAATCCACTCATTATGCTGCTACTGGCCTGATGACATAGATTTCATTGCTGAGTGATATTGCATTGTACGTAAGTACCACAACTTCTTTATCCATTTTTCGCTTTCTGCGATATTGAACTTGTACCATAAACGAGGTTCTTGTAAACAGAGCCATCCCAAACTTTGGGGTGGCTGTGTCTTTTTGATTTTAATTTCCCTAATCTATAGGACCATAAGTGGAAGTGCCCTAGGCTCTGTTGCTTTGTTTTTTAGATGTTTCAGGAAACACCATACACTTCTCCAGAGTGGCTGTTGGCAATTTACATCCCGCCCATCAGCATAACAAGGCTCCCAGTTCTCCATGGCCTGTCCTGCCTTTCTGGATTTTACACTTTTTTCAGATGGCCCTTTTGACCGGGGGGCAGTGAGACTTCATTGTAGTGCAGATTTCCTTTGCAAGCTTGCTTGGTTGGCCAAAAAGGGCGTATGCGTTTTTTCCTGAATATATTCAGGAAAAAACGCATACGCCCTTTTTGGCCAAGTGCATCATTGTGGACGTTCTGCCTCTTTTCCTATGCTTTACATGCAATTCCAGTCTACCTCCTGAAATCGGTTTCCTGCAATTCTGCCCCGCTTTCAAGTCCTCTTGGCAACCTTACTTCAATATATTTTTGGACGATAGCTGTCATTTATAACTCTGCAGGTGTGTGAGTTACAGGGCCCCTGAGCTCCTTTCTTCAACTCGCTTTCTTGTGAGCTGGCCGCAACACCGCAGGATTGCTTCAGGCCCTAGTGTGGTTCCTGCATGGCTTGCTGAGCCTTTGGTTAATTCCTCTTCCTGGTGGGAAATGAGAGTTAAATTTGCCCGTCCAGACTCCTCCAGCTAGTCTCTCATTGGTTCTCCCTATTCCTGTTCATTTTCCGCAGAAATTGCAAACTGGGCCAAACAGGAGGTTAAAGGCACTGACTCTCCAAGTGGGGAGAGTGTTAGTAAAGCGTCTGGAATGTTGCACCCGAGTACCAGGGGACGAAAACTGAGACACATTTGAACACGTTTCCCGATCACATGGTGGATCATATTCTGGGTTCCACATGCATGTTTTAGCTGAAGGAAGAATCCCTTAAACCTGGAGAGTTGAGAACCATGGAATGGGTACCATGCAATATGACTTCAAAGGGTCTGCATTTGCTCACCGAACCTCACCAATCCTTTCTCTGCTGCGTTTATGCCGCTGTACACACGCTTGATTCTCTTTCGGAGACATATAAATCCATAGGTTTTAAGATTCTTACTAGTCAGGTATATTCTTAGGCGTTTAATATGGGGTGTTGAGTCCACTTCGTTGAGCAAGCAGTAGCTCTTGTCTATTATATATTTAGCTTATGGAAAGGTATCTGTGCTAATTTCAATCTCTGGTTTTATGCAGCACCCCAACTCACCTTTCCCCTTAAGCAAGCATAAGTTGGTTTTCTACATTTGAGACCCTATTCTGTTTTGTAATTCAGTTCCTGTGTAGCCAAGTTTACATTCCGTGTATTAGTGATATCTTATGATGTTTCTTTTTCTGTGTGACTTATTTCACTTAGAATCATCGTACCTGAATCCACTCATTATGCTGCTAAGGGCCTGATTACATAGATTTCATTGCTGAGTGTTATTGCATTGTACGTAAGTACCTCAACTTCTTTATCCATTTCTCGCTTTCTGCGATATTGAACTTGTACCGTAAATGAGGTTCTTGTAAACAGAGCCGTCCCAAACTTTGGGGTTGCTCTGTCTTTTTGATTTTAATTTCCCTAAGCTATAGGACCATAAGTGGAAGTGCCCTAGGCTCTGTTGCTTTGTTTTTTAGATGTTTCAGGAAACACCATACACTTCTCCAGAGTGGCTGTTGGCAATTTACATCACGCCCATCAGCATAACAAGGCTCCCAGTTCTCCATGGCCTGTCCTGCCTTTCTGGATTTTACACTTTTTTCAGATTGCCCTTTTGACCGGGGGGCAGTGAGACTTCATTGTAGTGCAGATTTCCTTTGCAAGCTTGCTTGGTTGGCCAAAAAGGGCGTATGCGTTTTTTCCTGAATATATTCAGGAATATATTCAGGAAAAAACGCATACGCCCTTTTTGGCCAAGTGCATCATTGTGGACGTTCTGCCTCTTTTCCTATGCTTTACATGCAATTCCAGTCTACCTCCTGAAATCGGTTTCCTGCAATTCTGCCCCGCTTTCAAGTCCTCTTGGCAGCCTTACTTCAATATATTTTTGGACGATAGCTGTCATTTAGAACTCTGCAGGTGTGTGAATTACAGGGCCCCTGAGCTCCTTTCTTCAACTCGCTTTCTTGTGAGCTGGCCGCAACACCGCAGGATTGCTTCAGGCCCTAGTGTGGTTCCTGCATGGCTCGCTGAGCCTTTGGTTAATTCCTCTTCCTGTTGGGAAATGAGAGTTAAATTTGCCCGTCCAGACTCCTCCAGCTAGTCTCTCATTGGTTCTCCCTATTCCTGTTCATTTTCCGCAGAAATTGCAAACTGGGCCAAACAGGAGGTTTAAGGCACTGACTCTCCAAGTGGGGAGAGTGTTAGTAAAGCGTCTGGAATGTTGCACCCGAGTACCAGGGGACGAAAACTGAGACACATTTGAACGTGTTTCCCGATCACACGGTGGATCATCCTCTGGGTTCCACATGCATGTTTTAGCTGAAGGAAGAATCCCTTAAACCTGGAGAGTTGAGAACCATGGAATGGGTACCATGCAATATGACTTCAAAGGGTCTGCATTTGCTCACCGAACCTCACCAATCCTATCACTGCTGCGTTTATGCCGCTGTACACATGCTTGATTCTCTTTCGGAGACATATAAATCCATAGGTTTTAAGATTCTTACTAGTCAGGTATATTCTTAGGCGTTTAATATGGGGTGTTGAGTCCACTTCGTTGAGCAAGCAGTAGCTCTTGTCTATTACATATTTGGCTTATGGAAAGGTATCTGTGTTAATTTCAATCTCTGGTTTTATGCAGCACCCCAACTCACCTTTCCCCTTAAGCAAGCATAAGTTGGTGTTCTACATTTGAGACCCTATTCTGTTTTGTAATTCAGTTCTTGTGTAGCCAAGTTTACATTCCGTGTATTAGTGATATCTTATGATGTTTCTTTTTCTGTGTCACATATTTCACTTAGAATCATCGTACCTGAATCCACTCATTATTCTGCTATGGGCCTGATGACAGAGATTTCATTGCTGAGTGATATTGCATTGTACGTTAGTACCACAACTTCTTTATCCATTTTTCGCTTTCTGCGATATTGAACTTGTACCGTAAACGAGGTTCTTGTAAACAGAGCCGTCCCAAACTTTGGGGTGGCTGTGTCTTTTTGATTTTAATTTCCCTAAGCTATAGGACCATAAGTGGAAGTGCCCTAGGCTCTGTTGCTTTGTTTTTTAGATGTTTCAGGAAATACCATACACTTCTCCAGCGTGGCTGTTGGCAATTTACATCCCGCCCATCAGCATAACAAGGCTCCCAGTTCTCCATGGCCTGTCCTGCCTTTCTGGATTTTACACTTTTTTCAGATGGCCCTTTTGACCGGGGGGCAGTGAGACTTCATTGTAGTGCAGATTTCCTTTTCAAGCTTGCTTGGTTGGCCAAAAAGGGCGTATGCGTTTTTTCCTGAATATATTCAGGAAAAAACGCATACGCCCTTTTTGGCCAAGTGCATCATTGTGGACGTTCTGCCTCTTTTCCTATGCTTTACATGCAATTCCAGTCTACCTCCTGAAATCGGTTTCCTGCAATTCTGCCCCGCTTTCAAGTCCTCTTGGCAGCCTTACTTCAATATATTTTTGGACGATAGCTGTCATTTATAATTCTGCAGGTGTGTGAATTACAGTGCCCCTGAGCTCCTTTCTTCAACTCGCTTTCTTGTGAGCTGGCCGCAACACCGCAGGATTGCTTCAGGCCCTAGTGTGGTTCCTGCATGGCTCGCTGAGCCTTTGGTTAATTCCTCTTCCTGTTGGGAAATGAGAGTTAAATTTGCCCGTCCAGACTCCTCCAGCTAGTCTCTCATTGGTTCTTCCTATTCCTGTTCATTTTCCGCAGAAATTGCAAACTGGGCCAAACAGGCGGTTAAAGGCACTGACTCTCCAAGTGGGGAGAGTGTTAGTAAAGCGTCTGGAATGTTGCACCCGAGTACCAGGGGACGAAAACTGAGACACATTGGAACACGTTTCCCGATCACACGGTGGATCATACTCTGGGTTCCACATGCATGTTTTAGCTGAAGGAAGAATCCCTTAAACCTGGAGAGTTGAGAACCATGGAATGGGTACCATGCAATATGACTTCAAAGGGTCTGCATTTGCTCACCGAACCTCACCAATCCTTTCTCTGCTGCGTTTATGCCGCTGTACACACGCTTGATTCTCTTTCGGAGACATATAAATCCATAGGTTTTAAGATTCTTACTAGTCAGGTATATTCTTAGGCGTTTAATATGGGGTGTTGAGTCCACTTCGTTGAGCAAGCAGTAGCTCTTGTCTATTATATATTTAGCTTATGGAAAGGTATCTGTGCTAATTTCAATCTCTGGTTTTATGCAGCACCCCAACTCACCTTTCCCCTTAAGCAAGCATAAGTTGGTTTTCTACATTTGAGACCCTATTCTGTTTTGTAATTCAGTTCCTGTGTAGCCAAGTTTACATTCCGTGTATTAGTGATATCTTATGATGTTTCTTTTTCTGTGTGACTTATTTCACTTAGAATCATCGTACCTGAATCCACTCATTATGCTGTAAGGGCCTGATTACATAGATTTCATTGCTGAGTGTTATTGCATTGTACGTAAGTACCTCAACTTCTTTATCCATTTCTCGCTTTCTGCGATATTGAACTTGTACCGTAAATGAGGTTCTTGTAAACAGAGCCGTCCCAAACTTTGGGGTTGCTGTGTCTTTTTGATTTTAATTTCCCTAAGCTATAGGACCATATGTGGAAGTGCCCTAGGCTCTGTTGCTTTGTTTTTTAGATGTTTCAGGAAACACCATACACTTCTCCAGAGTGGCTGTTGGCAATTTACATCACGCCCATCATCATAACAAGGCTCCCAGTTCTCCATGGCCTGTCCTGCCTTTCTGGATTTTACACTTTTTACAGATGGCCCTTTTGACCGGGGAGCAGGGAGACTTCATTGTAGTGCAGATTTCCTTTGCAAGCTTGCTTGGTTGGCCAAAAAGGGCGTATGCGTTTTTTCCTGAATATATTCAGGAATATATTCAGGAAAAAACGCATACACCCTTTTTGGCCAAGTGCATCATTGTGGACGTTCTGCCTCTTTTCCTATGCTTTACATGCAATTCCAGTCTACCTCCTGAAATCGGTTTCCTGCAATTCTGCCCCGCTTTCAAGTCCTCTTGGCAGCCTTACTTCAATATATTTTTGGACGATAGCTGTCATTTATAACTCTGCAGGTTTGTGAATTACAGTGCCCCTGAGCTCCTTTCTTCAACTCGCTTTCTTGTGAGCTGGCCGCAACACCGCAGGATTGCTTCAGGCCCTAGTGTGGTTCCGGCATGGCTCGCTGAGCCTTTGGTTAATTCCTCTTCATGATGGGAAATGAGAGTTAAATTTGCCCGTCCAGACACCTCCAGCTAGTCTCTCATTGGTTCTCCCTATTCCTGTTCATTTTCCGGAGAAATTGCCAACTGGGCCAAACAGGCGGTTAAAGGCACTGACTCTCCAAGTGGGGAGAGTGTTAGTAAAGCGTCTGGAATGTTGCACCCGAGTACCAGGGGACGAAAACTGAGACACATTGGAACACGTTTCCCGATCACACGGTGGATCATACTCTGGGTTCCACATGCATGTTTTAGCTGAAGGAAGAATCCCTTAAACCTGGAGAGTTGAGAACCATGGAATGGGTACCATGCAATATGACTTCAAAGGGTCTGCATTTGCTCACTGAACCTCACCAATCCTTTCTCTGCTGCGTTTATGCCGCTGTACACACGCTTGATTCTCTTTCGGAGAAATATAAATCCATAGGTTTTTTAAGATTCTTACTAGTCAGGTATATTCTTAGACGTTTAATATGGGGTGTTGAGTCCACTTCGTTGAGCAAGCAGTAGCTTGTCTATAACATATTTAGCTTATGGAAAGGTATCTGTGCTAATTTCAATCTCTGGTATTATGCAGCACCCCAACTCACCTTTCCCCTTAAGCAAGCATATGTTGGTTTTCTACATTTGAGACCCTATTCTGTTTTGTAATTCAGTTCCTGTGTGGCCAAGTTTACATTCCGTGTATTAGTGATATCTTATGATGTTTCTTTTTCTGTGTGACTTATTTCACTTAGAATCATCGTACCTGAATCCACTCATTATGCTGCTACTGGCCTGATGACATAGATTTCATTGCTGAGTGATATTGCATTGTACGTAAGTACCACAACTTCTTTATCCATTTTTCGCTTTCTGCGATATTGAACTTGTACCGTAAACGAGGTTCATGTAAACAGAGCCCTCTCAAACTTTGGGGTGGCTGTGACTTTTTGATTTTAATTACCCTAAGCTATAGGACCATAAGTGGAAGTGCCCTAGGCTCTGGTGCTTTGTTTTTTAGATGTTTCAGGAAACACCATACACTACTCCAGAGTGGCTGTTGGCAATTTACATCACGCCCATCAGCATAACAAGGCTCCCAGTTCTCCATGGCCTGTCCTGCCTTTCTGGATTTTACATTTTTTTCAGATAGCCCTTTTGACCGGGGGGCAGTGAGACTTCATTGTAGTGCAGATTTCCTTTGCCAGCTTGCTTGGTTGGCCAAAAAGTGCGTATGCGCTTTTTCCTGATTATATTCAGGAAAAAACGCATACGCCCTTTTTGGCCAAGTGCATCATTGTGGACGTTCTGCCTCTTTTCCTATGCTTTACATGCAATTCCAGTCTACCTCCTGAAATCGGTTTCCTGCAATTCTGCCCCGCTTTCAAGTCCTCTTGGCAGCCTTACTTCAATATATTTTTGGACGATAGCTGTCATTTAGAACTCTGCAGGTTTGTGAATTACAGTGCCCCTGAGCTCCTTTCTTCAACTCGCTTTCTTGTGAGCTGGCCGCAACACGGCAGGATTGCTTCAGGCCCTAGTGTGGTTCCGGCATGGCTCTCTGAGCCTTTGGTTAATTCCTCCTCCTGGTGGGAAATGAGAGTTAAATTTACCCGTCCAGACACCTCCAGCTAGTCTCTCATTGGTTCTCCCTATTCCTGTTCATTTTCCGCAGAAATTGCCAACTGGGCGAAACAGGAGGTTAAAGGCACTGACTCTCCAAGTGGGGAGAGTGTTAGTAAAGCGTCTGGAATGTTGCACCCGAGTACCAGGGGACGAAAACTGAGACACATTTGAACACGTTTCCCGATCACATGGTGGATCATACTCTGGGTTCCACATGCATGTTTTAGCTGAAGGAAGAATCCCTTAAACCTGGAGAGTTGAGACCCATGGAATGGGTACCATGCAATATGAATTCAAAGGGTCTGCATTTGCTCACCGAACCTCACCATTCCTATCACTGCTGCGTTTATGCCGCTGTACACACGCTTGATTCTCTTTCGGAGACATATCAATCCATAGGTTTTAAGATTCTTACTAGTCAGGTATATTCTTAGGCGTTTAATATGGGGTGTTGAGTCCACTTCGTTGAGCAAGCAGTAGCTCTTGTCTATTACGTATTTGGCTTATGGAAAGGTATCTGTGCTAATTTCAATCTCTGGTTTTATGCAGCACCCCAACTCACCTTTCCCCTTAAGCAAGCATAAGTTGGCTTTCTACATTTGAGACCCTATTCTGTTTTGTAATTCAGTTCCTGTGTAGCCAAGTTTACCTTCCGTGTATTAGTGATATCTTATGATGCTTCTTTTTCTGTGTGACTTATTTCACTTAGAATCATCGTACCTGAATCCACTCATTATGCTGCTACGGGCCTGATGGCATAGATTTAATTGCTGAGTGATATTGTATTGTACGTAAGTCCCACAACTTCTTTATCCATTTTTCGCTTTCTGCGATATTGAACTTGTACCGTAAACGAGGTTCTTGTAAACAGAGCCGTCCCAAACATTTGGGTGGCTGTGTCTTTTTGATTTTAATTTCCCTAAGCTATAGGGCCATAAGTGGAAGTGCCCTAGGCTCTGTTGCTTTGTTTTTTAGATGTTTCAGGAAACACCATACACTTCTCCAGAGTGGCTGTTGGCAATTTACATCACGCCCATCAGCATAACAAGGCTCCCAGTTCTCCATGGCCTGTCCTGCCTTTCTGGATTTTACACATTTTTCAGATGGCCCTTTTGACCGGGGGGCAGTGAGACTTCATTGTAGTGCAGATTTCCTTTGCAAGCTTGCTTGGTTGGCCAAAAAGGGCGTATGCGTTTTTTCCTGAATATATTCAGGAAAAAACGCATACGCCCTTTTTGGCCAAGTGCATCATTGTGGACGTTCTGCCTCTTTTCCAATGCTTTACATGCAATTCCAGTCTACCTCCTGAAATCGGTTTCCTGCAATTCTGCGCCGCTTTCAAGTCCTCTTGGCAACCTTACTTCAATATATTTTTGGACGATAGCTGTCATTTAGAACTCTGCAGGTGTGTGAATTACAGGGCCCCTGAGCTCCTTTCTTCAACTCGCTTTCTTGTGAGCTGGCCGCAACACCGCAGGATTGCTTCAGGCCCTAGTGTGGTTCCGGCATGGCTCGCTGAGCCTTTGGTTAATTCCTCTTCCTGGTGGGAAATGAGAGTTAAATTTGCCCGTCCAGACTCCTCCAGCTAGTCTCTCATTGGTTCTCCCTATTCCTGTTCATTTTCCGCAGAATTTGCAAACTGGGCCAAACAGGAGGTTAAAGGCACTGACTCTCCAAGTGGGGAGAGTGTTAGTAAAGCGTCTGGAATGTTGCACCCGAGTACCAGGGGACGAAAACTGAGACACATTGGAACACGTTTCCCGATCACACGGTGGATCATACTCTGGGTTCCACATGCATGTTTTAGCTGAAGGAAGAATCCCTTAAACCTGGAGAGTTGAGAACCATGGAATGGGTACCATGCAATATGACTTCAAAGGGTCTGCATTTGCTCACCGAACCTCACCAATCCTATCACTGCTGTGTTTATGCCGCTGTACACACGCTGGATTCTCTTTCGGAGACATATAAATCCATAGGTTTTAAGATTCTTACTAGTCAGGTATATTCTTAGGCGTTTAATATGGGGTGTTGAGTCCACTTCGTTGAGCAAGCAGTAGCTCTTGTCTATTACATATTTGGCTTATGGAAAGGTATCTGTGCTAATTTCAATCTCTGGTTTTATGCAGCACCTCAACTCACCTTTCCCCTTAAGCAAGCATAAGTTGCTTTTTGGATTTGAGACACTGTTCTGTTTTGTAATTACGTTCCTGTGTACCCAAGCTTACATTCCGTGTATTAGTGATATCTTATGATGTTTCTTTTTCTGTGTGACTTATTTCACTTAGAATCATCATACCTGAATCCACTCATTATCCTGCTATGGGCCTGAGGACATAGATTTCATTGCTGAGTGATATTGCATTGTACGTAAGTACCACAACTTCTTTATCCATTTTTCGCTTTCTGCGATATTGAACTTGTACCGTAAATGAGGTTCTTGTAAACAGAGCCGTCCCAAACTTTGGGGTGGCTGTGTCTTTTTGATTTTAATTTCCCTAAGCTATCGGACCATAAGTGGAAGTGCCCTAGGCTCTGTTGCTTTGTTTTTTAGATGTTTCAGGAAACACCATACACTTCTCCAGAGTGGCTGTTGGCAATTTACATCACGCCCATCAGCATAACAAGGCTCCCAGTTCTCCATGGCCTGTCCTGCCTTTCTGGATTTTACACTTTTTTCAGATGGCCCTTTTGACCGGGGGGCAGTGAGACTTCATTGTAGTGCAGATTTCCTTTGCAAGCTTGCTTGGTTGGCCAAAAAGGGCGTATGCGTTTTTTCCTGAATATATTCAGGAAAAAACGCATACGCCCTTTTTGGCCAAGTGCATCATTGTGGACGTTCTGCCTCTTTTCCTATGCTTTACATGCAATTCCAGTCTACCTCCTGAAATCGGTTTCCTGCAATTCTGCCCCGCTTTCAAGTCCTCTTGGCAGCCTTACTTCAATATATTTTTGGACGATAGCTGTCATTTAGAACTCTGCAGGTGTGTGAATTACAGGGCCCCTGAGCTCCTTTCTTCAACTTGCTTTCTTGTGAGCTGGCCGCAACACGGCAGGATTGCTTCAGGCCCTAGTGTTGTTCCGGCATGGCTCGCTGAGCCTTTGGTTAATTCCTCTTGTTGGTGAGAAATGAGAGTTAAATTTACCCGTCCAGACACCTCCAGCTAGTCTCTCATTGGTTCTCCCTATTCCTGTTCATTTTCCGCAGAAATTGGAAACTGGGCCAAACAGGAGGTTAAAGGCACTGACTCTCCAAGTGGGGAGAGTGTTAGTAAAGTGTCTGGAATGTTGCACCCGAGTACCAGGGGACGAAAACTGAGACACATTTGAACACGTTTCCCGATCACACGGTGGATCATACTCTGGGTTCCACATGCATGTTTTAGCTGAAGGAAGAATCCCTTAAACCTGGAGAGTTGAGAACCATGGAATGGGTACCATGCAATATGACTTCAAAGGGTCTGCATTTGCTCACCGAACCTCACCAATCCTATCACTGCTGCGTTTATGCCGCTGTACACACGCTTGATTCTCTTTCGGAGACATATAAATCCATAGGTTTTAAGATTCTTACTAGTCAGGTATATTCTTAGGCGGTTAATATGGGGTGTTGAGTCCACTTCGTTGAGCAAGCAGTAGCTCTTGTCTATTACATATGTGGCTTATGGAAAGGTATCTGTGCTAATTTCAATCTCTGGTTTTATGAAGCACCCCAACTCACCTTTCCCCTTAAGCAAGCATAAGTTGGTTTTCTACATTTGAGACCCTATTCTGTTTTGTAATTCAGTTCCTGTGTAGCCAAGTTTACATTCCGTGTATTAGTGATATCTTATGATGTTTCTTTTTCTGTGTGACATATTTCACTTAGAATCATCGTACCTGAATCCACTCATTATGCTGCTATGGGCCTGATGACAGAGATGTCATTGCTGAGTGATATTGCATTGTACGTTAGTACCACAACTTCTTTATCCATTTTTCGCTTTCTGCAATATTGAACTTGTACCGGAAACGAGGTTCTTGTAAACAGATCCGTCCCAAACTTTGGGGTGGCTGTGTCTTTTTGATTTTAATTTCCCTAAGCTATAGGACCATAAGTGGAAGTGCCCTAGGCTCTGTTGCTTTGTTTTTTAGATGTTTCAGGAAACACCATACACTTCTCCAGAGTGGCTGTTGGCAATTTACATCACGCCCATCAGCATAACAAGGCTCCCAGTTCTCCATGGCCTGTCCTGCCTTTCTGGATTTTACTCTTTTTTCAGATGGCCCTTTTGACCGGGGGGCAGTGAGACTTCATTGTAGTGCAGATTTCCTTTGCAAGCTTGCTTGGTTGGCCAAAAAGGGCGTATGCGTTTTTTCCTGAATATATTCAGGAAAAAACGCATACGCCCTTTTTGGCCAAGTGCATCATTGTGGACGTTCTGCCTCTTTTCCTATGCTTTACATGCAATTCCAGTCTACCTCCTGAAATCGGTTTCCTGCAATTCTGCCCCGCTTTCAAGTCCTCTTGGCAGCCTTACTTCAATATATTTTTGGACGATAGCTGTCATTTAGAACTCTGCAGGTGTGTGAATTACAGGGCCCCTGAGCTCCTTTCTTCAACTCGCTTTCTTGTGAGCTGGCCGCAACACCGCAGGATTGCTTCAGGCCCTAGTGTGGTTCCGGCATGGCTCGCTGAGCCTTTGGTTAATTCCTCTTCTTGGTGGGAAATGAGAGTTAAATTTACCTGTCCAGACACCTCCAGCTAGTCTCTCATTGGTTCTCCCTATTCCTGTTCATTTTCCGCAGAAATTGCAAACTGGGCCAAACAGGAGGTTAAAGGCACTGACTCTCCAAGTGGGGAGAGTGTTAGTAAAGCGTCTGGAATGTTGCACCCGAGTACCAGGGGACGAAAACTGAGACACATTTGAACACATTTCCCGATCACACGGTGGATCATCCTCTGGGTTCCACATGCATGTTTTAGCTGAAGGAAGAATCCCTTAAACGTGGAGAGTTGAGACCCATGGAATGGGTACCATGCAATATGACTTCAAAGGGTCTGCATTTGCTCACCGAACCTCACCAATCCTATCACTGCTGCGTTTATGCCGCTGTACACATGCTTGATTCTCTTTCGGAGACATATAAATACATAGGTTTTAAGATTCTTACTAGTCAAGTATATTCTTAGGCGTTTAATATGGGGTGTTGAGTCCACTTCGTTGAGCAAGCAGTAGCTCTTGTCTATTACATATTTGGCTTATGGAAAGGTATCTGTGCTAATTTCAATCTCTGGTTTTATGCAGCACCTCAACTCACCTTTCCCCTTAAGCAAGCATAAGTTGGTTTTCTACATTTGAGACCCTATTCTGTTTTGTAATTCAGTTCCTGTGTAGCCAAGTTTACATTCCGTGTATTAGTGATATCTTATGATGTTTCTTTTTCTGTGTGACATATTTCACTTAGAATCATCGTACCTGAATCCACTCATTATGCTGCTACTGGCCTGATGACATAGATTTCATTGCTGAGTGGTATTGCATTGTACGTAAGTACCACAACTTCTTTATCCATTTTTCGCTTTCTGCGATATTGAACTTGTACCGTAAACGAGGTTCTTGTAAACAGAGCCGTCCGAAACTTGGGGTGGCTGTGTCTTTTTGATTTTAATTTCCCTAAGCTATAGGACCATAAGTGGAAGTGCCCTAGGCTCTGTTGCTTTGTTTTTTAGATATTTCAGGAAACACCATACACTTCTCCAGAGTGGCTGTTTGCAATTTACATCCCACCCATCAGCATAAGAAGGCTCCCAGTTCTCCATGGCCTGTCCTGCCTTTCTGGATTTTACACTTTTTTCAGATGGCCCTTTTGACCGGGGGGCAGTGAGACTTCATTGTAGTGCAGATTTCCTTTGCAAGCTTGCTTGGTTGGCCAAAAAGGGCGTATGCGTTTTTTCCTGAATATATTCAGGAAAAAACGCATACGCCCTTTTTGGCCAAGTGCATCATTGTGGACGTTCTGCCTCTTTTCCTATGCTTTACATGGAATTCCAGTCTACCTCCTGAAATCGGTTTCCTGCAATTCTGCCCCGCTTTCAAGTCCTCTTGGCAGCCTTACTTCAATATATTTTTGGACGATAGCTGTCATTTATAACTCTGCAGGTGTGTGAATTACAGGGCCCCTGAGCTCCTTTCTTCAACTCGCTTTCTTGTGAGCTGGCCGCAACACCGCAGGATTGCTTCAGGCCCTAGTGTGGTTCCGGCATGGCTCGCTGAGCCTTTGGTTAATTCCTCTTCTTGGTGGGAATTGAGAGTTAAATTTACCCGTCCAGACTCCTCCAGCTAGTCTCTCATTGGTTCTCCCTATTCCTGTTCATTTTCCGCAGAAATTGCAAACTGGGCCAAACAGGAGGTTAAAGGCACTGACTCTCCAAGTGGGGAGATTGTTAGTAAAGCGTCTGGAATGTTGCACCCGAGTACCAGGGGACGAAAACTGAGACACATTTGAACACGTTTCCCGATCACACGGTGGATCATACTCTGGGTTCCACATGCATGTTTTAGCTGAAGGAAGAATCCCTTAAACCTGGAGAGTTGAGAACCATGGAATGGGTACCATGCAATATGACTTCAAAGGGTCTGCATTTGCTCACCGAACCTCACCAATCCTATCACTGCTGCGTTTATGCCGCTGTACACATGCTTGATTCTCTTTCGGAGACATATAAATCCATAGGTTTTAAGATTCTTACTAGTCAGGTATATTCTTAGGCGTTTAATATGGGGTGTTGAGTCCACTTCGTTGAGAAAGCAGTAGCTCTTGTCTATTACATATTTGGCTTATGGAAAGGTATCTGTGCTAATTTCAATCTCTGGTTTTATGCAGCACCCCAACTCACCTTTCCCCTTAAGCAAGCATAAGTTGGTTTTCTACATTTGAGACCCTATTCTGTTTTGTAATTCAGTTCCTCTGTAGCCAAGTTTACATTCCATGTATTAGTGATATCTTATGATGTTTCTTTTTCTGTGTGACATATTTTACTTAGAATCATCGTACCTGAATCCACTCATTATGCTGCTATGGGCCTGATGAAAGAGATTTCATTGCTGAGTGATATTGCATTGTACGTTAGTACCACAACTTCTTTATCCACTTTTCGCTTTCTGCGATATTGAAATTTTACCGGAAACGATGTTCTTGTAAACAGAGCCGTCCCAAACTTTGGGGTGGCTGTGTCTTTTTGATTTTAATTTCCCTAAGCTATAGGACCATAAGTGGAAGTGCCCTAGGCTCTGTTGCTTTGTTTTTTAGATGTTTCAGGAAACACCATACACTTCTCCAGAGTGGCTGTTGGCAATTTACATCACGCCCATCAGCATAACAAGGCTCCCAGTTCTCCATGGCCTGTCCTGCCTTTCTGGATTTTACACATTTTTCAGATGGCCCTTTTGACCGGGGGGCAGTGAGACTTCATTGTAGTGCAGATTTCCTTTGCAAGCTTGCTTGGTTGGCCAAAAAGGGCGTATGCGTTTTTTCCTGAATATATTCAGGAAAAAACGCATACGCCCTTTTTGGCCAAGTGCATCATTGTGGACGTTCTGCCTCTTTTCCAATGCTTTACATGCAATTCCAGTCTACCTCCTGAAATCGGTTTCCTGCAATTCTGCCCCGCTTTCAAGTCCTCTTGGCAGCCTTACTTCAATATATTTTTGGACGATAGCTGTCATGTATAACTCTGCAGGTGTGTGAATTACAGGGCCCCTGAGCTCCTTTCTTCAACTCGCTTTCTTGTGAGCTGGCCGCAACACCGCAGGATTGCTTCAGGCCCTAGTGTGGTTCCGGCATGGCTCGCTGAGCCTTTGGTTAATTCCTCTTCCTGGTGGGAAATGAGAGTTAAATTTGCCCGTCCAGACTCCTCCAGCTAGTCTCTCATTGGTTCTCCCTATTCCTGTTCATTTTCCGCAGAATTTGCAAACTGGGCCAAACAGGAGGTTAAAGGCACTGACTCTCCAACTGGGGAGAGTGTTAGTAAAGCGTCTGGAATGTTGCACCCGAGTACCAGGGGACGAAAACTGAGACACATTTGAACACGTTTCCCGATCACACGGTGGATCATCCTCTGGGTTCCACATGCATGTTTTAGCTGAAGGAAGAATCCCTTAAACCTGCAGAGTTGAGACCCATGGAATCGGTACCATGCAATATGACTTCAAAGGGTCTGCATTTGCTCACCGAATCTCACCAATCCTATCACTGCTGCGTTTATGCCACTGTAAACATGCTTGATTCTCTTTCGGAGACATATAAATCCATAGGTTTTAAGATTCTTACTAGTCAGGTATATTCTTAGGCGTTTAATATGGGGTGTTGAGTCCACTTCGTTGAGCAAGCAGTAGCTCTTGTCTATTACGTATTTGGTTTATGGAAAGGTATCTGTGCTAATTTCAATCTCTGGTTTTATGCAGCACCTCAACTCACCTTTCCCCTTAAGCAAGCATAAGTTGGTTTTCTACATTTGAGACCCTATTCTGTTTTGTAATTCAGTTCCTGTGTAGGCAAGTTTACATTCCGTGTATTAGTGATATCTTATGATGTTTCTTTTTCTGTGTGACTTATTTCACTTAGAATCATCGTACCTGAATCCACTCATTATGCTGCTACTGGCCTGATGACATAGATTTCATTGCTGAGTGATATTGCTTTGTACGTAAGTACCACAACTTCTTTATCCATTTTTCGCTTTCTGTGATTTTGAACTTGTACCGGAAACGAAGTTCTTGTAAACAGAGCCGTCCCAAACTTTGGGGTGCCTGGGTCTTTTTGATTTTAATTTCCCTAATCTATAGGACCGTAAGTGGAAGTGCCCTAGGCTCTGTTGCTTTGTTTTTTAGATGTTTCAGGAAACACCATACACTTCTCCAGAGTGGCTGTTGGCAATTTACATCACGCCCATCAGCATAACAAGGCTCCCAGTTCTCCATGGCCTGTCCTGCCTTTCTGGATTTTACACTTTTTTCAGATGGCCCTTTTGACCAGGGGGCAGTGAGACTTCATTGTAGTGCAGATTTCCTTTGCAAGCTTGCTTGGTTGGCCAAAAAGGGCGTATGCGTTTTTTCCGGAATATATTCAGGAAAAAACGCATATGCACTTTTTGGCCAAGTGCATCATTGTGGACGTTCTGCCTCTTTTCCTATGCTTTACATGGAATTCCAGTCTACCTCCTGAAATCGGTTTCCTGCAATTCTACCCCGCTTTCAAGTCCTCTTGGCAGCCTTACTTCAATATATTTTTGGACGATAGCTGTCATTTAGAACTCTGCAGGTGTGTGAATTACAGGGCCCCTGAGCTCCTTTCTTCAACTCGCTTTCTTGTGAGCTGGCCGCAACACCGCAGGATTGCTTCAGGCTCTAGTGTGGTTCCGGCATGGCTCGCTGAGCCTTTGGTTAATTCCTCTTCTTGGTGGGAAATGAGAGTTAAATTTGCCCGTCCAGACTCCTCCAGCTAGTCTCTCATTGGTTCTCCCTATTCCTGTTCATTTTCCGCAGAAATTGCAAACTGGGCCAAACAGGAGGTTAAAGGCACTGACTCTCCAAGTGGGGAGAGTGTTAGTAAAGCGTCTGGAATGTTGCACCCGAGTACCAGGGGGCGAAAACTGAGACACATTTGAAAACGTTTCCCGATCACACGGTGGATCATACTCTGGGTTCCACATGCATGTTTTAGCTGAAGGAAGAATCCCTTAAACCTGGAGAGTTGAGAACCATGGAATGGGTACCATGCAATATGACTTCAAAGGGTCTGCATTTGCTCACCGAACCTCACCAATCCTATCACTGCTGCGTTTATGCCGCTGTACACACGCTTGATTCTCTTTCGTAGACATATTAATCCATAGGTTTTAAGATTCTTACTAGTCAGGTATATTCTTAGGCGTTTAATATGGGGTGTTGAGTCCACTTCGTTGAGCAAGCAGTAGCTCTTGTCTATTACATATTTGTCTTATGGAAAGGTATCTGTGCTAATTTCAATCTCTGGTTTTATGCAGCACCCCAACTCACCTTTCCCCTTAAGCAAGCATAAGTTGGTTTTCTACATTTGAGACCCTATTCTGTTTTGTAATTCAGTTCCTGTGTAGCCAAGTTTACATTCTGTGTATTAGTGATATCTTATGATGTTTCTTTTTCTGTGTGACTTATTTCACTTAGAATCATCGTACCTGAATCCACTCATTATGCTGCTACTGGCCTGATGACATAGATTTCTTTGCTGAGTGATATTGCATTGTACGTAAGTACAACAACTTCTTTATCCATTTTTCGCTTTCTGCGATATTGAACTTGTACCGAAAACGAGGTTCTTGTAAACAGAGCCGTCCCAAACTTTGGGGTGGCTGTGTCTTTTTGATTTTAATTTCCCTAAGCTATAGGACCATAAGTGGAAGTGCCCTAGGCTCTGTTGCTTTGTTTTTTAGATGTTTCAGGAAACACCATACACTTCTCCAGAGTGGCTGTTGGCAATTTACATCACGCCCATCAGCATAACAAGGCTCCCAGTTCTCCATGGACTGTCCTGCCTTTCTGGATTTTACACTTTTTTCAGATGGCCCTTTTGACCGGGGGCAGTGAGACTTCATTGTAGTGTAGATTTCCTTTGCAAGCTTGCTTGGTTGGCCAAAAAGGGCGTATGCGTTTTTTCCTGAATATATTCAGGAAAAAACGCATACGCCCTTTTTGGCCAAGTGCATCATTGTGGACGTTCTGCCTCTTTTCCTATGCTTTACATGCAATTCCAGTCTACCTCCTGAAATCGGTTTCCTGCAATTCTGCCCCGCTTTCAAGTCCTCTTGGCAGCCTTACTTCAATATATTTTTGGACGATAGCTGTCATGTATAACTCTGCAGGTTTGTGAATTACAGGGCCCCTGAGCTCCTTTCTTCAACTCGGTTTCTTGTGAGCTGGCCGCAACACCGCAGGATTCCTTCAGGCCCTAGTGTGGTTCCGGCATGGCTCGCTGAGCCTTTGCTTAATTCCTCTTCTTGGTGGGAAATGAGAGTTAAATTTGCCCGTCCAGACTCCTCCAGCTAGTCTCTCATTGGTTCTCCCTATTCCTGTTCATTTTCCGCAGAAATTGCAAACTGGGCCAAACAGGAGGTTAAAGGCACTGACTCTCCAAGTGGGGAGAGTGTTAGTAAAGCATCTGGAATGTTGCACCCGAGTACCAGGGGACGAAAACTGAGACACATTTGAACACGTTTCCCGATCACACGGAGGATCATACTCTGGGTTCCACATGCATGTTTTAGCTGAAGGAAGAATCCCTTAAACCTGGAGAGTTGAGAACCATGGAATGGGTACCATGCAATATGACTTCAAAGGGTCTGCATTTGCTCACCGAACATCACCAACCCTTTCTCTGCTACGTTTATGCCACTGTACACACACTTCCTTCTCTTTCGGAGACATATAAATCCATAGGTTTTAAGATTCTTACTAGTCAGGTATATTCTTAGGCGTTTAATATGGGGTGTTGAGTCCACTTCGTTGAGCAAGCAGTAGCTCTTGTCTATTACATATTTGGCTTATGGAAAGGTATCTGTGCTAATTTCAATCTCTGGTTTTATGCAGCACCCCAACTCACCTTTCCCCTTAAGCAAGCATAAGTTGGTTTTCTACATTTGAGACCCTATTCTGTTTTGTAATTCAGTTCCTGTGTAGGCAAGTTTACATTCCGTGTATTAGTGATATCTTATGATGTTTCTTTTTCTGTGTGACTTATTTCACTTAGAATCATCGTACCTGAATCCACTCATTATGCTGCTACTGGCCTGATGACATAGATTTCATTGCTGAGTGATATTGCATTGTACGTAAGTACCACAACTTCTTTATCCATTTTTCGCTTTCTGCGATATTGAACTTGTACCATAAACGAGGTTCTTGTAAACAGAGCCGTCCCAAACTTTGGGGTGGCTGTGTCTTTTTGATTTTAATTTCCCTAAGCTATAGGACCATAAGTGGAAGTGCCCTAGGCTCTGTTGCTTTGTTTTTTAGATGTTTCAGGAAACACCATACACTTCTCCAGAGTGGCTGTTGGCAATTTGCATCACGCCCATCAGCATAACAAGGCTCCCAGTTCTCCATGGTCTGTCCTGCCTTTCTGGATTTTACACTTTTTTCAGATGGCCCTTTTGACCGGGGGGCAGTGAGACTTCATTGTAGTGCAGATTTCCTTTGCAAGCTTGCTTGGTTGGCCAAAAAGGGCATATGCGTTTTTTCCTGAATATATTCAGGAAAAAACGCATACGCCCTTTTTGGCCAAGTGCATCATTGTGGACGTTCTGCCTCTTTTCCTATGCTTTACATGGAATTCCAGTCTACCTCCTGAAATCGGTTTCCTGCAATTCTGCCTCGCTTTCAAGTCTTCTTGGCAGCCTTACTTCAATATATTTTTGGACGATAGCTGTCATTTATAACTCTGCAGGTGTGTGAATTACAGGGCCCCTGAGCTCCTTTCTTCAACTCGCTTTCTTGTGAGCTGGCCGCAACACCGCAGGATTGCTTCAGGCCCTAGTGTGGTTCCGGCATGGCTCGCTGAGCCTTTGGTTAATTCCTCTTCTTGGTGGGAATTGAGAGTTAAATTTACCCGTCCAGACACCTCCAGCTAGTCTCTCATTGGTTCTCCCTATTCCTGTTCATTTTCCGCAGAAATTGCAAACTGGGCCAAACAGGAGGTTAAAGGCACTGACTCTCCAAGTGGGGAGAGTGTTAGTAAAGCGTCTGGAATGTTGCACCCGAGTACCAGGGGACGAAAACTGAGACACATTTGAACACGTTTCCCGATCACACGGTGGATCATACTCTGGGTTCCACATGCATGTTTTAGCTGAAGGAAGAATCCCTTAAACCTGGAGAGTTGAGAACCATGGAATGGGTACCATGCAATATGACTTCAAAGGGTCTGCATTTGCTCACCGAACCTCACCAATCCTATCACTGCTGCGTTTATGCCGCTGTACACATGCTTGATTCTCTTTCGGAGACATATAAATCCATAGGTTTTAAGATTCTTACTAGTCAGGTATATTCTTAGGCGTTTAATATGGGGTGTTGAGTCCACTTCGTTGAGAAAGCAGTAGCTCTTGTCTATTACATATTTGGCTTATGGAAAGGTATCTGTGCTAATTTCAATCTCTGGTTTTATGCAACACCCCAACTCACCTTTCCCCTTAAGCAAGCATAAGTTGGTTTTCTACATTTGAGACCCTATTCTGTTTTGTAATTCAGTTCCTCTGTAGCCAAGTTTACATTCCATGTATTAGTGATATCTTATGATGTTTCTTTTTCTGTGTGACATATTTTACTTAGAATCATCGTACCTGAATCCACTCATTATGCTGCTATGGGCCTGATGAAAGAGATTTCATTGCTGAGTGATATTGCATTGTACGTTAGTACCACAACTTCTTTATCCACTTTTCGCTTTCTGCGATATTGAAATTTTACCGGAAACGATGTTCTTGTAAACAGAGCCGTCCCAAACTTTGGGGTGGCTGTGTCTTTTTGATTTTAATTTCCCTAAGCTATAGGACCATAAGTGGAAGTGCCCTAGGCTCTGTTGCTTTGTTTTTTAGATGTTTCAGGAAACACCATACACTTCTCCAGAGTGGCTGTTGGCAATTTACATCACGCCCATCAGCATAACAAGGCTCCCAGTTCTCCATGGCCTGTCCTGCCTTTCTGGATTTTACACATTTTTCAGATGGCCCTTTTGACCGGGGGGCAGTGAGACTTCATTGTAGTGCAGATTTCCTTTGCAAGCTTGCTTGGTTGGCCAAAAAGGGCATATGCGTTTTTTCCTGAATATATTCAGGAAAAAACGCATACGCCCTTTTTGGCCAAGTGCATCATTGTGGACGTTCTGCCTCTTTTCCAATGCTTTACATGCAATTCCAGTCTACCTCCTGAAATCGGTTTCCTGCAATTCTGCCCCGCTTTCAAGTCCTCTTGGCAGCCTTACTTCAATATATTTTTGGACGATAGCTGTCATGTATAACTCTGCAGGTGTGTGAATTACAGGGCCCCTGAGCTCCTTTCTTCAACTCGCTTTCTTGTGAGCTGGCCGCAACACCGCAGGATTGCTTCAGGCCCTAGTGTGGTTCCGGCATGGCTCGCTGAGCCTTTGGTTAATTCCTCTTCCTGGTGGGAAATGAGAGTTAAATTTGCCCGTCCAGACTCCTCCAGCTAGTCTCTCATTGGTTCTCCCTATTCCTGTTCATTTTCCGCAGAATTTGCAAACTGGGCCAAACAGGAGGTTAAAGGCACTGACTCTCCAAGTGGGGAGAGTGTTAGTAAAGCGTCTGGAATGTTGCACCCGAGTACCAGGGGACGAAAACTGAGACACATTTGAACACGTTTCCCGATCACACGGTGGATCATCCTCTGGGTTCCACATGCATGTTTTAGCTGAAGGAAGAATCCCTTAAACCTGGAGAGTTGAGACCCATGGAATCGGTACCATGCAATATGACTTCAAAGGGTCTGCATTTGCTCACCGAACCTCACCAATCCTATCACTGCTGCGTTTATGCCACTGTAAACATGCTTGATTCTCTTTCGGAGACATATAAATCCATAGGTTTTAAGATTCTTACTAGTCAGGTATATTCTTAGGCGTTTAATATGGGGTGTTGAGTCCACTTCGTTGAGAAAGCAGTAGCTCTTGTCTATTACATATTTGGCTTATGGAAAGGTATCTGTGCTAATTTCAATCTCTGGTTTTATGCAGCACCCCAACTCACCTTTCCCCTTAAGCAAGCATAAGTTGGTTTTCTACATTTGAGACCCTATTCTGTTTTGTAATTCAGTTCCTCTGTAGCCAAGTTTACATTCCATGTATTAGTGATATCTTATGATGTTTCTTTTTCTGTGTGACATATTTTACTTAGAATCATCGTACCTGAATCCACTCATTATGCTGCTATGGGCCTGATGAAAGAGATTTCATTGCTGAGTGATATTGCATTGTACGTTAGTACCACAAATTCTTTATCCACTTTTCGCTTTCTGCGATATTGAAATTTTACCGGAAACGATGTTCTTGTAAACAGAGCCGTCCCAAACTTTGGGGTGGCTGTGTCTTTTTGATTTTAATTTCCCTAAGCTATAGGACCATAAGTGGAAGTGCCCTAGCCTCTGTTGCTTTGTTTTTTAGATGTTTCAGGAAACACCATACACTTCTCCAGAGTGGCTGTTGGCAATTTACATCACGCCCATCAGCATAACAAGGCTCCCAGTTCTCCATGGCCTGTCCTGCCTTTCTGGATTTTACACATTTTTCAGATGGCCCTTTTGACCGGGGGGCAGTGAGACTTCATTGTAGTGCAGATTTCCTTTGCAAGCTTGCTTGGTTGGCCAAAAAGGGCATATGCGTTTTTTCCTGAATATATTCAGGAAAAAACGCATACGCCCTTTTTGGCCAAGTGCATCATTGTGGACGTTCTGCCTCTTTTCCAATGCTTTACATGCAATTCCAGTCTACCTCCTGAAATCGGTTTCCTGCAATTCTGCCCCGCTTTCAAGTCCTCTTGGCAGCCTTACTTCAATATATTTTTGGACGATAGCTGTCATGTATAACTCTGCAGGTGTGTGAATTACAGGGCCCCTGAGCTCCTTTCTTCAACTCGCTTTCTTGTGAGCTGGCCGCAACACCGCAGGATTGCTTCAGGCCCTAGTGTGGTTCCGGCATGGCTCGCTGAGCCTTTGGTTAATTCCTCTTCCTGGTGGGAAATGAGAGTTAAATTTGCCCGTCCAGACTCCTCCAGCTAGTCTCTCATTGGTTCTCCCTATTCCTGTTCATTTTCCGCAGAATTTGCAAACTGGGCCAAACAGGAGGTTAAAGGCACTGACTCTCCAAGTGGGGAGAGTGTTAGTAAAGCGTCTGGAATGTTGCACCCGAGTACCAGGGGACGAAAACTGAGACACATTTGAACACGTTTCCCGATCACACGGTGGATCATCCTCTGGGTTCCACATGCATGTTTTAGCTGAAGGAAGAATCCCTTAAACCTGGAGAGTTGAGACCCATGGAATCGGTACCATGCAATATGACTTCAAAGGGTCTGCATTTGCTCACCGAACCTCACCAATCCTATCACTGCTGCGTTTATGCCACTGTAAACATGCTTGATTCTCTTTCGGAGACATATAAATCCATAGGTTTTAAGATTCTTACTAGTCAGGTATATTCTTAGGCGTTTAATATGGGGTGTTGAGTCCACTTCGTTGAGCAAGCAGTAGCTCTTGTCTATTACGTATTTGGTTTATGGAAAGGTATCTGTGCTAATTTCAATCTCTGGTTTTATGCAGCACCTCAACTCACCTTTCCCCTTAAGCAAGCATAAGTTGGTTTTCTACATTTGAGACCCTATTCTGTTTTGTACTTCAGTTCCTGTGTAGCCAAGTTTACATTCCGTGTATTAGTGATATCTTATGATGTTTCTTTTTCTGTGTGACTTATTTCACTTAGAATCATCGTACCTGAATCCACTCATTATGCTGCTACTGGCCTGATGACATAGATTTCATTGCTGAGTGATATTGCTTTGTACGTAAGTACCACAACTTCTTTATCCATTTTTCGCTTTCTGTGATATTGAACTTGTACCGGAAACGAAGTTCTTGTAAACAGAGCCGTCCCAAACTTTGGGGTGCCTGGGTCTTTTTGATTTTAATTTCCCTAATCTATAGGACCGTAAGTGGAAGTGCCCTAGGCTCTGTTGCTTTGTTTTTTAGATGTTTCAGGAAACACCATACACTTCTCCAGAGTGGCTGTTGGCAATTTACATCACGCCCATCAGCATAACAAGGCTCCCAGTTCTCCATGGCCTGTCCTGCCTTTCTGGATTTTACACTTTTTTCAGATGGCCCTTTTGACCAGGGGGCAGTGAGACTTCATTGTAGTGCAGATTTCCTTTGCAAGCTTGCTTGGTTGGCCAAAAAGGGCGTATGCGTTTTTTCCGGAATATATTCAGGAAAAAACGCATATGCACTTTTTGGCCAAGTGCATCATTGTGGACGTTCTGCCTCTTTTCCTATGCTTTACATGGAATTCCAGTCTACCTCCTGAAATCGGTTTCCTGCAATTCTACCCCGCTTTCAAGTCCTCTTGGCAGCCTTACTTCAATATATTTTTGGACGATAGCTGTCATTTAGAACTCTGCAGGTGTGTGAATTACAGGGCCCCTGAGCTCCTTTCTTCAACTCGCTTTCTTGTGAGCTGGCCGCAACATCGCAGGATTGCTTCAGGCTCTAGTGTGGTTCCGGCATGGCTCGCTGAGCCTTTGGTTAATTCCTCTTCTTGGTGGGAAATGAGAGTTAAATTTGCCCGTCCAGACTCCTCCAGCTAGTCTCTCATTGGTTCTCCCTATTCCTGTTCATTTTCCGCAGAAATTGCAAACTGGGCCAAACAGGAGGTTAAAGGCACTGACTCTCCAAGTGGGGAGAGTGTTAGTAAAGCGTCTGGAATGTTGCACCCGAGTACCAGGGGGCGAAAACTGAGACACATTTGAAAACGTTTCCCGATCACACGGTGGATCATACTCTGGGTTCCACATGCATGTTTTAGCTGAAGGAAGAATCCCTTAAACCTGGAGAGTTGAGAACCATGGAATGGGTACCATGCAATATGACTTCAAAGGGTCTGCATTTGCTCACCGAACCTCACCAATCCTATCACTGCTGCGTTTATGCCGCTGTACACACGCTTGATTCTCTTTCGTAGACATATTAATCCATAGGTTTTAAGATTCTTACTAGTCAGGTATATTCTTAGGCGTTTAATATGGGGTGTTGAGTCCACTTCGTTGAGCAAGCAGTAGCTCTTGTCTATTACATATTTGTCTTATGGAAAGGTATCTGTGCTAATTTCAATCTCTGGTTTTATGCAGCACCCCAACTCACCTTTCCCCTTAAGCAAGCATAAGTTGGTTTTCTACATTTGAGACCCTATTCTGTTTTGTAATTCAGTTCCTGTGTAGCCAAGTTTACATTCTGTGTATTAGTGATATCTTATGATGTTTCTTTTTCTGTGTGACTTATTTCACTTAGAATCATCGTACCTGAATCCACTCATTATGCTGCTACTGGCCTGATGACATAGATTTCTTTGCTGAGTGATATTGCATTGTACGTAAGTACAACAACTTCTTTATCCATTTTTCGCTTTCTGCGATATTGAACTTGTACCGAAAACGAGGTTCTTGTAAACAGAGCCGTCCCAAACTTTGGGGTGGCTGTGTCTTTTTGATTTTAATTTCCCTAAGCTATAGGACCATAAGTGGAAGTGCCCTAGGCTCTGTTGCTTTGTTTTTTAGATGTTTCAGGAAACACCATACACTTCTCCAGAGTGGCTGTTGGCAATTTACATCACGCCCATCAGCATAACAAGGCTCCCAGTTCTCCATGGACTGTCCTGCCTTTCTGGATTTTACACTTTTTTCAGATGGCCCTTTTGACCGGGGGGCAGTGAGACTTCATTGTAGTGTAGATTTCCTTTGCAAGCTTGCTTGGTTGGCCAAAAAGGGCGTATGCGTTTTTTCCTGAATATATTCAGGAAAAAACGCATACGCCCTTTTTGGCCAAGTGCATCATTGTGGACGTTCTGCCTCTTTTCCTATGCTTTACATGCAATTCCAGTCTACCTCCTGAAATCGGTTTCCTGCAATTCTGCCCCGCTTTCAAGTCCTCTTGGCAGCCTTACTTCAATATATTTTTGGACGATAGCTGTCATGTATAACTCTGCAGGTTTGTGAATTACAGGGCCCCTGAGCTCCTTTCTTCAACTCGCTTTCTTGTGAGCTGGCCGCAACACCGCAGGATTGCTTCAGGCCCTAGTGTGGTTCCGGCATGGCTCGCTGAGCCTTTGCTTAATTCCTCTTCTTGGTGGGAAATGAGAGTTAAATTTGCCCGTCCAGACTCCTCCAGCTAGTCTCTCATTGGTTCTCCCTATTCCTGTTCATTTTCCGCAGAAATTGCAAACTGGGCCAAACAGGAGGTTAAAGGCACTGACTCTCCAAGTGGGGAGAGTGTTAGTAAAGCGTCTGGAATGTTGCACCCGAGTACCAGGGGACGAAAACTGAGACACATTTGAACACGTTTCCCGATCACACGGAGGATCATACTCTGGGTTCCACATGAATGTTTTAGCTGAAGGAAGAATCCCTTAAACCTGGAGAGTTGAGAACCATGGAATGGGTACCATGCAATATGACTTCAAAGGGTCTGCATTTGCTCACCGAACATCACCAACCCTTTCTCTGCTGCGTTTATGCCACTGTACACACACTTCCTTCTCTTTCGGAGACATATAAATCCATAGGTTTTAAGATTCTTACTAGTCAGGTATATTCTTAGGCGTTTAATATGGGGTGTTGAGTCCACTTCGTTGAGCAAGCAGTAGCTCTTGTCTATTACATATTTGGCTTATGGAAAGGTATCTGTGCTAATTTCAATCTCTGGTTTTATGCAGCACCCCAACTCACCTTTCCCCTTAAGCAAGCATAAGTTGGTTTTCTACATCTGAGACCCTATTCTGTTTTGTAACTCAGTTCCTGTGTAGGCAAGTTTACATTCCGTGTATTAGTGATATCTTATGATGTTTCTTTTTCTGTGTGACTTATTTCACTTAGAATCATCGTACCTGAATCCACTCATTATGCTGCTACTGGCCTGATGACATAGATTTCATTGCTGAGTGATATTGCATTGTACGTAAGTACCACAACTTCTTTATCCATTTTTCGCTTTCTGCGATATTGAACTTGTACCATAAACGAGGTTCTTGTAAACAGAGCCGTCCCAAACTTTGGGGTGGCTGTGTCTTTTTGATTTTAATTTCCCTAATCTATAGGACCATAAGTGGAAGTGCCCTAGGCTCTGTTGCTTTGTTTTTTAGATGTTTCAGGAAACACCATACACTTCTCCAGAGTGGCTGTTGGCAATTTACATCCCGCCCATCAGCATAAGAAGGCTCCCATTTCTCCATGGCCTGTCCTGCCTTTCTGGATTTTACACTTTTTTCAGATGTCCCTTTTGACCGGGGGGCAGTGAGACTTCATTGTAGTGCAGATTTCCTTTGCAAGCTTGCTTGGTTGGCCAAAAAGGGCGTATGCGTTTTTTCCTGAATATATTCAGGAAAAAACGCATACGCCCTTTTTGGCCAAGTGCATCATTGTGGACGTTCTGCCTCTTTTCCTATGCTTTACATGCAATTCCAGTCTACCTCCTGAAATCGGTTTCCTGCAATTCTGCCCCGCTTTCAAGTCCTCTTGGCAGCCTTACTTCAATATATTTTTGGACGATAGCTGTCATTTAGAACTCTGCAGGTGTGTGAATTACAGGGCCCCTGAGCTCCTTTCTTCAACTCGCTTTCTTGTGAGCTGGCCGCAACACCGCAGGATTGCTTCAGGCCCTAGTGTGGTTCCGGCATGGCTCGCTGAGCCTTTGGTTAATTCCTCTTCTTGGTGGGAAATGAGAGTTAAATTTACCCGGGCAGACACCTCCAGCTAGTCTCTCATTGGTTCTCCCTATTCCTGTTCATTTTCCGCAGAAATTGCAAACTGGGCCAAACAGGAGGTTAAAGGCACTGACTCTCCAAGTGGGGAGAGTGTTAGTAAAGCGTCTGGAATGTTGCACCCGAGTACCAGGGGACGAAAACTGAGACATATTTGAACACGTTTCCCGATCACACGGTGGATCATACTCTGGGTTCCACATGCATGTTTTAGCTGAAGGAAGAATCCCTTAAACCTGGAGAGTTGAGACCCATGGAATGGGTACCATGCAATATGACTTCAAAGGGTCTGCATTTGCTCACCGAACCTCACCAATCCTATCACTGCTGCGTTTATGCCGCTGTACACACGCTTCATTCTCTTTCGGAGACATATAAATCCATAGGTTTTAAGATTCTTACTAGTCAGGTATATTCTTAGGCCTTTAATATGGGATGTTGAGTCCACTTCGTTGAGCAAGCAGTAGCTCTTGTCTATTACATATTTGGCTTATGGATAGGTATCTGTGCTAATTTCAATCTCTGGTTTTATGCAGCACCCCAACTCACCTTTCCCCTTAAGCAAGCATAAGTTGGTTTTCTACATTTGAGACCCTATTCTGTTTTGTAATTCAGTTCCTGTGTAGCCAAGTTTACATTCCGTGTATTAGTGATATCTTATGATGTTTCATTTTCTGTGTGACATATTTCACTTAGAATCATCGTACCTAAATCCACTCAGTATTCTGCTATGGGCCTGATGACATAGATTTCATTGCTGAGTGATATTGCATTGTACGTAAGTACCACAACTTCTTTATCCATTTTTCGCTTTCTGCGATATTGAACTTGTACCATAAACAAGGTTCATGTAAACAGAGCCGTCCCAAACATTGGGGTGGCTGTGTCTTTTTGATTTTAATTTCCCTAAGCTATAGGACCATAAGTGGAAGTGCCCTAGGCTCTGTTGCTTTGTTTTTTAGATGTTTCAGGAAACACCATACACTTCTCCAGAGTGGCTGTTGGCAATTTGCATCACGCCCATCAGCATAACAAGGCTCCCAGTTCTCCATGGTCTGTCCTGCCTTTCTGGATTTTACACTTTTTTCAGATGGCCCTTTTGACCGGGGGGCAGTGAGACTTCATTGTTGTGCAGATTTCCTTTGCAAGCTTGCTTGGTTGGCCAAAAAGGGCGTATGCGTTTTTTCCTGAATATATTCAGGAAAAAACGCATACGCCCTTTTTGGCCAAGTGCATCATTGTGGACGTTCTGCCTCTTTTCCTATGCTTTACATGCAATTCCAGTCTACCTCCTGAAATCGGTTTCCTGCAATTCTGCCCCGCTTTCAAGTCCTCTTGGCAGCCTTACTTCAATATATTTTTGGACGATAGCTGTCATTTAGAACTCTGCAGGTGTGTGAATTACAGGGCCCCTGAGCTCCTTTCTTCAACTCGCTTTCTTGTGAGCTGGCCGCAACACCGCAGGATTGCTTCAGGCCCTAGTGTGGTTCCGGCATGGCTCGCTGAGCCTTTGGTTAATTCCTCTTCTTGGTGGGAAATGAGAGTTAAATTTACCCGTCCAGACACCTCCAGCTAGTCTCTCATTGGTTCTCCCTATTCCTGTTCATTTTCCGCAGAAATTGCAAACTGGGCCAAACAGGAGGTTAAAGGCACTGACTCACCAAGTGGGGAGAGTGTTAGTAAAGCGTCTGGAATGTTGCACCCGAGTACCAGGGGACGAAAACTGAGACACATTTGAACACGTTTCCCGATCACATGGTGGATCATCCTCTGGGTTCCACATGCATGTTTTAGCTGAAGGAAGAATCCCTTAAACCTGGAGATTTGAGACCCATGGAATGGGTACCATGCAATATGACTTCAAAGGGTCTGCATTTGCTCACCGAACATCACCAACCCTTTCTCTGCTGCGTTTATGCCACTGTACACACACTTCCTTCTCTTTCGGAGACATATAAATCCATAGGTTTTAAGATTCTTACTAGTCAGGTATATTCTTAGGCGTTTAATATGGGGTGTTGAGTCCACTTCGTTGAGCAAGCAGTAGCTCTTCTCTATTACATATTTGGCTTATGGAAAGGTATCTGTGCTAATTTCAATCTCTGGTTTTATGCAGCACCCCAACTCACCTTTCCCCTTAAGCAAGCATAAGTTGGTTTTCTACATTTGAGACCCTATTCTGTTTTGTAATTCAGTTCCTGTGTAGGCAAGTTTACATTCCGTGTATTAGTGATATCTTATGATGTTTCTTTTTCTGTGTGACTTATTTCACTTAGAATCATCGTACCTGAATCCACTCATTATGCTGCTACTGGCCTGATGACATAGATTTCATTGCTGAGTGATATTGCATTGTACGTAAGTACCACAACTTCTTTATCCATTTTTCGCTTTCTGCGATATTGAACTTGTACCATAAACGAGGTTCTTGTAAACAGAGCCGTCCCAAACTTTGGGGTGGCTGTGTCTTTTTGATTTTAATTTCCCTAATCTATAGGACCATAAGTGGAAGTGCCCTAGGCTCTGTTGCTTTGTTTTTTAGATGTTTCAGGAAACACCATACACTTCTCCAGAGTGGCTGTTGGCAATTTACATCCCGCCCATCAGCATAAGAAGGCTCCCATTTCTCCATGGCCTGTCCTGCCTTTCTGGATTTTACACTTTTTTCAGATGTCCCTTTTGACCGGGGGGCAGTGAGACTTCATTGTAGTGCAGATTTCATTTGCAAGCTTGCTTGGTTTGCCAAAAAGTGCGTATGCGTTTTTTCCTGAATATATTCAGGAAAAAACGCATACGCCCTTTTTGGCCAAGTGCATCATTGTGGACGTTCTGCCTCTTTTCCTATGCTTTACATGCAATTCCAGTCTACCTCCTGAAATCGGTTTCCTGCAATTCTGCCCCGCTTTCAAGTCCTCTTGGCAGCCTTACTTCAATATATTTTTGGACGATAGCTGTCATTTATAACTCTGCAGGTGTGTGAATTACAGGGCCCCTGAGCTCCTTTCTTCAAGTCGCTTTCTTGTGAGCTGGCCGCAACACCGCAGGATTGCTTCAGGCTCTAGTGTGGTTCCGGCATGGCTCGCTGAGCCTTTGGTTAATTCTTCTTCTTGGTGGGAAATGAGAGTTAAATTTACCCGTGCAGACACCTCCAGCTAGTCTCTCATTGGTTCTCCCTATTCCTGTTCATTTTCCGCAGAAATTGCAAACTGGGCCAAACAGGAGGTTAAAGGCACTGACTCTCCAAGTGGGGAGAGTAAAGCGTCTGGAATGTTGCACCCGAGTACCAGGGGACGAAAACTGAGACACATTTGAACACGTTTCCCGATCACACGGTGGATTATACTCTGGGTTCCACATGCATGTTTTAGCTGAAGGAAGAATCCCTTAAACCTGGAGAGTTGAGAACCATGGAATGGGTACCATGCAATATGACTTCAAACGGTCTTCATTTGCTCACCGAACCTCACCAATCCTTTCACTGCTGCCTTTATGCCGCTGTACACACGCTTGATTCTCTTTCGGAGACATATAAATCCATAGGTTTTAAGATTCTTACTAGTCAGGTATATTCTTAGGCGTTTAATATGGGGTGTTGAGTCCGCTTCGTTGAGCAAGGAGTAGCTCTTGTCTATTACATATTTGTCTTATGGAAAGGTATCTGTGTTAATTTCAATCTCTGGTTTTCTGCAGCACCCCAACTCACCTTTCCCCTTAAGCAAGCATAAGTTGGTTTTCTACATTTGAGACCCTGTTCTGTTTTGTAATTCAGTTCCTGTGTAGCCAAGCTTACATTCCGTGTATTAGTGATATCTTATGATGTTTCTTTTTCTGTGTGACTTATTTCACTTAGAATCATCGTACCTGAATCCACTCATTATGCTGCTACGGGCCTGATGACATAGATTTCATTGCTGAGTGATATTGCATTGTACGTAAGTACCACAACTTCTTTATCCATTTTTCGCTTTCTGTGATATTGAACTTTTACCGTAAACGAGGTTTTGTAAACAGAGCCGTCCCAAATTTTGGGGTGGCTGTGTCTTTTTGATTTTAATTTCCCTAAGCTATAGGACCATAAGTGGAAATGCCCTAGGCTCTGTTGCTTTGTTTTTTAGATGTTTCAGGAAACACCATACACTTCTCCAGAGTGGCTGTTGGCAATTTACATCACGCCCATCAGCATAACAAGGCTCCCAGTTCTCCATGGACTGTCCTGCCTTTCTGGATTTTACACTTTTTTCAGATGGCCCTTTTGACCGGGGGGCAGTGAGACTTCATTGTAGTGTAGATTTCCTTTGCAAGCTTGCTTGGTTGGCCAAAAAGGGCGTATGCGTTTTTTCCTGAATATATTCAGGAAAAAACGCATACGTCCTTTTTGGCCAAGTGCATCATTGTGGACGTTCTGCCTCTTTTCCTATGCTTTACATGCAATTCCAGTCTACCTCCTGAAATCGGTTTCCTGCAATTCTGCCCCGCTTTCAAGTCCTCTTGGCAGCCTTACTTCAATATATTTTTGGACGATAGCTGTCATGTATAACTCTGCAGGTGTGTGAATTACAGGGCCCCTGAGCTCCTTTCTTCAACTCGCTTTCTTGTGAGCTGGCCGCAACACCGCAGGATTGCTTCAGGCCCTAGTGTGGTTCGGGCATGGCTCGCTGAGCCTTTGCTTAATTGCTCTTCTTGGTGGGAAATGAGAGTTAAATTTTCCCGTCCAGACACCTCCAGCTAGTCTCTCATTGGTTCTCCCTATTCCTGTTCATTTTCCGCAGAAATTGCAAACTGGGCCAAACAGGAGGTTAAAGGCACTGACTCTCCAAGTGGGGAGAGTGTTAGTAAAGCGTCTGGAATGTTGCACCCGAGTACCAGGGGATGAAAACTGAGACACATTTGAACACGTTTCCCGATCACACGGAGGATGATACTCTGGGTTCCACATGCATGTTTTAGCTGAAGGAAGAATACCTTAAACCTGGAGAGTTGAGACCCATGGAATGGGTACCATGCAATATGACTTCAAAGGGTCTGCATTTGCTCACCGAACCTCACCAATCCTATCACTGCTGTGATTATGCCGCTGTACACATGCTTGATTCTCTTTCGGAGACATATAAATCCATAGGTTTTAAGATTCTTACTAGTTTTAAGATTAGGCGTTTAATATGGGGTGTTGAGTCCACTTCGTTGAGCAAGCAGTAGCTCTTGTCTATTACATATTTGGCTTATGGAAAGGTATCTGTGCTAATTTCAATCTCTGGTTTTATGCAGCACCCCAACTCACCTTTCCCCTTAAGCAAGCATAAGTTGGTTTTCTACATTTGAGACCCTATTCTGTTTTGTAATTCAGTTCCTGTGTAGCCAAGTTTACATTCCGTGTATTAGTGATATCTTATGATGTTTCTTTTTCTGTGTGACGTATTTCACTTAGAATCATCGTACCTGAATCCACTCATTATGCTGCTATGAGCCTGATGAAAGAGATTTCATTGCTGAGTGATATTGCATTGTACGTTAGTACCACAACTTCTTTATCCATTTTTCGCTTTCTGCGATATTGAACTTGTACCGTAAACGAGGTTCTTGTAAACAGAGCCGTCCCAAACTTTGGGGTGCCTGTGTCTTTTTGATTTTACTTCCCTAATCTATAGGACCATAAGTGGAAGTGCCCTAGGCTCTGTTGCTTTGTTTCTTAGATGTTTCAGGAAACACCATACACTTCTCCAGAGTGGCTTTTGGCAATTTACATCACGCCCATCAGCATAACAAGGCTCCCAGTTCTCCATGGCCTGTCCTGCCTTTCTGGATTTTACACTTTTTTCAGATGGCCCTTTTGACCGGGGGGCAGTGAGACTTCATTATAGTGCAGATTTCCTTTGCAAGCTTGCTTGGTTGGCCATAAAGGGCGTATGCGTTTTTTCCTGGGAAAAAACGCATACGCCCTTTTTGGCCAAGTGCATCATTGTGGACGTTCTGCCTCTTTTCCTATGCTTTACATGCAATTCCAGTCTACCTCCTGAAATCGGTTTCCTGCAATTCTGCCCCGCTTTCAAGTCCTCTTGGCAGCCTTACTTCAATATATTTTTGGACGATAGCTGTCATGTATAACTCTGCAGGTGTGTGAATTACAGGGCCCCTGAGCTCCTTTCTTCAACTCGCTTTCTTGTGAGCTGGCCGCAACACCGCAGGATTGCTTCAGGCCCTAGTGTGGTTCCGGCATGGCTCGCTGAGCCTTTGGTTAATTCCTCTTCCTGGTGGGAAATGAGAGTTAAATTTGCCCGTCCAGACTCCTCCAGCTAGTCTCTCATTGGTTCTCCCTATTCCTGTTCATTTTCCGCAGAATTTGCAAACTGGGCCAAACAGGAGGTTAAAGGCACTGACTCTCCAAGTGGGGAGAGTGTTAGTAAAGCGTCTGGAATGTTGCACCCGAGTACCAGGGGACGAAAACTGAGACACATTTGAACACGTTTCCCGATCACACGGTGGATCATCCTCTGGGTTCCACATGCATGTTTTAGCTGAAGGAAGAATCCCTTAAACCTGGAGAGTTGACACCCATGGAATGGGTACCATGCAATATGACTTCAAAGGGTCTGCATTTGCTCACCGAACCTCACCAATCCTATCACTGCTGTGTTTATGCCGCTGTACACACGCTGGATTCTCTTTCGGAGACATATAAATCCATAGGTTTTAAGATTCTTACTAGTCAGGTATATTCTTAGGCGTTTAATATGGGGTGTTGAGTCCACTTCGTTGAGCAAGCAGTAGCTCTTGTCTATTACATATTTGGCTTATGGAAAGGTATCTGTGCTAATTTCAATCTCTGGTTTTATGCAGCACCCCAACTCACCTTTCCCCTTAAGCAAGCATAAGTTGCTTTTTGGATTTGAGACCCTGTTCTGTTTTGTAATTAAGTTCCTGTGTACCCAAGCTTACATTCCGTGTATTAGTGATATCTTATGATGTTTCTTTTTCTGTGTGACTTATTTCACTTAGAATCATCGTACCTGAATCCACTCATTATCCTGCTATGGGCCTGAGGACATAGATTTCATTGCTGAGTGATATTGCATTGTACGTAAGTACCACAACTTCTTTATCCATTTTTCGCTTTCTGCAATATAGAACTTGTACCGGAAACGAGGTTCTTGTAAACAGAGCCGTCCCAAACTTTGGGGTGGCTGTGTCTTTTTGATTTTAATTTCCCTAAGCTATAGGACCATAAGTGGAAGTGCCCTAGGCTCTGTTGCTTTGTTTTTTAGATGTTTCAGGAAACACCATACACTTCTCTAGAGTGGCTGTTGGCAAATTACATCACGCCCATCAGCATAACAAGGCTCCCAGTTCTCCATGGCCTGTCCTGCCTTTCTGGATTTTACTCTTTTTTCAGATGGCCCTTTTGACCGGGGGGCAGTGAGACTTCATTGTAGTGCAGATTTCCTTTGCAAGCTTGCTTGGTTGGCCAAAAAGGGCGTATGCGTTTTTTCCTGAATATATTCAGGAAAAAACGCATACGCCCTTTTTGGCCAAGTGCATCATTGTGGACGTTCTGCCTCTTTTCCTATGCTTTACATGCAATTCCAGTCTACCTCCTGAAATCGGTCCTGCAATTCTGCCCCGCTTTCAAGTCCTCTTGGCAGCCTTACTTCAATATATTTTTGGACGATAGCTGTCATTTAGAACTCTGCAGGTGTGTGAATTACAGGGCCCCTGAGCTCCTTTCTTCAACTCGCTTTCTTGTGAGCTGGCCGCAACACCGCAGGATTGCTTCAGGCCCTAGTGTGGTTCCGGCATGGCTCGCTGAGCCTTTGGTTAATTCCTCTTCTTGGTGGGAAATGAGAGTTAAATTTACCTGTCCAGACACCTCCAGCTAGTCTCTCATTGGTTCTCCCTATTCCTGTTCATTTTCCGCAGAAATTGCAAACTGGGCCAAACAGGAGGTTAAAGGCACTGACTCTCCAAGTGGGGAGAGTGTTAGTAAAGCGTCTGGAATGTTGCACCCGAGTACCAGGGGACGAAAACTGAGACACATTTGAACACGTTTCCCGATCACACGGTGGATCATCCTCTGGGTTCCACATGCATGTTTTAGCTGAAGGAAGAATCCCTTAAACGTGGAGAGTTGAGACTCATGGAATGGGTACCATGCAATATGACTTCAAAGGGTCTGCATTTGCTCACCGAACCTCACCAATCCTATCACTGCTGCGTTTATGCCGCTGTACACATGCTTGATTCTCTTTCGGAGACATATAAATACATAGGTTTTAAGATTCTTACTAGTCAAGTATATTCTTAGGCGTTTAATATGGGGTGTTGAGTCCACTTCGTTGAGCAAGCAGTAGCTCTTGGCTATTACATATTTGGCTTATGGAAAGGTATCTGTGCTAATTTCAATCTCTGGTTTTATGCAGCACCCCAACTCACCTTTCCCCTTAAGCAAGCATAAGTTGGTTTTCTACATTTGAGACCCTATTCTGTTTTGTAATTCAGTTCCTGTGTAGCCAAGTTTACATTCCGTGTATTAGTGATATCTTATGATGTTTCTTTTTCTGTGTGACATATTTCACTTAGAATCATCGTACCTGAATCCACTCATTATGCTGCTATGGGCCTGATGACAGAGATTTCATTGCTGAGTGATATTGCATTGTACGTTAGTACCACAACTTCTTTATCCATTTTTCGCTTTCTGCAATATTGAACTTGTACCGGAAACGAGGTTCTTGTAAACAGAGCCGTCCCAAACTTTGGGGTGGCTGTGTCTTTTTGATTTTAATTTCCCTAAGCTATAGGACCATAAGTGGAAGTGCCCTAGGCTCTGTTGCTTTGTTTTTTAGATGTTTCAGGAAACACCATACACTTCTCCAGAGTGGCTGTTGGCAAATTACATCACGCCCATCAGCATAACAAGGCTCCCAGTTCTCCATGGCCTGTCCTGCCTTTCTGGATTTTACTCTTTTTTCAGATGGCCCTTTTGACCGGGGGGCAGTGAGACTTCATTGTAGTGCAGATTTCCTTTGCAAGCTTGCTTGGTTGGCCAAAAAGGGCGTATGCGTTTTTTCCTGAATATATTCAGGAAAAAACGCATACACCCTTTTTGGCCAAGTGCATCATTGTGGACGTTCTGCCTCTTTTCCTATGCTTTACATGCAATTCCAGTCTACCTCCTGAAATTGGTTTCCTGCAATTCTTCCCCGCTTTCAAGTCCTCTTGGCAGCCTTGCTTCAATATATTTTTGGACGATAGCTGTCATTTATAACTCTCAAGGTTTGTGAATTACAGTGCCCCTGAGCTCCTTTTTTCAACTTGCTTTCTTGTGAGCTGGCCGCAACACCGCAGGATTGCTTCAGGTCCTAGTGTGGTTCCGGCATGGCTCGCTGAGCCTTTGGTTAATTCCACTTCCTGGTGGGAAATGAGAGTTAAATTTGCCCGTCCAGACACCTCCAGCTAGTCTTTCATTGGTTCTCCCTATTCCTTTTCATTTTCCGCAGAAATTGCACACTGGGCCAAACAGGAGGTTAAAGGCGCTGACTCTCCAAGTGGGGAGAGTGTTAGTAAAGCGTCTGGAATGTTGCACCCGAGTACCAGGGGACGAAAACTGAGACACATTTGAACACGTTTCCCGATCACATGGTGGATCATACTCTGGGTTCCACATGCATGTTTTAGCTGAAGGAAGAATCCCTTAAACCTGGAGAGTTGAGAACCATGGAATGGGTACCATGCAATATGACTTCAAAGGGTCTGCATTTGCTCACCGAACCTCACCAATCCTATCACTGCTGCGTTTATGCCGCTGTACACACGCTGGATTCCCTTTCGGAGACATATAAATCCATAGGTTTTAAGATTCTTACTAGTCAGGTATATTCTTAGGCGTTTAATATGGGGTGTTGAGTCCTCTTCGTTGAGCAAGCAGTAGCTCTTGTCTATTACATATTTGGCTTATGGAAAGGTATCTGTGCTAATTTCAATCTCTGGTTTTATGAAGCACCCCAACTCACCTTTCCCCTTAAGCAAGCATAAGTTGGTTTTCTACATTTGAGACCCTATTCTGTTTTGTAATTCAGTTCCTGTGTAGCCAAGTTTACATTCTGTGTATTAGTGATATCTTATGATGTTTCTTTTTCTGTGTGACTTATTTCACTTAGAATCATCGTACCTCAATCCACTCATTATGCTGCTACTGGCCTGATGACATAGATTTCTTTGCTGAGTGATATTGCATTGTACGTAAGTACCACAACTTCTTTATCCATTTTTCGCTTTCTGCGATATTGAACTTGTACCGTAAACGAGGTTCTTGTAAACAGAGCCATCCCAAACTTTGGGGTGGCTGTGTCTTTTTGATTTTAATTTCCCTAAGCTATAGGACCATAAGTGGAAGTGCCCTAGGCTCTGTTGCTTTGTTTTTTAGATGTTTCAGGAAACACCATACACTTCTCCAGAGTGGCTGTTGGCAATTTACATCCCGCCCATCAGCATAAGAAGGCTCCCAGTTCTCCATGGCCTGTCCTGCCTTTCTGGATTTTACACTTTTTTCAGATGGCCCTTTTGACCCGGGGGCAGTGAGACTTCATTGTAGTGCAGATTTCCTTTGCAAGCTTGCTTGGTTGGCCAAAAAGGGCGTATGCGTTTTTTCCTGAATATATTCAGGAAAAAACGCATATGCCCTTTTTGGCCAAGTGCATCATTGTGGACGTTCTGCCTCTTTTCCTATGCTTTACATGCAATTCCAGTCTACCTCCTGAAATCGGTTTCCTGCAATTCTGCCCCGCTTTCAAGTCCTCTTGGCAGCCTTACTTCAATATATTTTTGGACGATAGCTGTCATTTAGAACTCTGCAGGTGTGTGAATTACAGGGCCCCTGAGCTCCTTTCTTCAACTCGCTTTCTTGTGAGCTGGCCGCAACACCGCAGGATTGCTTCAGGCCCTAGTGTGGTTCCGGCATGGCTCGCTGAGCCTTTGGTTAATTCCTCTTCTTGGTGGGAATTGAGAGTTAAATTTACCCGTCCAGACACCTCCAGCTAGTCTCTCATTGGTTCTCCCTATTCCTGTTCATTTTCCGCAGAAATTGCAAACTGGGCCAAACAGGAGGTTAAAGGCACTGACTCTCCAAGTGGGGAGAGTGTTAGTAAAGCGTCTGGAATGTTGCACCCGAGTACCAGGGGACGAAAACTGAGACACATTTGAACACGTTTCCCGATCACACGGTGGATCATCCTCTGGGTTCCACATGCATGTTTTAGCTGAAGGAAGAATCCCTTAAACCTGGAGAGTTGAGAACCATGGAATGGGTACCATGCAATATGACTTCAAAGGGTCTGCATTTGCTCACCGAACCTCACCAATCCTATCACTGCTGCGTTTATGCCGCTGTACACATGCTTGATTCTCTTTCGGAGACATATAAATCCATAGGTTTTAAGATTCTTACTAGTCAGGTATATTCTTAGGCGTTTAATATGGGGTGTTGAGTCCACTTCGTTGAGAAAGCAGTAGCTCTTGTCTATTACATATTTGGCTTATGGAAAGGTATCTGTGCTAATTTCAATCTCTGGTTTTATGCAGCACCCCAACTCACCTTTCCCCTTAAGCAAGCATAAGTTGGTTTTCTACATTTGAGACCCTATTCTGTTTTGTAATTCAGTTCCTCTGTAGCCAAGTTTACATTCCATGTATTAGTGATATCTTATGATGTTTCTTTTTCTGTGTGACATATTTTACTTAGAATCATCGTACCTGAATCCACTCATTATGCTGCTATGGGCCTGATGAAAGAGATTTCATTGCTGAGTGATATTGCATTGTACGTTAGTACCACAACTTCTTTATCCACTTTTCGCTTTCTGCGATATTGAACTTTTACCGGAAACGATGTTCTTGTAAACAGATCCGTCCCAAACTTTGGGGTGGCTGTGTCTTTTTGATTTTAATTTCCCTAAGCTATAGGACCATAAGTGGAAGTGCCCTAGGCTCTGTTGCTTTGTTTTTTAGATGTTTCAGGAAACACCATACACTTCTCCAGAGTGGCTGTTGGCAATTTACATCACGCCCATCAGCATAACAAGGCTCCCAGTTCTCCATGGCCTGTCCTGCCTTTCTGGATTTTACACATTTTTCAGATGGCCCTTTTGACCGGGGGGCAGTGAGACTTCATTGTAGTGCAGATTTCCTTTGCAAGCTTGCTTGGTTGGACAAAAAGGGCATATGCGTTTTTTCCTGAATATATTCAGGAAAAAACGCATATGCCCTTTTTGGCCAAGTGCATCATTGTGGACGTTATGCCTCTTTTCCAATGCTTTACATGCAATTCCAGTCTACCTCCTGAAATCGGTTTCCTGCAATTCTGCCCCGCTTTCAAGTCCTCTTGGCAGCCTTACTTCAATATATTTTTGGACGATAGCTGTCATGTATAACTCTGCAGGTGTGTGAATTACAGGGCCCCTGAGCTCCTTTCTTCAACTCGCTTTCTTGTGAGCTGGCCGCAACACCGCAGGATTGCTTCAGGCCCTAGTGTGGTTCCGGCATGGCTCGCTGAGCCTTTGGTTAATTCCTCTTCCTGGTGGGAAATGAGAGTTAAATTTGCCCGTCCAGACTCCTCCAGCTAGTCTCTCATTGGTTCTCCCTATTCCTGTTCATTTTCCGCAGAATTTGCAAACTGGGCCAAACAGGAGGTTAAAGGCACTGACTCTCCAAGTGGGGAGAGTGTTAGTAAAGCGTCTGGAATGTTGCACCCGAGTACCAGGGGACGAAAACTGAGACACATTTGAACACGTTTCCCGATCACACGGTGGATCATACTCTGGGTTCCACATGCATGTTTTAGCTGAAGGAAGAATCCCTTAAACCTGGAGAGTTGAGACCCATGGAATCGGTACCATGCAATATGACTTCAAAGGGTCTGCATTTGCTCACCGAACCTCACCAATCCTATCACTGCTGCGTTTATGCCACTGTACACACGCTTGATTCTCTTTCGGAGACATATAAATCCATAGGTTTTAAGATTCTTACTAGTCAGGTATATTCTTAGGCGTTTAATATGGGGTGTTGAGTCCACTTCGTTGAGCAATCAGTAGCTCTTGTCTATTACGTATTTGGTTTATGGAAAGGTATCTGTGCTAATTTCAATCTCTGGTTTTATGCAGCACCCCAACTCACCTTTCCCCTTAAGCAAGCATAAGTTGGTTTTCTACATTTGAGACCCTATTCTGTTTTGTAATTCAGTTCCTGTGTAGCCAAGTTTACATTCCGTGTATTAGTGATATCTTATGATGTTTCTTTTTCTGTGTGACTTATTTCACTTAGAATCATCGTACCTGAATCCACTCATTATGCTGCTACTGGCCTGATGACATAGATTTCATTGCTGAGTGATATTGCATTGTACGTAAGTACCACAACTTCTTTATCCATTTTTCGCTTTCTGCGATATTGAACTTGTACCGGAAACGAGGTTCTTGTAAACAGAGCCGTCCCAAACTTTGGGGTGCCTGTGTCTTTTTGATTTTAATTTCCCTAATCTATAGGACCGTAAGTGGAAGTGCCCTAGGCTCTGTTGCTTTGTTTTTTAGATGTTTCAGGAAACACCATACACTTCTCCAGAGTGGCTGTTGGCAATTTACATCACGCCCATCAGCATAACAAGGCTCCCAGTTCTCCATGGCCTGTCCTGCCTTTCTGGATTTTACACTTTTTTCAGATGGCCCTTTTGACCAGGGGGCAGTGAGACTTCATTGTAGTGCAGATTTCCTTTGCAAGCTTGCTTGGTTGGCCAAAAAGAGCGTATGCGTTTTTTCCGGAATATATTCAGGAAAAAACGCATACGCCCTTTTTGGCCAAGTGCATCATTGTGGACGTTCTGCCTCTTTTCCTATGCTTTACATGCAATTCCAGTCTACCTCCTGAAATCGGTTTCCTGCAATTCTGCCCCGCTTTCAAGTCCTCTTGGCAGCCTTACTTCAATATATTTTTGGACGATAGCTGTCATTTAGAACTCTGCAGGTGTGTGAATTACAGGGCCCCTGAGCTCCTTTCTTCAACTCGCTTTCTTGTGAGCTGGCCGCAACACCGCAGGATTGCTTCAGGCTCTAGTGTGGTTCCGGCATGGCTCGCTGAGCCTTTGGTTAATTCCTCTTCTTGGTGGGAAATGAGAGTTAAATTTGCCCGTCCAGACACCTCCAGCTAGTCTCTCATTGGTTCTCCCTATTCCTGTTCATTTTCCGCAGAAATTGCAAACTGGGCCAAACAGGAGGTTAAAGGCACTGACTCTCCAAGTGGGGAGAGTGTTAGTAAAGCGTCTGGAATGTTGCACCCGAGTACCAGGGGACGAAAACTGAGACACATTTGAACACGTTTCCCGATCACACGGTGGATCATCCTCTGGGTTCCACATACATGTTTTAGCTGAAGGAAGAATACCTTAAACCTGGAGAGTTGAGACCCATGGAATGTGTACCATGCAATATGACTTGAAAGGGTCTGCATTTGCTCACCGAACCTCACCAATCCTATCACTGCTGCGTTTATGCCGCTGTGCACACGCTGGATTCTCTTTCGGAGACATATAAATCCATTGGTTTTAAGATTCTTACTAGTCAGGTATATTCTTAGGCGTTTAATATGGGGTGTTGAGTCCACTTCGTTGAGCAAGCAGTAGCTCTTGTCTATTACATATTTGGCTTATGGAAAGGTATCTGTGTTAATTTCAATCTCTGGTTTTATGCAGCACCCCACCTCACCTTTCCCCTTAAGCAAGCATAAGTTGGTTTTATACATTTGAGACCCTATTCTGTTTTGTAATTCAGTTCCTGTGTAGCCAAGTTTACATTCCGTGTATTAGTGATATCTTATGATGTTTCTTTTTCTGTGTGATTTATTTCACTTAGAATCATCGTACCTGCATCCACTCATTATGCTGCTACGGGCCTGATGACATAGATTTCATTGCTGAGTGATATTGAATTGTACGTAAGTACCACAACTTCTTTATCCATTTTTGCTTTCTGCGATATTGAAGTTGTACCGTAAATGAGGTTCTTGTAAACAGAGCCGTCCCAAACTTTGGGGTGGCTGTGTCTTTTTGATTTTAATTTCCCTAAGCTATAGGACCATAAGTAGAAATGCCCTAGGGTCTGTTGCTTTGTTTTTTAGATGTTTCAGGAAACAGCATACACTTCTCCAGAGTGGCTGTTGGCAATTTACATCACGCCCATCAGCATAACAAGGCTCCCAGTTCTCCATGGCCTGTCCTGCCTTTCTGGATTTTACACTTTTTTCAGATGGCCCTTTTGACCGTGGAGCAGTGAGACTTCATTGTAGTGCAGATTTCCTTTGCAAGCTTGCTTGGTTGACCAAAAAGGGTGTATGCGTATTTTCCTGAATATATTCAGGAAAAAACGCATACGAACTTTTTGGCCAAGTGCATCATTGTGGACGTCCTGCCTCTTTTCCTATGCTTTACATGCAATTCCAGTCTACCTCCTGAAATCGGTTTCCTGCAATTCTGCCACACTTTCAAGTCATCTTGACAGCCTTACTTCAATATATTTTTGGACGATAGCTGTCATGTATAACTCTGCAGGTTTGTGAATTACAGGGCCCCTGAGCTCCTTTCTTCAACTCGCTTTCTTGTGAGCTGGCCGCAACACTGCAGGATTGCTTCAGGCCCTAGTGTGGTTCTGGCATGGCACACTGAGCCTTTGGTTAATTCCTCTTCCTGGTGGGAAATGAGAGTTAAATTTTCCCGTCCAGACACCTCCAGCTAGTCTCTCATTGGTTCTCCCTATTCCTGTTCATTTTCCACAGAAATTGCAAAGTGGGCCAAACAGGAGGTTAAAGGCACTGACTCTCCAAGTGGGGAGAGTGTTAGTAAAGCGTCTGGAATGTTGCACCCGAGTACCAGGGGGCGAAAACTGAGACACATTGGAACACGTTTCCCGATCACACGGTGGATCATACTCTGGGTTCCACATGCATGTTTTAGCTGAAGGAAGAATCCTTTAATCCAGGAGAGTTGAGAACCATGGAATGGGTACCATGCAATATGACTTCAAAGGGTCTGCATTTGCTCACCGAACCTCACCAATCCTATCACTGCTGCGTTTATGCCGCTGTACACACGCTGGATTCCCTTTCGGAGACATATAAATCCATAGGTTTTAAGATTCTTACTAGTCAGGTATATTCTTAGGCGTTTAATATGGGGTGTTGAGTCCTCTTCGTTGAGCAAGCAGTAGCTCTTGTCTATTACATATTTGGCTTATGGAAAGGTATCTGTGCTAATTTCAATCTCTGGTTTTATGAAGCACCCCAACTCACCTTTCCCCTTAAGCAAGCATAAGTTGGTTTTCTACATTTGAGACCCTATTCTGTTTTGTAATTCAGTTCCTGTGTAGCCAAGTTTACATTCTGTGTATTAGTGATATCTTATGATGTTTCTTTTTCTGTGTGACTTATTTCACTTAGAATCATCGTACCTGAATCCACTCATTATGCTGGTACTGGCCTGATGACATAGATTTCTTTGCTGAGTGATATTGCATTGTACGTAAGTACCACAACTTCTTTATCCATTTTTCGCTTTCTGCGATATTGAACTTGTACCGTAAACGAGGTTCTTGTAAACAGAGCCGTCCCAAACTTTGGGGTGGCTGTGTCTTTTTGATTTTAATTTCCCTAAGCTATAGGACCATAAGTGGAAGTGCCCTAGGCTCTGTTGCTTTGTTTTTTAGATGTTTCAGGAAACACCATACACTTCTCCAGAGTGGCTGTTGGCAATTTACATCCCGCCCATCAGCATAAGAAGGCTCCCAGTTCTCCATGGCCTGTCCTGCCTTTCTGGATTTTACACTTTTTTCAGATGGCCCTTTTGACCGGGGGGCAGTGAGACTTCATTGTAGTGCAGATTTCCTTTGCAAGCTTGCTTGGTTGGCCAAAAAGGGCGTATGCGTTTTTTCCTGAATATATTCAGGAAAAAACGCATATGCCCTTTTTGGCCAAGTGCATCATTGTGGACGTTCTGCCTCTTTTCCTATGCTTTACATGCAATTCCAGTCTACCTCCTGAAATCGGTTTCCTGCAATTCTGCCCCGCTTTCAAGTCCTCTTGGCAGCCTTACTTCAATATATTTTTGGACGATAGCTGTCATTTAGAACTCTGCAGGTGTGTGAATTACAGGGCCCCTGAGCTCCTTTCTTCAACTCGCTTTCTTGTGAGCTGGCCGCAACACCGCAGGATTGCTTCAGGCCCTAGTGTGGTTCCGGCATGGCTCGCTGAGCCTTTGGTTAATTCCTCTTCTTGGTGGGAATTGAGAGTTAAATTTACCCGTCCAGACACCTCCAGCTAGTCTCTCATTGGTTCTCCCTATTCCTGTTCATTTTCCGCAGAAATTGCAAACTGGGCCAAACAGGAGGTTAAAGGCACTGACTCTCCAAGTGGGGAGAGTGTTAGTAAAGCGTCTGGAATGTTGCACCCGAGTACCAGGGGACGAAAACTGAGACACATTTGAACACGTTTCCCGATCACACGGTGGATCATCCTCTGGGTTCCACATGCATGTTTTAGCTGAAGGAAGAATCCCTTAAACCTGGAGAGTTGAGAACCATGGAATGGGTACCATGCAATATGACTTCAAAGGGTCTGCATTTGCTCACCGAACCTCACCAATCCTATCACTGCTGCGTTTATGCCGCTGTACACATGCTTGATTCTCTTTCGGAGACATATAAATCCATAGGTTTTAAGATTCTTACTAGTCAGGTATATTCTTAGGCGTTTAATATGGGGTGTTGAGTCCACTTCGTTGAGAAAGCAGTAGCTCTTGTCTATTACATATTTGGCTTATGGAAAGGTATCTGTGCTAATTTCAATCTCTGGTTTTATGCAGCACCCCAACTCACCTTTCCCCTTAAGCAAGCATAAGTTGGTTTTCTACATTTGAGACCCTATTCTGTTTTGTAATTCAGTTCCTCTGTAGCCAAGTTTACATTCCATGTATTAGTGATATCTTATGATGTTTCTTTTTCTGTGTGACATATTTTACTTAGAATCATCGTACCTGAATCCACTCATTATGCTGCTATGGGCCTGATGAAAGAGATTTCATTGCTGAGTGATATTGCATTGTACGTTAGTACCACAACTTCTTTATCCACTTTTCGCTTTCTGCGATATTGAACTTTTACCGGAAACGATGTTCTTGTAAACAGATCCGTCCCAAACTTTGGGGTGGCTGTGTCTTTTTGATTTTAATTTCCCTAAGCTATAGGACCATAAGTGGAAGTGCCCTAGGCTCTGTTGCTTTGTTTTTTAGATGTTTCAGGAAACACCATACACTTCTCCAGAGTGGCTGTTGGCAATTTACATCACGCCCATCAGCATAACAAGGCTCCCAGTTCTCCATGGCCTGTCCTGCCTTTCTGGATTTTACACATTTTTCAGATGGCCCTTTTGACCGGGGGGCAGTGAGACTTCATTGTAGTGCAGATTTCCTTTGCAAGCTTGCTTGGTTGGACAAAAAGGGCATATGCGTTTTTTCCTGAATATATTCAGGAAAAAACGCATATGCCCTTTTTGGCCAAGTGCATCATTGTGGACGTTATGCCTCTTTTCCAATGCTTTACATGCAATTCCAGTCTACCTCCTGAAATCGGTTTCCTGCAATTCTGCCCCGCTTTCAAGTCCTCTTGGCAGCCTTACTTCAATATATTTTTGGACGATAGCTGTCATGTATAACTCTGCAGGTGTGTGAATTACAGGGCCCCTGAGCTCCTTTCTTCAACTCGCTTTCTTGTGAGCTGGCCGCAACACCGCAGGATTGCTTCAGGCCCTAGTGTGGTTCCGGCATGGCTCGCTGAGCCTTTGGTTAATTCCTCTTCCTGGTGGGAAATGAGAGTTAAATTTGCCCGTCCAGACTCCTCCAGCTAGTCTCTCATTGGTTCTCCCTATTCCTGTTCATTTTCCGCAGAATTTGCAAACTGGGCCAAACAGGAGGTTAAAGGCACTGACTCTCCAAGTGGGGAGAGTGTTAGTAAAGCGTCTGGAATGTTGCACCCGAGTACCAGGGGACGAAAACTGAGACACATTTGAACACGTTTCCCGATCACACGGTGGATCATACTCTGGGTTCCACATGCATGTTTTAGCTGAAGGAAGAATCCCTTAAACCTGGAGAGTTGAGACCCATGGAATCGGTACCATGCAATATGACTTCAAAGGGTCTGCATTTGCTCACCGAACCTCACCAATCCTATCACTGCTGCGTTTATGCCACTGTACACACGCTTGATTCTCTTTCGGAGACATATAAATCCATAGGTTTTAAGATTCTTACTAGTCAGGTATATTCTTAGGCGTTTAATATGGGGTGTTGAGTCCACTTCGTTGAGCAATCAGTAGCTCTTGTCTATTACGTATTTGGTTTATGGAAAGGTATCTGTGCTAATTTCAATCTCTGGTTTTATGCAGCACCCCAACTCACCTTTCCCCTTAAGCAAGCATAAGTTGGTTTTCTACATTTGAGACCCTATTCTGTTTTGTAATTCAGTTCCTGTGTAGCCAAGTTTACATTCCGTGTATTAGTGATATCTTATGATGTTTCTTTTTCTGTGTGACTTATTTCACTTAGAATCATCGTACCTGAATCCACTCATTATGCTGCTACTGGCCTGATGACATAGATTTCATTGCTGAGTGATATTGCATTGTACGTAAGTACCACAACTTCTTTATCCATTTTTCGCTTTCTGCGATATTGAACTTGTACCGGAAACGAGGTTCTTGTAAACAGAGCCGTCCCAAACTTTGGGGTGCCTGTGTCTTTTTGATTTTAATTTCCCTAATCTATAGGACCGTAAGTGGAAGTGCCCTAGGCTCTGTTGCTTTGTTTTTTAGATGTTTCAGGAAACACCATACACTTCTCCAGAGTGGCTGTTGGCAATTTACATCACGCCCATCAGCATAACAAGGCTCCCAGTTCTCCATGGCCTGTCCTGCCTTTCTGGATTTTACACTTTTTTCAGATGGCCCTTTTGACCAGGGGGCAGTGAGACTTCATTGTAGTGCAGATTTCCTTTGCAAGCTTGCTTGGTTGGCCAAAAAGAGCGTATGCGTTTTTTCCGGAATATATTCAGGAAAAAACGCATACGCCCTTTTTGGCCAAGTGCATCATTGTGGACGTTCTGCCTCTTTTCCTATGCTTTACATGCAATTCCAGTCTACCTCCTGAAATCGGTTTCCTGCAATTCTGCCCCGCTTTCAAGTCCTCTTGGCAGCCTTACTTCAATATATTTTTGGACGATAGCTGTCATTTAGAACTCTGCAGGTGTGTGAATTACAGGGCCCCTGAGCTCCTTTCTTCAACTCGCTTTCTTGTGAGCTGGCCGCAACACCGCAGGATTGCTTCAGGCTCTAGTGTGGTTCCGGCATGGCTCGCTGAGCCTTTGGTTAATTCCTCTTCTTGGTGGGAAATGAGAGTTAAATTTGCCCGTCCAGACACCTCCAGCTAGTCTCTCATTGGTTCTCCCTATTCCTGTTCATTTTCCGCAGAAATTGCAAACTGGGCCAAACAGGAGGTTAAAGGCACTGACTCTCCAAGTGGGGAGAGTGTTAGTAAAGCGTCTGGAATGTTGCACCCGAGTACCAGGGGGCGAAAACTGAGACACATTTGAACACGTTTCCCGATCACACGGTGGATCATACTCTGGGTTCCACATGCATGTTTTAGCTGAAGGAAGAATCCCTTAAACCTGGAGAGTTGAGAACCATGGAATGGGTACCATGCAATATGACTTCAAAGGGTCTGCATTTGCTCACCGAACCTCAACAATCCTGTGTCTGCTGCGTTTATGCCGCTGTACACACGCTTGATTCTCTTTCGTAGACATATCAATCCATAGGTTTTAAAATTCTTACTAGTCAGGTATATTCTTAGGCGTTTAATATGGGGTGTTGAGTCCACTTCGTTGAGCAAGCAGTAGCTCTTGTCTATTACATATTTGGCTTATGGAAAGGTATCTGTGCTAATTTCAATCTCTGGTTTTATGCAGCACCCCAACTCACCTTTCCCCTTAAGCAAGCATAAGTTGGTGTTCTACATTTGAGACCCTATTCTGTTTTGTAATTCAGTTCTTGTGTAGCCAAGTTTACATTCCGTGTATTAGTGATAACTTATGATGTTTTTTTTTCTGTGTCACATATTTCACTTAGAATCATCGTACCTGAATCCACTCATTATGCTGCTATGGGCCTGATGACAGAGATTTCATTGCTGAGTGATATTGCATTGTACGTTAGTACCACAACTTCTTTATCCATTTTTCGCTTTCTGCGATATTGAACTTGTACCGTAAACGAGGTTCTTGTAAACAGAGCCGTCCCAAACTTTGGGGTGGCTGTGTCTTTTTGATTTTAATTTCCCTAAGCTATAGGACCATAAGTGGAAGTGCCCTAGGCTCTGTTGCTTTGTTTTTTAGATGTTTCAGGAAACACCATACACTTCTCCAGAGTGGCTGTTGGCAATTTACATCCCGCCCATCAGCATAAGAAGGCTCCCAGTTCTCCATGGCCTGTCCTGCCTTTCTGGATTTTACACTTTTTTCAGATGGCCCTTTTGACCGGGGGGCAGTGAGACTTCATTGTAGTGCAGATTTCATTTGCAAGCTTGCTTGGTTGGCCAAAAAGGGCGTATGCGTTTTTTCCTGAATATATTCAGGAAAAAACGCATACGCCCTTTTTGGCCAAGTGCATCATTGTGGATGTTCTGCCTCTTTTCCTATGCTTTACATGCAATTCCAGTTTACTTCCTGAAATCGGTTTCCTGCAATTCTGCCCCGCTTTCAAGTCCTCTTGGCAGCCTTACTTCAATATATTTTTGGACAATAGCTGTCATTTATAACTCTGCAGGTTTGTGAATTACAGGGCCCCTGAGCTCCTTTCTTCAACTCGCTTTCTTGTGAGCTGGCCGCAACACCGCAGGATTTCTTCAGGCCCTAGTGTGGCTCCGGCATGGCACGCTGAGCCTTTGGTTAATTCCTCTTCCTGGTGGGAAATGAGAGTTAAATTTGCCCATCCAGACACCTCCAGCTAGTCTCTCATTGGTTCTCCCTATTCCTGTTCATTTTCCGCAGAAATTGCAAACTGGGCCAAACAGGAGGTTAAAGGCACTGACTCTCCAAGAGGGGAGAGTGTTAGTAAAGCATCTGGAATGTTGCACCCGAGTACCAGGGGACGAAAACTGAGACACATTTGAACACGTTTCCCGATCACACGGTGGATCATACTCTGGGTTCCACATGCATGTTTTAGCTGAAGGAAGAATCCCTTAAACCTGGAGAGTTGAGACCCATGGAATGGGTACCATGCAATATGACTTCAAAGGGTCTGCATTTGCTCACCGAACCTCACCAATCCTATCACTGCTGTGTTTATGCCGCTGTACACACGCTGGATTCTCTTTCGGAGACATATAAATCCATAGGTTTTAAGATTCTTACTAGTCAGGTATATTCTTAGGCGTTTAATATGGGGTGTTGAGTCCACTTCGTTGAGCAAGCAGTAGCTCTTGTCTATTACATATTTGGCTTATGGAAAGGTATCTGTGCTAATTTCAATCTCTGGTTTTATGCAGCACCCCAACTCACCTTTCCCCTTAAGCAAGCATAAGTTGCTTTTTGGATTTGAGACCCTGTTCTGTTTTGTAATTAAGTTCCTGTGTACCCAAGCTTACATTCCATGTATTAGTGATATCTTATGATGTTTCTTTTTCTGTGTGACTTATTTCACTTAGAATCATCGTACCTGAATCCACTCATTATCCTGCTATGGGCCTGAGGACATAGATTTCATTGCTGAGTGATATTGCATTGTACGTAAGTACCACAACTTCTTTATCCATTTTTCGCTTTCTGCAATATAGAACTTGTACCGGAAACGAGGTTCTTGTAAACAGAGCCGTCCCAAACTTTGGGGTGGCTGTGTCTTTTTGATTTTAATTTCCCTAAGCTATAGGACCATAAGTGGAAGTGCCCTAGGCTCTGGTGCTTTGTTTTTTAGATGTTTCAGGAAACACCATACACTTCTCCAGAGTGGCTGTTGGCAAATTACATCACGCCCATCAGCATAACAAGGCTCCCAGTTCTCCATGGCCTGTCCTGCCTTTCTGGATTTTACTCTTTTTTCAGATGGCCCTTTTGACCGGGGGGCAGTGAGACTTCATTGTAGTGCAGATTTCCTTTGCAAGCTTGCTTGGTTGGCCAAAAAGGGCGTATGCGTTTTTTCCTGAATATATTCAGGAAAAAACGCATACACCCTTTTTGGCCAAGTGCATCATTGTGGACGTTCTGCCTCTTTTCCTATGCTTTACATGCAATTCCAGTCTACCTCCTGAAATCGGTCCTGCAATTCTGCCCCGCTTTCAAGTCCTCTTGGCAGCCTTACTTCAATATATTTTTGGACGATAGCTGTCATTTAGAACTCTGCAGGTGTGTGAATTACAGGGCCCCTGAGCTCCTTTCTTCAACTCGCTTTCTTGTGAGCTGGCCGCAACACCGCAGGATTGCTTCAGGCCCTAGTGTGGTTCCGGCATGGCTCGCTGAGCCTTTGGTTAATTCCTCTTCTTGGTGGGAAATGAGAGTTAAATTTACCTGTCCAGACACCTCCAGCTAGTCTCTCATTGGTTCTCCCTATTCCTGTTCATTTTCCGCAGAAATTGCAAACTGGGCCAAACAGGAGGTTAAAGGCACTGACTCTCCAAGTGGGGAGAGTGTTAGTAAAGCGTCTGGAATGTTGCACCCGAGTACCAGGGGACGAAAACTGAGACACATTTGAACACGTTTCCCGATCACACGGTGGATCATCCTCTGGGTTCCACATGCAAGTTTTAGCTGAAGGAAGAATCCATTAAACGTGGAGAGTTGAGACCCATGGAATGGGTACCATGCAATATGACTTCAAAGGGTCTGCATTTGCTCACCGAACCTCACCAATCCTATCACTGCTGCGTTTATGCCGCTGTACACATGCTTGATTCTCTTTCGGAGACATATAAATACATAGGTTTTAAGATTCTTACTAGTCAAGTATATTCTTAGGCGTTTAATATGGGGTGTTGAGTCCACTTCGTTGAGCAAGCAGTAGCTCTTGGCTATTACATATTTGGCTTATGGAAAGGTATCTGTGCTAATTTCAATCTCTGGTTTTATGCAGCACCCCAACTCACCTTTCCCCTTAAGCAAGCATAAGTTGGTTTTCTACATTTGAGACCCTATTCTGTTTTGTAATTCAGTTCCTGTGTAGCCAAGTTTACATTCCGTGTATTAGTGATATCTTATGATGTTTCTTTTTCTGTGTGACATATTTCACTTAGAATCATCGTACCTGAATCCACTCATTATGCTGCTATGGGCCTGATGACAGAGATTTCATTGCTGAGTGATATTGCATTGTACGTTAGTACCACAACTTCTTTATCCATTTTTCGCTTTCTGCAATATTGAACTTGTACCGGAAACGAGGTTCTTGTAAACAGAGCCGTCCCAAACTTTGGGGTGGCTGTGTCTTTTTGATTTTAATTTCCCTAAGCTATAGGACCATAAGTGGAAGTGCCCTAGGCTCTGTTGCTTTGTTTTTTAGATGTTTCAGGAAACACCATACACTTCTCCAGAGTGGCTGTTGGCAATTTACATCCCGCCCATCAGCATAAGAAGGCTCCCAGTTCTCCATGGCCTGTCCTGCCTTTCTGGATTTTACACTTTTTTCAGATGGCCCTTTTGACCGGGGGGCAGTGAGACTTCATTGTAGTGCAGATTTCCTTTGCAAGCTTGCTTGGTTGGCCAAAAAGGGCGTATGCGTTTTTTCCTGAATATATTCAGGAAAAAACGCATACGCCCTTTTTGGCCAAGTGCATCATTGTGGACGTTCTGCCTCTTTTCCTATGCTTTACATGCAATTCCAGTCTACCTCCTGAAATCGGTTTCCTGCAATTCTGCCCCGCTTTCAAGTCCTCTTGGCAGCCTTACTTCAATATATTTTTGGACGATAGCTGTCATTTAGAACTCTGCAGGTGTGTGAATTACAGGGACCCTGAGCTCCTTTCTTCAACTCGCTTTCTTGTGAGCTGGCCGCAACACCGCAGGATTGCTTCAGGCCCTAGTGTGGTTCCGGCATGGCTCGCTGAGCCTTTGGTTAATTCCTCTTCTTGGTGGGAATTGAGAGTTAAATTTACCCGTCCAGACACCTCCAGCTAGTCTCTCATTGGTTCTCCCTATTCCTGTTCATTTTCCGCAGAATTTGCAAACTGGGCCAAACAGGAGGTTAAAGGCACTGACTCTCCAAGTGGGGAGAGTGTTAGTAAAGCGTCTGGAATGTTGCACCCGAGTACCAGGGGACGAAAACTGAGACACATTTGAACACGTTTCCCGATCACATGGTGGATCATACTCTGGGTTCCACATGCATGTTTTAGCTGAAGGAAGAATCCCTTAAACCTGGAGAGTTGAGAACCATGGAATGGGTACCATGCAATATGACTTCAAAGGGTCTGCATTTGCTCACCGAACCTCACCAATCCTATCACTGCTGCGTTTATGCCGCTGTACACATGCTTGATTCTCTTTCGGAGACATATAAATCCATAGGTTTTAAGATTCTTACTAGTCAGGTATATTCTTAGGCGTTTAATATGGGGTGTTGAGTCCACTTCGTTGAGAAAGCAGTAGCTCTTGTCTATTACATATTTGGCTTATGGAAAGGTATCTGTGCTAATTTCAATCTCTGGTTTTATGCAGCACCCCAACTCACCTTTCCCCTTAAGCAAGCATAAGTTGGTTTTCTACATTTGAGACCCTATTCTGTTTTGTAATTCAGTTCCTGTGTAGCCAAGTTTACATTCTGTGTATTAGTGATATCTTATGATGTTTCTTTTTCTGTGTGACTTATTTCACTTAGAATCATCGTACCTCAATCCACTCATTATGCTGCTACTGGCCTGATGACATAGATTTCTTTGCTGAGTGATATTGCATTGTACGTAAGTACCACAACTTCTTTATCCATTTTTCGCTTTCTGCGATATTGAACTTGTACCGAAAACGAGGTTCTTGTAAACAGAGCCGTCCCAAACTTTGGGGTGGCTGTGTCTTTTTGATTTTAATTTCCCTAAGCTATAGGACCATAAGTGGAAGTGCCCTAGGCTCTGTTGCTTTGTTTTTTAGATGTTTCAGGAAACACCATACACTTCTCCAGAGTGGCTGTTGGCAATTTACATCCCGCCCATCAGCATAAGAAGGCTCCCAGTTCTCCATGGCCTGTCCTGCCTTTCTGGATTTTACACTTTTTTCAGATGGCCCTTTTGACCGGGGGGCAGTGAGACTTCATTGTAGTGCAGATTTCCTTTGCAAGCTTGCTTGGTTGGCCAAAAAGGGCGTATGCGTTTTTTCCTGAATATATTCAGGAAAAAACGCATACGCCCTTTTTGGCCAAGTGCATCATTGTGGACGTTCTGCCTCTTTTCCTATGCTTTACATGCAATTCCAGTCTACCTCCTGAAATCGGTTTCCTGCAATTCTGCCCCGCTTTCAAGTCCTCTTGGCAGCCTTACTTCAATATATTTTTGGACGATAGCTGTCATTTAGAACTCTGCAGGTGTGTGAATTACAGGGACCCTGAGCTCCTTTCTTCAACTCGCTTTCTTGTGAGCTGGCCGCAACACCGCAGGATTGCTTCAGGCCCTAGTGTGGTTCCGGCATGGCTCGCTGAGCCTTTGGTTAATTCCTCTTCTTGGTGGGAATTGAGAGTTAAATTTACCCGTCCAGACACCTCCAGCTAGTCTCTCATTGGTTCTCCCTATTCCTGTTCATTTTCCGCAGAATTTGCAAACTGGGCCAAACAGGAGGTTAAAGGCACTGACTCTCCAAGTGGGGAGAGTGTTAGTAAAGCGTCTGGAATGTTGCACCCGAGTACCAGGGGACGAAAACTGAGACACATTTGAACACGTTTCCCGATCACATGGTGGATCATACTCTGGGTTCCACATGCATGTTTTAGCTGAAGGAAGAATCCCTTAAACCTGGAGAGTTGAGAACCATGGAATGGGTACCATGCAATATGACTTCAAAGGGTCTGCATTTGCTCACCGAACCTCACCAATCCTATCACTGCTGCGTTTATGCCGCTGTACACATGCTTGATTCTCTTTCGGAGACATATAAATCCATAGGTTTTAAGATTCTTACTAGTCAGGTATATTCTTAGGCGTTTAATATGGGGTGTTGAGTCCACTTCGTTGAGAAAGCAGTAGCTCTTGTCTATTACATATTTGGCTTATGGAAAGGTATCTGTGCTAATTTCAATCTCTGGTTTTATGCAGCACCCCAACTCACCTTTCCCCTTAAGCAAGCATAAGTTGGTTTTCTACATTTGAGACCCTATTCTGTTTTGTAATTCAGTTCCTCTGTAGCCAAGTTTACATTCCATGTATTAGTGATATCTTATGATGTTTCTTTTTCTGTGTGACATATTTTACTTAGAATCATCGTACCTGAATCCACTCATTATGCTGCTATGGGCCTGATGAAAGAGATTTCATTGCTGAGTGATATTGCATTGTACGTTAGTACCACAACTTCTTTATCCACTTTTCGCTTTCTGCGATATTGAACTTTTACCGGAAACGATGTTCTTGTAAACAGAGCCGTCCCAAACTTTGGGGTGGCTGTGTCTTTTTGATTTTAATTTCCCTAAGCTATAGGACCATAAGTGGAAGTGCCCTAGGCTCTGTTGCTTTGTTTTTTAGATGTTTCAGGAAACACCATACACTTCTCCAGAGTGGCTGTTGGCAATTTACATCACGCCCATCAGCATAACAAGGCTCCCAGTTCTCCATGGCCTGTCCTGCCTTTCTGGATTTTACTCTTTTTTCAGATGGCCCTTTTGACCGGGGGGCAGTGAGACTTCATTGTAGTGCAGATTTCCTTTGCAAGCTTGCTTGGTTGGCCAAAAAGGGCGTATGCGTTTTTTCCTGAATATATTCAGGAAAAAACGCATACGCCCTTTTTGGCCAAGTGCATCATTGTGGACGTTCTGCCTCTTTTCCTATGCTTTACATGCAATTCCAGTCTACCTCCTGAAATCGGTCCTGCAATTCTGCCCCGCTTTCAAGTCCTCTTGGCAGCCTTACTTCAATATATTTTTGGACGATAGCTGTCATTTAGAACTCTGCAGGTGTGTGAATTACAGGGCCCCTGAGCTCCTTTCTTCAACTCGCTTTCTTGTGAGCTGGCCGCAACACCGCAGGATTGCTTCAGGCCCTAGTGTGGTTCCGGCATGGCTCGCTGAGCCTTTGGTTAATTCCTCTTCTTGGTGGGAAATGAGAGTTAAATTTACCTGTCCAGACACCTCCAGCTAGTCTCTCATTGGTTCTCCCTATTCCTGTTCATTTTCCGCAGAAATTGCAAACTGGGCCAAACAGGAGGTTAAAGGCACTGACTCTCCAAGTGGGGAGAGTGTTAGTAAAGCGTCTGGAATGTTGCACCCGAGTACCAGGGGACGAAAACTGAGACACATTTGAACACGTTTCCCGATCACACGGTGGATCATCCTCTGGGTTCCACATGCAAGTTTTAGCTGAAGGAAGAATCCATTAAACGTGGAGAGTTGAGACCCATGGAATGGGTACCATGCAATATGACTTCAAAGGGTCTGCATTTGCTCACCGAACCTCACCAATCCTATCACTGCTGCGTTTATGCCGCTGTACACATGCTTGATTCTCTTTCGGAGACAAATAAATACATAGGTTTTAAGATTCTTACTAGTCAAGTATATTCTTAGGCGTTTAATATGGGGTGTTGAGTCCACTTCGTTGAGCAAGCAGTAGCTCTTGGCTATTACATATTTGGCTTATGGAAAGGTATCTGTGCTAATTTCAATCTCTGGTTTTATGCAGCACCCCAACTCACCTTTCCCCTTAAGCAAGCATAAGTTGGTTTTCTACATTTGAGACCCTATTCTGTTTTGTAATTCAGTTCCTGTGTAGCCAAGTTTACATTCCGTGTATTAGTGATATCTTATGATGTTTCTTTTTCTGTGTGACATATTTCACTTAGAATCATCGTACCTGAATCCACTCATTATGCTGCTATGGGCCTGATGACAGAGATTTCATTGCTGAGTGATATTGCATTGTACGTTAGTACCACAACTTCTTTATCCATTTTTCGCTTTCTGCAATATTGAACTTGTACCGGAAACGAGGTTCTTGTAAACAGAGCCGTCCCAAACTTTGGGGTGGCTGTGTCTTTTTGATTTTAATTTCCCTAAGCTATAGGACCATAAGTGGAAGTGCCCTAGGCTCTGTTGCTTTGTTTTTTAGATGTTTCAGGAAACACCATACACTTCTCCAGAGTGGCTGTTGGCAAATTACATCACGCCCATCAGCATAACAAGGCTCCCAGTTCTCCATGGCCTGTCCTGCCTTTCTGGATTTTACTCTTTTTTCAGATGGCCCTTTTGACCGGGGGGCAGGGAGACTTCATTGTAGTGCAGATTTCCTTTGCAAGCTTGCTTGGTTGGCCAAAAAGGGCGTATGCGTTTTTTCCTGAATATATTCAGGAAAAAACGCATACGCCCTTTTTGGCCAAGTGCATCATTGTGGACGTTCTGCCTCTTTTCCTATGCTTTACATGCAATTCCAGTCTACCTCCTGAAATTGGTTTCCTGCAATTCTTCCCCGCTTTCAAGTCCTCTTGGCAGCCTTGCTTCAATATATTTTTGGACGATAGCTGTCATTTAGAACTCTGCAGGTTTGTGAATTACAGTGCCCCTGAGCTCCTTTTTTCAACTTGCTTTCTTGTGAGCTGGCCGCAACACCGCAGGATTGCTTCAGGTCCTAGTGTGGTTCCGGCATGGCTCGCTGAGCCTTTGGTTAATTCCTCTTCCTGGTGGGAAATGAGAGTTAAATTTGCCCGTCCAGACACCTCCAGCTAGTCTTTCATTAGTTCTCCCTATTCCTTTTCATTTTCCGCAGAAATTGCACACTGGGCCAAACAGGAGGTTAAAGGCGCTGACTCTCCAAGTGGGGAGAGTGTTAGTAAAGCGTCTGGAATGTTGCACCCGAGTACCAGGGGACGAAAACTGAGACACATTTGAACACGTTTCCCGATCACACGGTGGATCATCCTCTGGGTTCCACATGCATGTTTTAGCTGAAGGAAGAATCCCTTAAACGTGGAGAGTTGAGACCCATGGAATGGGTACCATGCAATATGACTTCAAAGGGTCTGCATTTGCTCACCGAACCTCACCAATCCTATCACTGCTGCGTTTATGCCGCTGTACACATGCTTGATTCTCTTTCGGAGACATATAAATACATAGGTTTTAAGATTCTTACTAGTCAAGTATATTCTTAGGCGTTTAATATGGGGTGTTGAGTCCACTTCGTTGAGCAAGCAGTAGCTCTTGGCTATTACATATTTGGCTTATGGAAAGGTATCTGTGCTAATTTCAATCTCTGGTTTTATGCAGCACCCCAACTCACCTTTCCCCTTAAGCAAGCATAAGTTGGTTTTCTACATTTGAGACCCTATTCTGTTTTGTAATTCAGTTCCTGTGTAGCCAAGTTTACATTCCGTGTATTAGTGATATCTTATGATGTTTCTTTTTCTGTGTGACATATTTCACTTAGAATCATCGTACCTGAATCCACTCATTATGCTGCTATGGGCCTGATGACAGAGATTTCATTGCTGAGTGATATTGCATTGTACGTTAGTACCACAACTTCTTTATCCATTTTTCGCTTTCTGCAATATTGAACTTGTACCGGAAACGAGGTTCTTGTAAACAGAGCCGTCCCAAACTTTGGGGTGGCTGTGTCTTTTTGATTTTAATTTCCCTAAGCTATAGGACCATAAGTGGAAGTGCCCTAGGCTCTGTTGCTTTGTTTTTTAGATGTTTCAGGAAACACCATACACTTCTCCAGAGTGGCTGTTGGCAAATTACATCATGCCCATCAGCATAACAAGGCTCCCAGTTCTCCATGGCCTGTCCTGCCTTTCTGGATTTTACTCTTTTTTCAGATGGCCCTTTTGACCGGGGGGCAGTGAGACTTCATTGTAGTGCAGATTTCCTTTGCAAGCTTGCTTGGTTGGCCAAAAAGGGCGTATGCGTTTTTTCCTGAATATATTCAGGAAAAAACGCATACGCCCTTTTTGGCCAAGTGCATCATTGTGGACGTTCTGCCTCTTTTCCTATGCTTTACATGCAATTCCAGTCTACCTCCTGAAATTGGTTTCCTGCAATTCTTCCCCGCTTTCAAGTCCTCTTGGCAGCCTTGCTTCAATATATTTTTGGACGATAGCTGTCATTTATAACTCTGAAGGTTTGTGAATTACAGTGCCCCTGAGCTCCTTTTTTCAACTTGCTTTCTTGTGAGCTGGCCGCAACACCGCAGGATTGCTTCAGGTCCTAGTGTGGTTCCGGCATGGCTCGCTGAGCCTTTGGTTAATTCCTCTTCCTGGTGGGAAATGAGAGTTAAATTTGCCCGTCCAGACACCTCCAGCTAGTCTTTCATTGGTTCTCCCTATTCCTTTTCATTTTCCGCAGAAATTGCACACTGGGCCAAACAGGAGGTTAAAGGCGCTGACTCTCCAAGTGGGGAGAGTGTTAGTAAAGCGTCTGGAATGTTGCACCCGAGTACCAGGGGACGAAAACTGAGACACATTTGAACACGTTTCCCGATCACATGGTGGATCATACTCTGGGTTCCACATGCATGTTTTAGCTGAAGGAAGAATCCCTTAAACCTGGAGAGTTGAGAACCATGGAATGGGTACCATGCAATATGACTTCAAAGGGTCTGCATTTGCTCACCGAACCTCACCAATCCTATCACTGCTGCGTTTATGCCGCTGTACACACGCTGGATTCCCTTTCGGAGACATATAAATCCATAGGTTTTAAGATTCTTTCTAGTCAGGTATATTCTTAGGCGTTTAATATGGGGTGTTGAGTCCTCTTCGTTGAGCAAGCAGTAGCTCTTGTCTATTACATATTTGGCTTATGGAAAGGTATCTGTGCTAATTTCAATCTGTGGTTTTATGAAGCACCCCAACTCACCTTTCCCCTTAAGCAAGCATAAGTTGGTTTTCTACATTTGAGACCCTATTCTGTTTTGTAATTCAGTTCCTGTGTAGCCAAGTTTACATTCTGTGTATTAGTGATATCTTATGATGTTTCTTTTTCTGTGTGACTTATTTCACTTAGAATCATCGTACCTCAATCCACTCATTATGCTGCTACTGGCCTGATGACATAGATTTCTTTGCTGAGTGATATTGCATTGTACGTAAGTACCACAACTTCTTTATCCATTTTTCGCTTTCTGTGATATTGAACTTGTACCGTAAACGAGGTTCTTGTAAACAGAGCCGTCCCAAACTTTGGGGTGGCTGTGTCTTTTTGATTTTAATTTCCCTAAGCTATAGGACCATAAGTGGAAGTGCCCTAGGCTCTGTTGCTTTGTTTTTTAGATGTTTCAGGAAACACCATACACTTCTCCAGAGTGGCTGTTGGCAATTTACATCCCGCCCATCAGCATAAGAAGGCTCCCAGTTCTCCATGGCCTGTCCTGCCTTTCTGGATTTTACACTTTTTTCAGATGGCCCTTTTGACCGGGGGGCAGTGAGACTTCATTGTAGTGCAGATTTCCTTTGCAAGCTTGCTTGGTTGGCCAAAAAGGGCGTATGCGTTTTTTCCTGAATATATTCAGGAAAAAACGCATACGCCCTTTTTGGCCAAGTGCATCATTGTGGACGTTCTGCCTCTTTTCCTATGCTTTACATGCAATTACAGTCTACCTACTGAAATCGGTTTCCTGCAATTCTGCCCCGCTTTCAAGTCCTCTTGGCAGCCTTACTTCAATATATTTTTGGACGATAGCTGTCATTTAGAACTCTGCAGGTGTGTGAATTACAGGGCCCCTGAGCTCCTTTCTTCAACTCGCTTTCTTGTGAGCTGGCCGCAACACCGCAGGATTGCTTCAGGCCCTAGTGTGGTTCCGGCATGGCTTGCTGAGCCTTTGGTTAATTCCTCTTCTTGGTGGGAATTGAGAGTTAAATTTACCCGTCCAGACACCTCCAGCTAGTCTCTCATTGGTTCTCCCTATTCCTGTTTATTTTCCGCAGAAATTGCAAACTGGGCCAAACAGGAGGTTAAAGGCACTGACTCTCCAAGTGGGGAGAGTGTTAGTAAAGCGTCTGGAATGTTGCACCCGAGTACCAGGGGACGAAAACTGAGACACATTTGAACACGTTTCCCGATCACATGGTGGATCATACTCTGGGTTCCACATGCATGTTTTAGCTGAAGGAAGAATCCCTTAAACCTGGAGAGTTGAGAACCATGGAATGGGTACCATGCAATATGACTTCAAAGGGTCTGCATTTGCTCACCGAACCTCACCAATCCTATCACTGCTGCGTTTATGCCGCTGTACACATGCTTGATTCTCTTTCGGAGACATATAAATCCATAGGTTTTAAGATTCTTACTAGTCAGGTATATTCTTAGGCGTTTAATATGGGGTGTTGAGTCCACTTCGTTGAGAAAGCAGTAGCTCTTGTCTATTACATATTTGGCTTATGGAAAGGTATCTGTGCTAATTTCAATCTCTGGTTTTATGCAGCACCCCAACTCACCTTTCCCCTTAAGCAAGCATAAGTTGGTTTTCTACATTTGAGACCCTATTCTGTTTTGTAATTCAGTTCCTCTGTAGCCAAGTTTACATTCCATGTATTAGTGATATCTTATGATGTTTCTTTTTCTGTGTGACATATTTTACTTAGAATCATCGTACCTGAATCCACTCATTATGCTGCTATGGGCCTGATGAAAGAGATTTCATTGCTGAGTGATATTGCATTGTACGTTAGTACCACAACTTCTTTATCCACTTTTCGCTTTCTGCGATATTGAACTTTTACCGGAAACGATGTTCTTGTAAACAGAGCCGTCCCAAACTTTGGGGTGGCTGTGTCTTTTTGATTTTAATTTCCCTAAGCTATAGGACCATAAGTGGAAGTGCCCTAGGCTCTGTTGCTTTGTTTTTTAGATGTTTCAGGAAACACCATACACTTCTCCAGAGTGGCTGTTGGCAATTTACATCACGCCCATCAGCATAACAAGGCTCCCAGTTCTCCATGGCCTGTCCTGCCTTTCTGGATTTTACACATTTTTCAGATGGCCCTTTTGACCGGGGGGCAGTGAGACTTCATTGTAGTGCAGATTTCCTTTGCAAGCTTGCTTGGTTGGACAAAAAGGGCATATGCGTTTTTTCCTGAATATATTCAGGAAAAAACGCATACGCCCTTTTTGGCCAAGTGCATCATTGTGGACGTTCTGCCTCTTTTCCAATGCTTTACATGCAATTCCAGTCTACCTCCTGAAATCGGTTTCCTGCAATTCTGCCCCGCTTTCAAGTCCTCTTGGCAGCCTTACTTCAATATATTTTTGGACGATAGCTGTCATGTATAACTCTGCAGGTGTGTGAATTACAGGGCCCCTGAGCTCCTTTCTTCAACTCGCTTTCTTGTGAGCTGGCCGCAACACCGCAGGATTGCTTCAGGCCCTAGTGTGGTTCCGGCATGGCTCGCTGAGCCTTTGGTTAATTCCTCTTCCTGGTGGGAAATGAGAGTTAAATTTGCCCGTCCAGACTCCTCCAGCTAGTCTCTCATTGGTTCTCCCTATTCCTGTTCATTTTCCGCAGAATTTGCAAACTGGGCCAAACAGGAGGTTAAAGGCACTGACTCTCCAAGTGGGGAGAGTGTTAGTAAAGCGTCTGGAATGTTGCACCCGAGTACCAGGGGACGAAAACTGAGACACATTTGAACACGTTTCCCGATCACACGGTGGATCATACTCTGGGTTCCACATGCATGTTTTAGCTGAAGGAAGAATCCCTTAAACCTGGAGAGTTGAGACCCATGGAATGGGTACCATGCAATATGACTTCAAAGGGTCTGCATTTGCTCACCGAACCTCAACAATCCTGTGTCTGCTGCGTTTATGCCGCTGTACACACGCTTGATTCTCTTTCGGAGACATATAAATCCATAGGTTTTAAGATTCTTACTAGTCAGGTATATTCTTAGGCGTTTAATATGGGGTGTTGAGTCCACTTCGTTGAGCAAGCAGTAGCTCTTGTCTATTACATATTTGGCTTATGGAAAGGTATCTGTGCTAATTTCAATCTCTGGTTTTATGCAGCACCCCAACTCACCTTTCCCCTTAAGCAAGCATAAGTTGGTGTTCTACATTTGAGACACTATTCTGTATTGTAATTCAGTTCTTGTGTAGCCAAGTTTACATTCTGTGTATTAGTGATATCTTATGATGTTTTTTTTTCTGTGTCACATATTTCACTTAGAATCATCGTACCTGAATCCACTCATTATGCTGCTATGGGCCTGATGACAGAGATTTCATTGCTGAGTGATATTGCATTGTACGTTAGTACCACAACTTCTTTATCCATTTTTCGCTTTCTGCGATATTGAACTTGTACCGTAAACGAGGTTCTTGTAAACAGAGCCGTCCCAAACTTTGGGGTGGCTGTGTCTTTTTGATTTTAATTTCCCTAAGCTATAGGACCATAAGTGGAAGTGCCCTAGGCTCTGTTGCTTTGTTTTTTAGATGTTTCAGGAAACACCATACACTTCTCCAGAGTGGCTGTTGGCAATTTACATCCCGCCCATCAGCATAAGAAGGCTCCCAGTTCTCCATGGCCTGTCCTGCCTTTCTGGATTTTACACTTTTTTCAGATGGCCCTTTTGACCGGGGGGCAGTGAGACTTCATTGTAGTGCAGATTTCATTTGCAAGCTTGCTTGGTTGGCCAAAAAGGGCGTATGCGTTTTTTCCTGAATATATTCAGGAAAAAAAGAATACGCCCTTTTTGGCCAAGTGCATCATTGTGGACGTTCTGCCTCTTTTCCTATGCTTTACATGCAATTCCAGTCTACCTCCTGAAATCGGTTTCCTGCAATTCTGCCCCGCTTTCAAGTCCTCTTGGCAGCCTTACTTCAATATATTTTTGGACGATAGCTGTCATTTATAACTCTGCAGGTTTGTGAAATACAGTGCCCCTGAGCTCCTTTCTTCAACTCGCTTTCTTGTGAGCTGGCCGCAACACCGCAGGATTGCTTCAGGCCCTAGTGTGGTTCCGGCACGGCACGCTGAGCCTTTGGTTAATTCCTCTTCCGGGTGGGCAATGAGAGTTAAATTTGCCCATCCAGACACCTCCAGCTAGTCTCTCATTGGTTCTCCCTATTCCTATTCATCTTACGCAGAAATTGCAAACTGGGCCAAACAGGAGGTTAAAGGCACTGACTCTCCAAGTGGGGAGAGTGTTAGGAAAGCGTCTGGAATGTTGCACCCGAGTACCAGGGGATGAAAACTGAGACACATTTGAACACGTTTCCCGATCACACGTTGGATCATACTCGGGGTTCCACATACATGTTTTAGCTGAAGGAAGAATACCTTAAACCTGGAGAGTTGAGACCCATGGAATGTGTACCATGCAATATGACTTGAAAGGGTCTGCATTTGCTCACCGAACCTCACCAATCCTATCACTGCTGCGTTTATGCCGCTGTGCACACGTTTGATTCTCTTTCGGAGACATATAAATCCATAGGTTTTAAGATTCTTACTAGTCAGGTATATTCTTAGGCGTTTAATATGGGGTGTTGAGTCCACTTCGTTGAGCAAGCAGTAGCTCTTGTCTATTACATATTTGGCTTATGGAAAGGTATCTGTGTTAATTTCAATCTCTGGTTTTATGCAGCACCCCACCTCACCTTTCCCCTTAAGCAAGCATAAGTTGGATTTATACATTTGAGACCCTATTCTGTTTTGTAATTCAGTTCCTGTGTAGCCAAGTTTACATTCCGTGTATTAGTGATATCTTATGATGTTTCTTTTTCTGTGTGATTTATTTCACTTAGAATCATCGTACCTGCATCCACTCATTATTCTGCTACGGGCCTGATGACATAGATTTCATTGCTGAGTGATATTGAATTGTACGTAAGTACCACAACTTCTTTATCCATTTTTGCTTTCTGCGATATTGAAGTTGTACCGTAAATGAGGTTCTTGTAAACAGAGCCGTCCCAAACTTTGGGGTGGCTGTGTCTTTTTGATTTTAATTTCCCTAAGCTATACGACCATAAGTAGAAATGCCCTAGGGTCTGTTGCTTTGTTTTTTAGATGTTTCAGGAAACAGCATACACTTCTCCAGAGTGGCTGTTGGCAATTTACATCAC